>NW_006159534.1:6118032-6121558 GCF_000334495.1 Tupaia belangeri chinensis | reverse complement strand
TCCTGCTAACCACAAGATGGCTGCTGTGCCGCATCAACTGATGGTCAACTCTGCTTGCCAGAACTGCCTTCCGGAGACTGTATTCCATGGAGACTCACCTACAGTTGCGGAACTGCACGAGACCCACACTTGATCCAACCTTGAATGGAATCTATTTTCCCTATTGTTAAAAACTTTGGACTCCTGGCCCCTCTCCCTCTACTCGCAGGTATCGCATTTTCAATGACCCCTCTGGAGGATAGCTGTCTATAGCAGAGATAGAGTAATTGGGAGAGGGGGAAAGGGCTGAGGGTCAAACATAGGATAAAAAACATATTTATATGTATGAAAGTAGAAATGGAACAGTATTGGTGACGACATGCTTGATTAAGACACTATGTAGTTTATCCTAGATGGGAAACTACACTTGGTGTGTTGTGATGATACTCAGGGAATGAGTGTTAGGCAATATAATTTAATATAAAAAAAATAATAAGCAGGAGGAAAAAAAAATGCACATTTGATGACTGAAGAGAGTTGTATGGACACAACTGGGGTCTACTTTATAGTATGTTCATTCTACTCCCTGGGGTTTATGCCTAGGATCAGATTTGGATACATGTGTAAGGATATGTCAGCTGTGCTAGCTAGTGGATATACTTGGACTAATTGAGTTCATTGGTAGAACAATTGAATGGGGGGGGGCGGAAGGCATTGAGGGCAATCATGAATGTTAGGGACAATGGAGGAGGAAGATGGGACATGGCAGAGGGTGGGGATGGGGAATCTAGGATGGCAAAACAAAAGGCAAGGTATGCAGGACACGGGAATTGGGAAATCATCTGCCGAGAACATGTATGTTGATGTGCTTGATTGAGCCAATGCACAGTGTATTTTGGATGGAAAATTCATATGTGTGTTGTGATGAGAAAAAAAATTTATAATAAGAATAAAAAAAAAAACAGACAAAACAAAAATAAAAAAAAAATAAAAAAAAATAATGCCAAAGATCTCTTTAAATATTACCTTTCTTCATATTATTAACTTTAAATACTGCTATCAAATATTAGCCATTCATTAAGTAATTGTTTCTTTTTAAATTATAGATTCGTATGTTAAATACCATTTATAACTTTTGATAAGTATAACACTCTAACCATACTGGGTTGATATAATCACAAGGATAAACCCAGAATTGTGTTATTTATGATTGCATAACTTTGGTGAAGTTACTTAACCTCTCTGGGTCCCAGTTTCTTGCACTCTACAATGAGGATAAAAGTATCTATCTGAATAATAACATTCTTAAAAGGATTAATACATTTGTCCTCAAGGTTTCCATTTAGGTTTTCTGATTATAGGAATAAACATGTGTTTTCATTTAACATTTGGAAATCTGGCTTTTGAACTAATCTAGTGTTTATCAAGTCCATACTGTGTGCTTGTAAAGAGGGTGGTTGGATACGCCATGATTGCATTCTCTGCTGCATGCTCAACACTGCAGTGAGCCCACGTTTCATCCTGACGATGGCCCTGCACGATGGATATCATTATCCCTACAACATGAATGAGCAAATTGAATCTCACAAAACCTGCCCAGATTCACACTTATTTGGAAATAGAACTTAGGTGTTTTGAATCCCTAGAGCTCTAACCACGATCCTACTCTCCTTCTCTGATAAGTGAGTAATATCCTCTTATTGGTCAATATAATACCTAAGATTTCATATCAGCCAATCACTTCAACCTTATTAGAATTAAGTCCAGTGTAAGCAATTCCCTTTACAGAACCCTCCACCTTCTGAAGGCTAAAATTGGCTACAAGCCAAACAAAGCCAAGCCTCATCTTGTTGGGTTTTCCAACACAAGGTGGGAAATACCACAAGTTTGCTGTAGGCAGAGCCTTGTTCTCTCAGCTGTTAAGACATTCAGGTTTATTAGCTGCATCATGTCTTTGGAATGAAAGTACAGGGAGGAACCAAAGGGAGTCAGGTCTTGGCATGAGACTTGCCCACCATGACAGACAAGGCTTGGAAGTGAGAATGAAGGGTAGGGAGGCAGACTAGGCAAGGGTAAGGCAAAGTCCTTCACCAATCAGCCTGGAGTTTTGGTCGGCAACTGGAGCTCAAAGTGGAGGAGTTTGGTGGTGGTAAGGGGGAAGACGGGGCACCTGGTAGTGTCAAGAGCAGATTTCATCATCTTGGAAGTCTGGTTATCTGTGATGAAGCCTAGCCACCAGCCAAGTTTCAGGGACAAGATTCTGTCTGGGAAGGGAGTCTGGTCAGAGCAAAACTGGGAAGCCCAGGGATTCTCAGTGATTTGTGGAAATTCATGATCTATAGGGGAGGGCTGTAGATATAAATTACATTCAATGTTAAATATTTTACATCTACATGCAGTCATGCATTGCTTAATGACAAGGAGGGAAATGCATCTGTAGGAGAGTTCATCATTGTGAAACCTCACATACTTACACAAACCCGGGTGGTGTAACCTACTACTGCACAACCAGGCTATATATGCTAGAGCCTTTCGTCCCACTGTCATTTAAGTGGTCCATAGTTGATCACAATGCTGTTATGCAGAGAGTGACTCTATGTATATATTTAAAACAAAATATTCTTGTTTGTGTTCATAATTCAAAATGAGGAAAGTAAATCTGAACAGTCTTTGTGCTGGGTGTTTGCTTTTCAACAGTTTGAGTAGCTGATAGGTAAATATTTTCTCAAAAATATTTTTTTTAATTTTTTTATTTCAATTTATTTATTTGCATTCATTCACTGTATTTCATTACAACATACAAAATGAGATTTTCCATCCAGAGTACACTGTATATTGTCTCAATCAAGCACATCAACAAACATATTATTGTCAGTAAATGATCTTCCATTTCTTGTTTTCTGTATGTTTTGCTTTTGTCCCCCCATCCTTGATTCCCTATCTCTTACCCTCTGCCATCTCCCACTCTCCTCCCACACTGTCTCTGGTATCTATGTTTGCTTTCTATACTGTTTCCCCCCACATTTTATTGAATCACCAAAGACCCTAATCAATCCAAATACCCTCATAGCAAACACAGGTGACACACACATTTCCATGAACACAAGTCTAACTTTACGCATCCTATAAAGTAGCACCTAGCTGGGGCTACACTCAAAAATATTTAAACCCATTACAAGAACAAATGGAATTACATAGAAAAATCTTTTAAAAATTTAAAACCATACTTTCTCTGTTATTATAGAGTCACACAAAATTATAACAGATATTTTGAAAGTTATCTTTAAAATTTGTTTTTTTGAAAATTTGAAAGTTGTTTATTAACTGTCAAAAACTATGGGATATGAGCAAAAATTTTTGATATGTAATGTAAATGTTTGCGGGAAAATGTAAAAAAATAAATAAAATTTTAAAAAGTTTATTGGACTTCAAACTGTACTGCTGCCATTTTCTGAGGTAATATACTTTTTCATTACATGGTAAAAGCCAGTACTCAGCACATTTTTTTTGGCTGATGAAATAAACTGCTAAAAAAAAAAAAAAAAGA
>NW_006159534.1:6089661-6117996 GCF_000334495.1 Tupaia belangeri chinensis | reverse complement strand
TTAGTGATTTTCAAAGGGGTTGTGAAACAGCTATGTTAAACAAAAAAATTACATCTGTTTTAATAGTGAGAAACCCTTGAAGAACAAAAGCAACATATGAACTTAGCCTAGTACTTTCTCCAGTTGCTTTATGTTAATTCCATAAATATTCTCCAAAAACCTACTAAAGCAACATTGTATTGTGTGCTGTGGATTTAACAGTGATGTAACCATTTTCTGTCCTTGACAAATTTGTGATCTCACTAGGCAGTGAAAGTAGATTAACAGATAGCCACAATAAAATGCTATAATTTTAATGATAGGGATAGTCACAGTATACTAAGAAAGGTCTTGGGGCCAGCAGGTAGCATGGTGGTAAGGCGTTGGACTCCCACATGGCCTAACACAGTTCAACTTCTAGACCTGGTGGCTTGCTTTCTCACTTTCCCTCTCCCTCTCTCTCTCTCTCTCTGACCCTCTCTGGCAAATTAAAAATATAAAATTTAATTGAAAAAAAAGAAAGGTCTCTAGCCCAAGCAAGGAGGGAGAGAGAAAAGAGGGTTTCCTAGGAGACTAAGTTTTAAGGTTATGTTCTTTTGAGAGAAAAGAACAAGAAAATGAGAGGGAGAGAGACATACCCTCGAAGGGGTTTCATTGTGCCATGATCCCTACCTCCCACACACACTCTTTTAGCCACTCAAGATGTGCACACATGCCCCCAATATGCTCAGCTCAGCCCAGAACCTGAAATTCAAGGCTTCCAGCATTGTGGAATTGTACCCTATTGCCTGTGCCATGTGGCTGGGCCCACGACTGAGTTTTAAAGAGCACCTTGCACTGGATCTGTTCCTAAGGGGCAAACTCATGCTGGCCAAGTTCCAGTTCAGATGGCACAATCTTTTTCAAGTAATTTGCCTCTCTAGGCCTAAGTTCCTTCACTTATAACATTAAGATGGTAATAGAGTACCCACCTGGGAGGGTTAAATGATGCAGTTATATGAAGCATCTTGGTATCTAGGTCTCAATAAACATACATTATTAATTACTTCTAAATACAATGTGAGTGGATACATCTAAATTATATTGAGAGGGCTCTTAATTAGGCTATTTCTGTCATTTCCTTCGCATGTTGATTTCAAAATTTTGAACTTTCACTTGTAGGGTATTACGCAAGAGTCAACAAGGATAATTTATTTTTTCTTCATGTTATTTAATTTTCTACAGGGTGTACGTGCTTACTGGAGAGAGAGATGAGAGACAGATGTAGAGAGAAGGTGAGAAAGTATATCCCATGAGGGATGACAACATAACAACTTTTTCTCCATTCCTCCTTTGGGGATTCTGGGCACATGTGTACACATGCCTGGTGTGTTTTTCAAGTTGCCAGGCCTGGGAGTGGAACTGTGCAGTTGGCTATGTGGGATCCAGCCACCTCAACCACCAAGCCACCAACTGACCTGAGGGCGATTTATTAAGAATTGACAAATAAATTAGAAATATGGTGCAGTGCTTTTAAAAAGGAGTTCATGGTTAATAAGAGGGCACCTCAACTAGTCCTAACATTTGTTCTCAACTATTCATCATTCTTGCAGGATGAGTTCCTAATATACACCAGGTACAATGCTTTATGGTAGACGTTTATATGTAACATCTTTCCATAGGAACTCCCAGTCTAATGATAGAGCATTACAACACTGTATGCTAAGTGTGATAGCAGAGAAATATGCAAACAGGTTGGGGAATCCTCCCAAGTAATGACTAACATTGACTACTCATCTGGGAAATCTTCTTAAGGAAGACTCCACTGAGAGTTTCCCAAGCAGGTACCAGTGGGATGGGAGAATTCCAGAAAGAGAAGGTAGTGTATGTAAATACCAAAACTAATGTATTCAGAGCAAAAGGCCTAGTAGGATTATATGAGATTATAGGAGATTAGATGGAAAAGGCAGGTTAATGCCAGTATTAGGTTACAGGGTCATGCAGTACTTCTCTACAGGCATGATCAAAAC
Organism: Tupaia belangeri chinensis; assembly: GCF_000334495.1. Lineage (NCBI taxonomy): Eukaryota > Metazoa > Chordata > Mammalia > Scandentia > Tupaiidae > Tupaia > Tupaia belangeri. The sequence continues at coordinate 6,116,008 of NW_006159534.1, read as the reverse complement.
TGGGTCTCAGAAGGAACAAACCCTGGAAGCTGAGTGGAAGGAGGGGAAATCAAATAGAAGGAGATCAGTGAGGCTTTTGCAATAATCCAGGCAAGGTGAGTTAAGTTGATTATCTCCAGCTGTACATATGGTGTGGCCTTATGAAGAGCGTTCTGGACTGGAGGTTCATTTCTAGGAGTTATCAGTTTAAAGGTGGTATTTAAAGCTAGGCATATCTGCAAGATACTGCAAGGAGATGATAGAGGGTGAGGAAAAGGGATCCAAGACAGCATGCCTGGAGAATATGAGCAGACACAGGATGAGGTGGAAAAGAGAAAGCAACGAATTAAGCTGAGAAGCCAGAGGCAGTGTCCAGACACCAAGGACAGGAAGAATTTCAGGAAACAGGGAGTTATCAAGGGTGCCAAATGCCACAAGGAATTCAAATGGGAAAGGAATGAAAGAAAGTCATCAAATACCGTAATTAGGGAGTTAGAGAAAGCCTTAAAATATTAGGATTTCAAACTGGATTGCAGTGAATTGAAGAAAGAAGTACAGTGATGAGGAGACAAGGGTGAAAACATGGCATCATTAATGTAAGACAGGAACCTATTAGAATCCTAGTCTGAGAACACCTACATACACATTCTACATCTCTGTTTCTGTAAGTTTTTTTTTTTTTTTTAATTTTTAAGTGTTTTGCCATAGAGTGTGCTTGCTAGAGAGACAGAGATAGTAAGAAGAAAATGAGAAATTACCCACTAAGGGCATGGCCACACCACAGTCCATTCTCCTCCTGATATTTTGGACACACACACACACACACACACACACACACGCATGTACAAACGTGATTTTCAGGCCACTGAGTCTCAGACTTGAACTGTAGTTAGCCATGTGAGAGTCCAGTGCCTTAACCACCAGGTCACCGCTGAAAGATTTTATTTTTTATTCAGATAAGAAATTTTTAAAAGTATATTTTATGTTTAAAAATCCTACTGACGGCTTTTTAAAAACACATTTTTAAAATGTTGGGCCAGTTAGGTGATATGGTGATTAAGGTGACTGGATCCCACATGGTCAACTGCAGTTCAAGTCCCAGACCCAATGGCTTAAAAAACACATCAGGTGCATTTGTGTGTGTACCCAACATCCCAAGAGGAGAATGGCAGAGAAGGCATTGTGGCCTGGTCATCCCCCAAAGAGGTGCTTTCTCACTTTCCCTCTTTCTCTGTTTTTCTCCAGTGAGTGCACATGCCCCGTGGCAAATTGAATAAATAAAGAATGTATTTGTTAGTGTTACCTGAAACCCCTCTACTCACCCTGCACTACCCTCAGCACACCTATCCTGAGGCTGGAGGACGAGAGGAGAAAGGAGGCCTGCTCTGCTGCTTAGGGCCCTCTGGGAGCCTTCTCTCTGCTGGCTCCAGGCCTCCTCACACATTAGCTCCCCGCCCTTCTGACCCACTTGGCCTCTCAACTTGGCTCCCACTTCTAGAATCTCTGGAGCGTCAGACTGTTTACTTTGGGCCTGGTAACAGGGCCTCATCAGCACTGTACACCGAGGCCTGAGTGTTTACACGCTCATCCATAGCTGGGCACTGGTCCCCAGGCCCTGTCACTTGTTCATTCCCTGCATGTGTATTTAAGCCTCTACTACAAGTCAGGTTCTGTTATACATATGTGTTCCATCAGTAGGATTTACACTTTATATGGGAGACAAATAATAAAAATAAATAAACTGATGGGCAAGGATCCCCAGGGTCCCTCCCTTCTAAGGAACGGACAAAGACCCACACACTGAAAACCTGGGTTCTACTTAACAGCCTTTGGAGTCACACTCTTAGGCAGGACCTGGCCTTTGGTGTGCTGAACTAGGTATAAGGTCTCACATGTACCATATGTCTTCTCCAGGCTTTCAGACTCCATATGGCCCTGAAATCAATAATACTTTTCACCTATACCAGTCAAGTCGGATTCTTATTCTTTTCTGCTATAGACTGTAAACTAACTCCTGTTTGTCCCCAAATCCCTTTACAAAGGCTTTTCTCTCCTGCTGTAGCATGTAGAATCATTTCACATACACATTCCACGTTCCACCCCTAAAGTGTTATGCTTTCCAGTTAATTTGGACCCAATGTAAGATATCATCCATGAACAGATATACCATTAGATTATGTACTAATAAGTTAAAAATTCTGAAGATGAGTTTAACAGGAAACCCTCTACATCCATAAAGCTAAGACACAAAAGGGCTATAAAGGTATAAATATGTTTGAGTGTCTATCTTGGATCAGGTGCTGTTTCATCTCTAGGTTTATAGAGATCCCTACTTTCCAGTGGGAGGAAGAGAGAAAAGTAAGTTAATCAATAATAGTTTTAGACAGTGATGATTGCCATGACTAATGAAGCAGAATGCAAAATCAGGAATATGGCAACACAGTGGTTATGGTGCTGGACTCCCACATGGCTGACCATGGCTCGAGTCTCAGACTTGATGGCATGAAAATCACACCAGGCATGCGTGCGTGCATGCCCAAACTCCCAGGAAGAGAATGAAGGAGAAGGATTGTGGTGTGGCTATGCCCCGTGGGGGGGGTGATTTCTCATTTTCCCTCTCACTGTCTCTCTCTTTTTCTCTTCTCTCTGGTGAGTGCACATGCCCTATGGCAAAAATCTTTTAAAAAATATGAAATAATTGTATTAAATTAATACAAAGGTAAATAAGAAATAAACTACATAGAGAGATAGCTATATATATGTGTGTGTGTGTGTGTATATATATGTATATATATATATATACACACACGCACGTATATATACACACACACACATGCACACACACACACAGTATGCCTCACTCTCAGCATTAGTGATGAGAATGGGGAAAATGTCTTACCTGAGAATTTAAACTACAAACCAGAACTCACACAGGTGGTCTCAGTTCTTGTTATTAGTTTGACCCAAATGTCCTCAATCTGATCATTTAATTTGATGCGATCACAGGGTACTGGAAGAAGCAAAAGTAAATCCTCAAGACCAAGGTTCATAATATCCAAATGATGGCCTAGCTACTTCAGTAGTTACAAAAGAGGTTATTTCTAACACATCCAGAAGACACCAGCCATCTGGTAGACCTCATTGTAGAGAGATTTGGACTACAGTTTCTCTTCTGCGAGTTTAAATTATTTAGACAATACCTTGCCTACTGTGATCACTCTAAGTTACAGATGGAGAAATTAAGGCTTATTTAGCAAGTGAACCATAACACTGGGATGCTCATGCAATACTATCAAAAGCCATTTCTTATTCATTTGAAAGTCCTTTTTCAAAACTTCTCTACATCTGTCATTTTAGGCTTATCTCTTCTGGGTGGTAGCTCTCATAAAGAATAATGCGGTGGGCCAGCAGATGGTGTAGTGGTTAAGGTGCTGGGCTCCCACATGGTTTATCACGATTTGAGTCTTGGACCTGGCAGCTTAAACCTACTCCAGTGCATACGTGTGTGTGTGCCCAAAATCCCAAGAATGAAGGAGAAGGGATTTAGGCGTGGCCATCCCTGCAGGGGTTATCACACCTGGGGGTGATTTCTCACTTTCTGTCTCTCTGTCTCTCATCTCTCTGTTGCGCTCATATGCCCTATAGCAAAAATCTCTCTCAAAAAAAAAAAAAATCATACTGGCATGGATGAATGTGGGTATAAGCCCCTGGAGCTATCAGTCTTCTTTACTGACAGAATCTCCCTAAAACTTGCAGACTACTTCTGGGCTCCACAACTGGAAATTTCAGGCTGGTAAAGGGTTCAAGAGGAAACTTAAAAACTGTTATAAATAAGAACTTGGTGGAAAGTGTAAAATTTCAGGATTTTCTGTCTAGAAGAAAACCCAGAGACCCTTTGATCATATTCCTCAGGCTATCTGGCACGACTATCCAGATCTTTGTGTGGCTCATCCTTTTGTATAACTCAGGACTCGTGTCCCTGTTTAAATGTAACCTCCACAGAGAAGGTCCCCTTGATTATCTCACTTATAATAGCCCACCCAGGAGGCTTAATTTCATATTCTGCTTCTATTGATATCAATAATGGCAATTATCACTGTCAAAAACTATTATTTGCCAACTTACTTTTTCCTCTTTTTCCTCACTGGAAAATAGAGATCTCATTCAGCTCTTTAAACCTAGAGCCAGAACAGTACTTGACCTAAGATAGAAACTGAAAACTATATGTTGAATGAGTGAACAGTGACTAAATCGAAGAAGAAAGGAAATATAGCCTTAATTACTTCCACTTAGACAAATGAAATTGTACGTTAGGTTTAGACTAGGTTTTCTCTGAGGGGATGGCTGTGAACTTTTGGTACCATAACTCTTAGTGCAGTGCCTGCTGTCTACAAGACTCTCAGAAATGTTTGCTGGACGAAAGGAGGCACATTATGCACCCTTTACTAGGAGGCTCTTTAGTTCTCTACGATGTAGTAAGACTTACCATTACGGGACAATAACATCATGTGATAATATTAACCTTCCCCCAAAAGGGCTGGAAAATAGAAATATATTTTAGATGCTATGAGAAGTTAAAGGAAATAAAAAATTTAAAGGTTTAAAATAACATTTTAACAGTGAGAAGTAGCAAATCCTGAGACTGGGAATGGAAGGCAACAGGACTTTAAAGGGGAGTAATGGAAAATGTCTTGACTGTCCATGTTCCTCCCCCTTGTAAAGTAGCCAAGGGAAGTTATAAAATCTTCTTCTAGCAGGGCTTTAAAGGTAAAAGTACTTTTTTCTTGGCTGGTATGCCTGTGGATCCACCCTGGAAATGAGGGATAAACCAAGTGGTCTTTCAAATATCTTCTGGTCAGTGACACTCTGCATTTGGTGACTCAAAACAAAACATACTCTTTCTGTCATTCATCAAACATTTACAAATTATCTGCTAAGTGCCTGGAAAAGGTCAGAATCCTCTGGTTGCAAATGACAGAAACTCAGTCAATACTTTATGAAAAAAATACCTATGAACCCAGAGGATCCTGGTTTTCTGCTAGAGTAACCAAGTCATGAGAGAGCAGGGAAACAGCAGACTCTAGGAACCCTGTGAGCTTAGGGGCCTAATGTGTTCAGAATCCTGTCCCTGTCTTTTTTCCTTTGCAATCTCTGAGGGACTGGAAAGACAGTTTTTAAAGTAAGTTAGTAGGACTAAGCAGTCAATGCCAGCCACTGGTTGGATACTGGTAAGACAAAGATGGCTAAACCTTTTTTTTTTTTTTTTGGTAGCATCATTCTTTTATTTATTTATTATTATTTTTTATACATTCAATCACTATACATCACTTGGCTTGTGAAGAGAATTTACTCAACGTAAAATACACCTCAGACCAGGCCAATTGAGAATACTATACATGTTATTATCAATAGGCAATAAACCATTACCGTGTCCCACAAATGTTTTGACTTTCTATTTTTTTCTCCCTGATTTCCTTCCATATACTCTTTCCTTCTCCTATCCTCCCTTCACACTGTCTCCACTGTCCATAACTATTTTCATTGCTTTTATGTCCTCCAATCCTTTCATCTCTGCCACAGAATGTGGACAATTGTATATATTAAGTGGAGACATACAATCTCTCTCTCTCTCATAGCCTGGCTTGCTTCACTCAGCAATTCATCTTCCATATTTGACCACTTTCTATCAAAAAAGATGGCTAAAACCTCTACACCTACAAAATCAAGGTGTCAGCAACTGCTTCGCTACCCAGCAATGCCGTCAATGACAGAGACCTGAATGAGATGCTACATTTTGGAGGAGCTGAAATTGACCCATCTCTCTGAGAAGGCTGACCTCATTGTCTTTGTAAAAGGCTCACCTTGTCTTTCCAGTTAAAAAGCTAATCTCTCACCTGGAGTTAGTGATGACTATGGAGGTGAAGGTACCAATTGAGGAACTGGTTTGTCCACTTTAGAGTGTGAAAGGAGGTCATTATGACACTATTGGAGCAGGATGAAGTGGGGAACAAAGGGAGTAGAGAGAAGGAGAGAAGAAAATAACTCCAAACTTCACTTCCACATGTACCATTCCACTCAAGAATGAGAAAAATGGGCTCATCTAAAAATTACCTAGGGACCAAAGCTCTTTAGTCTGGGACTCTGATCACAGATTGTCCCTTTTGCTCTGCAGCCGTGAACGTTCAACTCTTCACTTAGGGTAGTGTCTGGTCTCTAGTGTATGAGGCTGCATGAACTACTCACACCCTAGCTTTGTCCCCAAGACAACTGATCATAAAGCATTGTATTCAGGCTCTTATATACCTTCCCAAGAAGGAGTTGGTATGTTGGAGAAGAGATAGTTGGGGCTTGTGGCCAAATAGTTGGGCTTTTCATGTATTTCCTTTTTGTTTGGTTATTTGGTTTTTAGAAAGTTTTTGTTTTGTTCGCCACAGAGACAGAGAGAGACAAGAAAAGTGAAAAATCACCTCCCCCTGGGGGATGACCACACAACAATCCCTTTTCCTTCATTCCCTTCTCACAATTTTGGGCACACACACACACACACACACACACACACGCACACACACGTGCCTGGCATGATTTTCAAGCCACTGGGGCCGGGGCTCTATCTGCAATCGACCTTGTGAGAGTTCAGCACCTTAACCACCATGCTGCCTTCTGGCCCAGGACTGATACTTTTAAAGAGATATTTCTGTTTTCAGTGCTTAAAATCATAGTAATTCTTTCTAGATCGCTTAAAATCAAAATGCTTCACTTTTCCATTTAGGAAATAGCTACGGTCCAATAATTCCCAAATAGGCCTGGAACGACAATACAGAACAGAGTATGTCTAGTCACTTGTTAGTTGAATGGGAAATGACGCATATGCATTGTTAACGAAGTGGCTAAGCTAGGCAGCCCCAGTTAGGAGCCGTCCCGTTTTTCCTTTCCTTGGAGACAAGTGGTTGTCCAGAACTGGAGGATTTAAGTCTGAGCGTTTGGGGACTACCTGCAAATCAAAGGAAGATGCAGGTGTTCAAAAAGATGATGATAAATACCCAAACTGAAAAAATAACAGCCTCTGAGATTCCCCCATTAAGCTTTTTTTTTTTTTTTTGGAGAGGTTTTTGCTATGGGGTGCATGTGCTTGCCAGAAAGACAGAGAGAGAGAGAGAGAGAGATAGAAAGCGAGAAATCATCCCCCGGGGGGATGGCCATGCCGCCATCCCTTCTCCTCCATTCTCCTTTTGGGATCACATGCCCAGCGTGAGTTTAAGCCACCGGGTCCAGGACTCGAACCATGGTTAACTACATGGGAGTTCAGTGACATAGCCATTACGCTAACTGCTGGTCCTTCCCCACCCCCTCAGGTTTTAAGGGAGAAAGCCATGACTTAAACATTTCTCATCTCTAGCCAGCATGGTGCCTGGCATGTAGCAGGTGCTCAGTAAGTTTTAGTTGATTGACTGAATAAAAAGGAATAATTGATATTTGTGCTCACCTACCTCAAGAGATATGCTTCCGGACACAAGATGTGCCCTCAAGAAATAATAATAACAAAAAATTCCTTCTTTTAGTTTTCTTAACTAGCTCTCATTTAACTTTGATTTGATTTTTCTGAATTGTGCTCCTCGTTAACTGGAACTTGACTCCAAAAACCTGGCTGTGCTGTAAGTGAGATAAAGAAAATAATTTCTCCTCCCACAGGTCTCTAAAGGAGGCACAACTTATCCTGAAATCCAGATTCTAAGCAGAGATCAAGGCTGAAACAAAAGGAGCTGCCTTACAGTTATCGTCACTGAGGGATTATGTAATTGCCACAGCAAAGCAGAAGCACAAGTGCAGTCAGTGTGAAATGTTCTGTGCATGTTTTCCAAGCTATCACTTCCTGGACCTCACATAATTAAAATCTGGGATTCCTCACAAAGTCAGATATCTCGTGTATATATGAGAATTGCTGGAGTAGACTGGCTGAAAGTTGAAAACAACAACAGAAGATGCACAATGATAATATTTGTTACTGAGAAACAATATAAGATGCATTTCTAGCTCAGTAACTGAGGAGAAGGTTGCTGGGAGCAGCCTGACTGAGTTTTATCCTGGCCCTATACCTTATTGCTGCCGTAGACTTGCAGCAAGGCTGTGATGAGAGTGAAATAAAATGTGGTCACACCACAATCCTTTCTCCTCTACTTCTTTCTCCTCTCAGGAGTTTAGGCACACATGCCCAGCATATTTCTTCAGACTGCAAGATCTAGGACTTGAACCACGGTCAGCTGTATGGGATCCAGCGGCCTCAACCACCACACCATGGGTTGGTTCTATTATTAGTTTAAAATGTGTTTCAAATCATGATTCTAATGAAGGCCATTCCGTAGTACTTAAAACACTGTAATGGTTCCTTGCTTTCTCCTGGATAAACTGTAGTTCTTTAGTGTAACCCACGGGGTATTCCTGGGCTCTGCTTACTCACCTCCTGCCCTTCCTCCCTGATCAAACCCTAAATTCCAGCTTTACTAAGAACTCTTTGAAGTGTGTCTTCTCTTACTTCCCGGTCCATACTCTCTTCCTTCACCTTGAAAATCATTTCTCATTCATCGCCTGACAATGATCGCTTTGTCCCTAAAGTAAGCCAGATAACCTCTCTCCCAGGAAGCTCCCCTACCGTGATCAGCTAGGCCTACCTGTGTCCTATCATACCTCGTTCAGCTTCATGCTCCACTGATGTACTTTCCTTATCTTTCTCCCCCATGGACTGTGTCCTCCTATGGGCAAAGAAATGCCACCTTGTTTTCCAGTGTATTCCCAGCAGGTGTCACAGAGCAGGTGCTCCAGAAAGTGCTTGGGATCTTTAGAAGAGAAGAGGCTTATAAATGAAGTATCCTGTAAGGATCAGCAAAGGTAAAGAACTGAAAGCAAAAGAAGGAAAAAAAATAATAGAGGAAAATCTGCCATTCCCTCACCTCTCAACCCCCCGTTGCACCCTCACGCTTCAGGGCTTTGTATTTGCTCTCTTTTCCTTTTGCATTTCCCACTTTCCCTTGAGAGAATGTCAGGAGTCATATTCTCTAGTGCCTCGGGTCATTGATGCCGTTACCTAACCCTGCTTCATTTCCTGTGAGCCAGCACAGGACCGACTGATCCTCAACAGGAAACTCTGAGCAGCCACGGTTTGGGCCGTGTTAAGCTGATTATGGTTCTTAGAAGTAAGGGATCCAAAGCTTTCATGAGCTAGACAATGCAGAGCCTGTCTGTTGGACTAGCCCAGTCCTGGATTAATAATAAACAATTGCTTTTACCTTTTCTAAGTGTCCTAGAGGGCCCCAGTTAATCCTTTAAATGCCATTATGGGTAGAAGCACCGTCTTATTACACAATGATTAGGAAACCGATAGCTCAAGGTCATTCAGCCATTGGTGTCAGAACTGGGAGGTCGGAAAACAGCCCCAGTCAATGGGAGAACTGGGGCATACAACCCAAGTCAGCCTCTGGTAGTCTGAAATTAAAAGTGGAGCAGGGGGCAAGCCAAAAAGAAAATTACATACTTAAATATGATGTATAAATAAACAAATAGCAAATACCTTTTATGAAATCCCTATGAACCTGTTCCCAGCAATCTGAAAGACACTAGCAAAACATTACCTATGGGAATTATCCTATGTTTCTTTGGCATGAAAAAAATCTCAAGAAACTAAAATAACTGTGAGGAGAAAAACAAGAAGAAAAATATTGCAGAAGAGTCTGACCTTATTTTGCTGCCATTTAGTAAAGATTTTATTGTGAGATTGATAGGTTCTGAAGCAACTGTCTGATCACGGCAAATGGGTGAGACTTTAGAATATGTCACTTCCAAGTCTAAAGAGCCCAAGAGCTGTTCACCTGTCTTAGCAAGAGGCAGAAGAATGGTCAAAGAGCTTATCAAAGTTGGTGAGATCTCTTCTAGTCTGAGAATCACATATCACCTCCCTCTATAGCTCCCACGGCAAAACTGCAAATTACGTCACATAGTAGATGCTGGATAAAGTTTCTGAAAAATTTGTGAATACATGGCATGGTTGGTGAAGGAATCATAGTCTCTTATTTTTAGATCTAAAAAAAAAAAAAGAAAAAGAAAAAGCAGCCTTATTTGTAGCATTCGCCAATTTCTACCAAAGCTGGAAATGGTTTCACCCAGGTTAGAACAGAAATTCTATAGCATGGGCTCAGCCAAAGTGGTGCTTCAGTAGCACACCTCTCCACAATGCTGGGGCAATACAGAAAACCAGCGTTCAAATCCCAGGCCACCTTGTACACACTGGGCATGCATGTACATTAATGTGCTCCTGGTTGGCCAGGAAGGCTGGCGGGAGGATTATGGCCTCAGACCCTACTGAGAGTGCCTCTCGCTTCCCCACCTCCAGTCAGAATAAATAAATAAACAGAGACAACAAAAAAAGAAATTCTGCAGCGTGATGAAGCCTCATGCTGAGAAAAGAACATTGGTGAGGTCCTGTGGGAACTGCCAAGGGCTGAAATGCTTTCCAGTCTAATCTCGTATGAAAAATTGAAGAAGCACTTCAGCATGTGCTCTGCGTGTCACACGCCTTTTCTTCTAAGCAAGGGAGACACAAACCTTGGAGTTCTTAAGCCCTCTCCAACATAGCCCGTTTGTATGAACAAGTAAAAAGTCCTAATCTAGGTCCGAGTGTGCTCAAAATGAGCTTCCAATTTAAGATATATTTATTAATATGATATAGAGATTAAATCAGAGAGGGTTATTTCTAGTTACCTAAACAGTTAAGTGTGATATATCAGCAGCACTATTTTTTTTTTTTTTAAGATTTTTGCTATAGGACACACAAGCTCACCAGAGAAATAGAGAGAGATAGAAGGTGAAAAATCACCCCCCCAGGGGGGATGGCCACGCCGCAATCCCTTCTCCTCCATTCTCCTTGGGATCTTGGGTACGCACGCACATGTGGCGGCATGAGTTTAAGCCACCAGGTCCAGGATGTGAACCACTATCAACTACATGGGAATTCAGTGACATAGCCACTACTCTAACTGCTGGTCCCACCAACAGAGTTCTTCTCAGGCACCACACAAAACAGGCATCATATTATGAAAGGTGGGTCTCAAACTATTCTTTAATTTACCCATTCAGTTCTACATCATCCATATCAAACTACTTTGTGCTTGTCACTTGAGCCTACTCTGGGTTTTCCTACTCTTCACTTTGCTAATTGTCCCCTTCTTTCTTTCCTAAGCTCATGCTTTGGTGTCCCCCTATAATGGTTTCCTCTTTCTCCTGGGTTGACTCCTTATAGTTTAGTATAAGAGTTAGCAAGCACTGGGGCCAACAGGTGGGGTGATAGCTAAGGTGCTAGACTCCCAAGTAACTGATATGGTTTGAGTTCCAGACCTGGTGGCTTGCTATCTCTCTCTCTCTCTCTCTCTCTGGTGAGTGCATGTGCCCTATAGCAAATTTAAAAAATAATAATAAATTTTGTTTTTAAAAAAGTTAACAACAGCATCTAAGAAGTCAGGTGGCCTGGCTTTGTGCTTTGACTCCTTTACTTGTGACTGTGTAACCTTAGAAAAGTGCCTTGACCTTTCTAGTTCACCTATTTCATCTGTAAAACAAGTTTGGCACATTGTGAGTATTGAGTCAGAAAAAAAAAAATCCAAATATGCTGAGTTCCTAAGTTCCTAGCAAATGTTTCTGTGGTGAGCACCTAAGTTTGTCAGCTATTCTTTTTTTTTTTTTTTAAGGTTTTTTGTTTTGTCCATAGAGCACTGTGATTGCCAGAGACAGAGAGAGAGAAAATGAGAAATCATCCCCCAGGGAGGATAGCCATGTTGCAATCTCTTCTCCTCCACTCTCTTCCCAGGATTCTGGGTATACACATACATGTGCCCAGTGTGATTTTCAAGCTGCCGGGCCCAGGACTGAAACTACAGTTGACTGTGTGGTAGTCCAAGGCATTAACCACCATACCACCTGCTGGCCCCTTTAATGTTTTTGCTGTAGGGCGCACATGCTTGCTAGAGGAGATATAGGGAGAGACAATGCGAGAGAAAGTGAGAAATCACCCTTCAAGGGAGAGGGCCAGGTCATAATCCCTTCTCCTCCATCCACCTCCTGGGATTTTTTTGGTATTCATGCACATGCTCTGAGCATGATTTTCAATCTGCCAGATCTGGGACTTGAACTGTGTCCATGTGGGAGTCCAGTGCCTGAAGCACCACACCATCTTCTGGAACCTTGTTAGCTATTCTTCACACTACTTTTATCATTGACATTATTGTTATCAGTAGTAGCAGTGTTTCCAGGCTCAATGTTGTCTCAATTGCCTTAGGTGATGTTCATACTTCTAGCTCCTGCCCAATTCTGCTGCCAGATATATCCAAGGCCAAGATCCCCAAATAAGAGTTGATAAGAGCTTAATATGGGAAGAGATTATTACAAAACCAATGCCAAACCTGCCTCCAAGCACAGAATTGCATGATAATCTGCCCTTTGAGGTGTCTTGCACATTTATCTTGGTTAACAAAATCCTTAATGAGCAGAATCAAAATTCTGCTTGCCATGTGCTTGCTTTTATTGCTAACACAAAAATATACCTAGAAAATACATATCTTAGGACCTGTAGATGGTGTAATCGTTATGTTACTGGACCCTCATGTAGTTGACAGTGTTTCGAGTCCCAGAGCCAGTGGTTTAAAACTCATGCCAGGCATTTGTGCATGCGTGCCAAAAATCCCTAGAGGAGAATGGAGGAGAAGGGATTACAACGTGGCCATCAGCTCCTTGGGAGTGATTTCTCACTTTATGTCTCTCTGTCTATCTCTGTCTCTCCAGCAAGTGCACATGCCCTATAGCAAAAATCTCTCTCTTAAAGAAAATACATACCCTTTCTTCTATTTATACTTGATAACTATTGGATCCTTGACCCTGAAAGGAAACAATGGCCATTGAAACAGTGATGATAATAAAAGGGTTTTGTTATTTGTTTTCTTTCTTAAAAGCTGGGCCAGAGGTAGGCAACATGGCCACTTGTACCTCTTATTATTGAGTGTCAGTCTGGAATTCAGCCTGAAAACCAGTCTTTTCTCACTTCCCTCCATTTGTGCTGGGGAAAGAGCCAAGCTCCTCAAACAGGACAGATGCCAACTGGGTTTGTCAGGTCTGAATGCTCTTTCAGGACAGAACCAAACTTATATGTCAGGATCAAGAATTTGAGTTTATCTTCAAGGTAAAAAAAAAAAAGAATTTTCCAAGATACATGGGAAGAGATTTTTATTTATGCAGTCATATATAGCTTCGTGTAGCAGGGGACTAAACCATGCTTTCTAGGTCAACAAACAACAGACTTTAGAGGCATTTAAGAAGGTAGTAGATGGCCAGGAATAAAGACCAAGAAGAGGCACTTGGTGTTTTCCAATGGGCAACAACCTATCTCCTCTTTCCTCCCAAAAGTCCCTCCCACAACTCCCACTGCCTTCCCCAGTCACCCTGCAGTTCTGTTTCTGTCTTCAACTTCAAGTGGGGAGGGACTAAACTTGGCAAAAAGGTTCCTACAAGCTTTGCCAGGGGTCTACACCCTACTTCCCTTGGGTATTTATCTTGTGATATGTTGCAACCTGCCTATTGCCATAAGGATTGCTCAGATCAGGCCCAACATTCCCACTGTCAAGTCCTAAGTCCTCAGCAGAGTCTTTGAGTAATACATATGTATCTTGTGATAGAACCTCAAGGATTATGACCAGAAAAATTGAAGGAGATCCAAGAGTCAGAAGATCCTCAAAAGTCATCTTGCTCAGTGCCTGAAGCCAGAGACCACTTAAGAGAGAGGCAATGAGTGGGAAAGTGAGAAATCACCCTTAAGGAGTCCTCACAAACACTGGATAACAAAGGTTGTCTGTACAAAAGAAAAAGTGATGTTTGGGAAACAGTGGCGGAAAGGACTAATTTTTCATAATATATCCTTTACTCCTTTTGAATACCATCATGTTTCACTAGTGCCTATTTTAAAAGTAAATTAAATATTTAAAAAATGCTTCATATGATTAAATTTATACTCCAAAAAGTAGATGACTGTATTTCAGATAGCTGGAGCTCACAGGTTTTTTCTTGGGCAGAGGTGAACTCAGCCCTTTCCCATGTCTCCCATAGCAGTTGTGCAGAATCAGCCTACTGTTTCCCGGTATCAACAAATGTTCAACTACGGGGGCTGGTGGTGGCACAGCAGTACTGCAACTGTACAACACGTGAACCCCTGGGTTCCCGGCACATTCCTGAACACACTGGGAGAATGCATGCCCACGATCCAAGCCAGCTCAGGTGTGAAGACCCTGTTGCATGTCTGTCTCTTTGTGCATCTCTGTCTCTCTCTGACTCTCTCCCTCATGAAATAAATAAATAAATAAACTTTAAAAAACAGGTCAAATAGTTGAAGCCAACCATTCTGTCTCTCGCTAGTCATTTCTCTTGAATGTTACAAAGATTACTCAATGTGCTATGTCAAAATTTCTCAGCTGGAAGGGCTAGAGGAAAACAGCAAATTCTAGTGTTTGTGAGTAGAAAGACTGTGTCCCAGGGACGAGATTTCCTTGTGCTATCTTGTTGCATCTGGCCTCTATCACTCACTGAAGGGTGATGTTTGGTAGAGCAAAATTTCGCTCCAAAATAAGAAGGCAGCTCTGGTTTCACTTAGCTTTGCAGTGTGTGTGTGTGTGTGTGTGTGTGTGTGTGTGTTGAGGGGATAGATATGGACACCTGTGTTTTCTCACCAGCTCAGAAAAATTCGATAAGCTTCCATTTTTCATTGTGGCCCATTTCTATATTACAAAGGTGTTGCACAGGTTTTATCTGGAAGTTTATAAAGTCAATTAAGTTAGGAGACTAATTTTAGGGGTACTGCTCTTGGATTAGAAAAGCATTAGATGGGCCTGGAACTTTCTGCTTAACTCCTTTCTTGATTTTTATTGCATTTCAACAAATATTGTTTCCTCCTTCTACACCATACAAAGGAAGCACCAGAATATGCACCCTACCCTCAAGGAATATATGAATATTTATTTTAAGAAAACTACATAAAAACAATGAAGGGAGAATACAAAACAAATTCACTACAGACAGCAATACTCAGTCACCGGGGCAGCACTAAGATTATGGAGTCCTCTGCACACATGGTACCAGGTGCATACCTAGGCACCCAGGAGCAGACTAATCTGCATTCACAGGCCCCAAACCGTATCTTTGCTGCCTCGTCCCTACAGTCCTTTTAGGAGAAGCCCTTTCTTAAGTATCCATAGTTGTGAGAGATGCGCCCCAATCCACCCAAATACATTCTTCTCCTGGTATCCCTCATGACCAACGGTATACTTGGGACTGTAAAATTTGTCAGAATCAAAATGGAGTCATTTGTGTCAACTTGTGCTAAACCCTGATGAATCTGAGCCCAGGAATACTATGGGGGAGGTGTTTTCTTATGAAAAGATGCCTGATAACAAGAATAGCTATTCAAAGAACTCTGCCAGAACCACAGCCTTGCACAAAGACCACTGTAACCTGACACAAGGATACTTCTGCAAGCACACAGTCTAACCTTGGACTGATGCCACCATTGTTCTTGATCCTGGTAGCCAAGAACAGTTGCCCCAAAGTGACGGGTATAATTTGCTGTCCCCCGTCCTGCTTGTGTTTTTTACCTTTAAATCCTGCCCGAGGATTGTAAGACTTCCGTGTATATGTTTGGGGCAACCTGAATATGTTCATACTGGCTGTATGCTGGGGGCAGTTCTTAAATCTACACCAAAATAAATTTCTTTTGCTTTTCATATTTTGGCTCAGTTTATCTCTTAGTTTGAAGGAACAACTGATGGAAGGAGAAGAGAAAATCTGTGATTATGAGGACTAAGGAGTGGGTAGGAAGGTTTGTCTGCCAGAGAAATCTAAGCCACATATTTAAGGCTCAGATTTAAACCATAAGGTTGCCAGTCCTATAATGCTTCCTATAGCCAGTCAGCAGACTTTCTAACCTGCCACAGCACAGTACACCCTCTCTAGTAAGCTGGTCTTCCAGAGCACCTGCTTATCTCACTAGAGTACTTGTTGAGGACAGGGAGTGGGAAGGACTAAATACACAGAGAGGCATAAAGATGGTCATTGAGGCCTTCTGTGCAAACCTGTGCTCTTTCATCTCTGCTCAGACACACCTCTCATTCTTCTGTCCTTTGGCCCATTCACACACTGGCCGGTCACCTCTTATTTGCCCCCTTGAGCAATCTGCCTCTGATTCAAGCTGGAGCACCTCAAACAGGTTCTCATGTAGGGTTTAAAGGAGGACTCTGAGCATTTCCTGCCTGTCATTGTTCTCTCTGAGCATGAGAATCGGGTCTTCCACATGTGATGTGCCCACCACATCTAGCAGAATGGTGAGGGGAGAGTGGACATGCACAAAATACTGATCAATAAATGTTTAGTGATGACCTATTATCAGCCTGGCACTGGGAAATCAAAGATGAATAAGAAGCTTATAACTTCTTGTTGAAGGGAGCAAGCAGACAACTAAATAAGGCAACACAGAACAGTGAGAAAAGAATTCAGACTGTGAGCACCCAGGAGGGCACCTAATCCTGCCTTGGTGAGGGGTAGGGTTGGAGAAGGAATCAAGGAACCATCTGGGGAGGTGGTTGCAGAGGTGTTAGGTGATCTAAAGACTGGACAGGGTGTGGGGATGGATAGGAGATCTAACAGGCAGTATAATTGATAGGAAAGGACGCAATTTAGATCTGAATGATGATTCTTTGCATCTCAGAATGATTTGCATATAGCTAGAACGCTCTGAGGGTCCAACCATCAGCTTGTCACACAGTTTAATGCTGCTGATTAAATAACAGCAAGCGTTTCCATTCAGCCTAGGTTCGCCTAAATCCCTCTGTCCTGATCTGTGAAAAGAAAGCTTAAAATGTGTCAAGGTCAGGAAAAGCAATGGTCCAGTCCCTATCTCCTACTCTCCAGCTCTGGTAGAAAAACAAAGGCCACCAGCAAGTGTCTGTCATGCTGGAATGTGCTGGCGCAGCTCTAGGGCTTGGAGTGTTCTCTCTTCTCCCTCTCTCCTCTTTTGGTCTGGTGAGCTTGCAACTGCCTACATTCTCGTGAGCTGCCCCTGTCAGGTCTCATCCAGGACTCCCTGCTTAACCAGGCGCACACACCGTTGCTATCATGCAGACTTCCTCCTCCCCTACCCACAGGCCTCCCCCTTCCACCCACGCTGGCCCTGGGGCCTTGAGAACTGTGGCAGCTCCCTAGACACAGAGTGCAGGAGGGGAGTCCATCTCTTCCCAGAGGGCCTAAGTGGGGGCTAGGACATCGATGTGATTGGCAGATCCTTCCCATAGGACTCGGAAGGAAACAGGATGGCTCGTTCTTTTTCAAGTCCCAAGTTCCAGAAGAAGATAGGAAAACTTTCGATCCCTTTTCCCATAGTAACATTCTTAGAAACTCAAGGTAAAGTTTAGCATGGATTATCTCATTTAATTCACAGTATAATCTTATAAAGTGGTTGCTGTTTTTATCTCGCTCTGTGCCTCAATTTTCTAATCTGTAAATTAGGGAAAACAATAGCACTTACCACATAATCTTGTAGAGATCAACAAATACATAGTAAATACACCGGAATTGTGTCCAGTTCACTGGAAGCTCTCCAAGACTGTTGGTATTTATTATCATGAGGAATCTGGGGTGTAAGTATTGTATTTGACTTATACTTGGTAAGTTAAGGCCAGGATTCAAACCAAGGCATTCAGACAGACTTGGGGGTCACCAGAGTCTACCCTTTGTAATGGCAGCTCTTTTGGCCCTGATGCTCTGTTCCACAAAAGAAATAAAGAGTAACAAGGAAGAAATGACTTGGAGTTGCTAAAGAGAAGTTGGAGAGGGGAACCAGCAGTTAGCGTAATGGCTATGTCGCTGGACTCCCATGTAGTCAACCGCGGTTCGTGTCCCAGACCCAGTGGCTTAAAACTCACGCCGGGCGCGTGTGCGTGCGTGCCCAAGATCCCGAGAGGAGAATGGAGGAGAAGGGATTGCGGCGTGACCATCCCCCCTGGGGGGTGATTTCTTGCTTTCTGTCTCTATGTCTCTCTCTGTCTGTCTGGCGAGCGCACGCGCCCTACAGTGAAAATCTCTCCAAAAAAAAAAAAAAAAAGAAGAGAAGTTGGAGAACATCTTCAGTTTGTGTAAACTAGTGGCTCTTAAAGAGCGCTCCCCTAAAGAATCCTCAGCTTTTCCTAGGAACTTGTTAGAAGTATAGGTTTTTAGACCAAACCTGTAGACCAGTAGTTAAGGGACCCACATGGCCACATTGCAGTTCAAATCCAGGTCCTACTGGCTTGAAAAACATGCCAAGTGCATGTGTGTGCATGTCCCAAGTCCCAAGAGCATGGAGAAATGGAGGAGAAGGAATTGTGGCACTGGGGAGGGGGATTGCTTGCTCACTTCCCCTCTGTTTTTTGTTTTCTGTGTCTTTCTGGTGAGTTCATGTACCTTCTGGAAATAAATGAAACCCCCAAATCCCACAAATAACATATACATACACAATGGATATTTTCAAGCCCCTTTCCAGATCTACTAAATCTGAAACTCTGCAGTAAGAACCAGAATACTATGTCTCAACAAGCCCTCCAGGAGAATCTAAGGCCCACTTAAATCCCAAGAGCACCTGTGTATACTTCCAGCTTTCCATAATCTCATACCTACCGTGTGCTTAGGCTCCACAGACAAACCTCAACTTGTCCCCCTGTGCTATGATATTCCTCAACTCATTGCTCACCCAAGTTGGTGACTGAAGTTTAGAAAGGGCTTTGCATAGAACTGGCCACAGGGGTGGCTTATGGAAGCCTCAGGTATCCTCCATCTTACATCAGAAGGCAGTAGCAATGGAGTCCCACCTCCTCTGATATTTCCTCCAATAATTTAAGGAACATCCTCTGAGAAATGAAGTATCTAGAAATAGGAATTAATTTTTGGCTTCATGGCTACATTATACTGAGGCCTCCGTTTTCTGAAACACTGAGTCACAGATGGAGAACAAAGATTTGGCACATGGGTTTTGGTGGTGATCAGTTACTTTTTTTCCTAAAATCCACTGGAAATATAGTTCAAGGATTAGCGACACTAACAAGAAAGCAAGCAAACAAATTCTGCCCTGATGAAGTGTAGCCGTAGGGTGGGGATGGGCAGAAATACAGTGAAGGCCCTGGCAGCTTTATACACTGGGTGAGGGGAGATGGCTAAAATATCCGCAATTTGGAGGTTTCCTCAAAAGAGTTACAAAAGAACACCATTTCCTCCAGATAGGGAAGGGTCGTCCTGTGGGTGGAAGTGGGAACTGGACAAACAATGTTCTTTAGCTCCCACCTGGTTCGTCTGCACACAGCTTTCTAGAGGGTTGTCAGGAGCATTAGCGTGAAATTAATATGGCCATTTATTGAGCAAATGCATTCTGCCCAGTGCTGTTTATTTTGCATGTGACTATTTGAATTTTTGTACACCTTGGAGAAGGTATCATTATTTTTTAGTTTATTTATTTATTTCTTCCGGGGAGACAGGAAGACATCTCCAACAGAGTCTTCACACCTTGATGCACCCCCAGCCTCAGCCAGCCTGGATCATGGAGAAGGAAATCTTGGGACATAAGCCTGGGACCTTCCTTCATGAATCCCACATTACAGAGCTTTGTGTTACTGCTTCCCCACCAGCTGGCCCCATGTATCATTGCTTCCATCCTTCTATTAGAGATGGATTTAAAGAAATAGTTAAGTAATTTACTGAAGGACAAACAGCTACCAAATAGAAGTGATTGGAAAGTAGGCAATTTTTGCACAGAAAAAGACCTGATGTAATTCTGCCTTTTCAGCAGTCTATGCCCACCACAATGGAGAAAATAAAGAGGGAGAGTTGGGAGAATGTGACCAGAAACACAAAACTTGTTTGATCCTGGAGCCAGACTCACTCCCCAAACTGCCTCAGCCAAACACTGCCACATCTGTCCTCTGGACTGGAGTTTGACACCCATGCTCACTCATAGTCAGGTGACAATGACACAAGCAGTCCTTTGCCAGCAAGCAGCTGGAGACAGGTACCAAAGTCCAGCCCTCTAGCTCTGTGGCACACCAACCCTGCCTGGGCCCAAAGCTCAAGAGGGCATTGAGTTCTTAGGAGCTGCCCAGGCCACAGGAAGTTTGTCACAGGCCCTGGCTGCCTCCCTTTTCCATAGGAAATGGGCTCTCAACATTGCCATGACCCGCAGTGCTGAATGTGCATTTTGATGTGTGTGTGTGGGGGAGCTATGGATTAGAAAATAAACATAAAATTGGGACCAGGAGTTGGCGTAATGGCTATGTTGCTGGACTCCCACGTAGTCAACCACGGGTCGAGTTCTGGACCCAGTGGCTTAAACTCATGCAGTGTATGCCCAAGAGCCCGAGAGGAGAATGGAGGAGAAGAAATTGCAGCATGGCCATCCCCCCTAGGGAGTGATTTATCACTTTCTGTCTCTCTGTCTCTGTCTTTCTGGTGAGCACATGTGCCCTATAGCAAAAACCTCTCAAAAAAATAAATAAACATAAAATAAACACACAAAGACACTCAAGTATAGAAAAGCGGGGATTTGGTGGTCTCGACTTCTCTGATGGAGGCAGCTGTGACCCCAAATAGGTCCCAGGTTTATTTTTTCAAAAGGCAGAAAATAGGAGAAGAGGAAGTGGAATATAAAGCCATTTGTTTTCAGATGTTAATTGGCTGAAGATGTGAAGGCATCTGGTGCCATATAGTTCTGTGTAAGTTTTTAAAATCTTTTCCAGCAAATTTTAATTAACCATGTGACTTCCTTTAAACTGCGCTGCAGTTTCAGAGACAGGCAGCTACTGTATTCACATGATGATGGCATTCATAGATTTGCAAATTAAACTGCCCTCATTTCTACATGTGTCTAAATGTCACGTTTGCTCAAAATTGCTGCCCTCTACAGAACACGACATGCTAGTCTGAAGGAGGGTGTTTACCTTCTTGCTGACATTTCATCCAAGGAATCTAGGTTGACGGGTAGAAGCAGATTCCCTACCTGATCATACTTTCCCAGTTAGCAGTGAGGGATTTCTCACTCACCTTCCCTTCTGGGTGGTTTGCAGAGGGAAGATGCTTCCTAGTCTTCTCCAGGGAAGCAAACTAAAAGCCTATCTTTGGGAGATTGCAGACATATGCCAAGGTTCCCAGGGAACTGCCAGCTCACCTTTCCTGACAATGACCTTTCCCAACATGAGCCAAACCAACTTAAAACACCAGTGCCATGACTCAAAGCAGATTACCTCCTTTTAAGGAGCAGGTGTTCATTGATCAGAGAAAATCTTCCATCTGCAGATGTGGGCTCTGGAGAGCCAGCAAAAAGGCGTATACCCATTTTATGGAACAGAAGCTCTGAGTCACCCCTTCATGGAGGAGGTGATCATTTACATGACTGTCAATGTTTGAGGTAACTGGAGCTCAAAGTGGGCTCAGGACCTACAACTAGTGCAGATACCTCTGAACAGTGGGAATCAGCTATGGATCAACTCCAGCACTGGGCAAGGTCAGCCTTGCAGCTCCCAGTCTCTGAACAATGTGTGTTTTGTTCCTAGCTAGAAACCAATCTCAAACCTAAATGTGTGAAGCAAAATTTATGTTTTTCTTTACTAGACAGTCTAGGAAAAACTCATAGTGATACAAGGGCCAGGATCTAAGGAAAGGCTCCTTATCTAGAAGAGGGCTCTGAAATGAAATAAACCCTTTCTTTCTTTCTTTCTTTTTCTTTTTTTTTTTTCTTGAAGAGGATTTTTTTGCTGTAGGCACGTGTGCTTGCCAGAAAGACAGAGACAGAGAGACAGAAAGCGAGAAATCACCCACTGGGGGGAATGGTCATGCCACAGTCCATTCTCCTCCATTCTCCTCTTGGGATCTTGGGCACGCACACGCACACACCCGGTGTGAGTTTAAGCCACCAGGTCCAGGACTTGAACTGTGGTCGACTACATTGGAGTCCAGTGATATAGCCATTACACCAACTGCTGGTCCCAAGCAAGCTGGTTGCTATTACTTGCTTTGGAGAAGAATGAAGGCAAGTGGCAAGGAGGGCAGGAAGTCAGAGTCCTTGGTTCAGAGGCTATTTTGGAGGTCTCCCAATGCACTTTTGTTGAAAGCACACAGCATGCCAAAGTGCCATACATTGGGTTACTGTTTTTGGAGTTTCATCAAGGTCATTGTAAAGAGTAAGTGCGCTAAGGGATGTGCGAACCAACATGCAAAATGCAAAGGCACATGCACGTTAGAACAATGAAGGTGCTCAGATTTCTGACTTTTGT
Organism: Tupaia belangeri chinensis; assembly: GCF_000334495.1. Lineage (NCBI taxonomy): Eukaryota > Metazoa > Chordata > Mammalia > Scandentia > Tupaiidae > Tupaia > Tupaia belangeri. The sequence continues at coordinate 6,093,665 of NW_006159534.1, read as the reverse complement.
GACTGAGTTCTAAAACACAGACTTGAAGCAATGCACAAGAGAGAGAAGATGTGTGCATTGCAATAGAGCATCTGTTGGACATCCATCTGCCTTGCTGGCCAGGCTTTAGGGTTGGTGCTCAAGGGAAAAATAGGCCTAATAGGGATGAGAGTCAATGGAACTCAGGCAATAACTGAAGACAGGAGTGTGGATAACATCAACAGAAGAGAGCATAGCATGAGAAGAAGCCAAGGAAACCCCTTGGGAAGACATTTATTGGTGGAGGTCCATGGAGAGGAGCTGGCTAAGGCGAATCTAGATTAGCAGAAAAAGCAAAGGGAGGAAGACCCAAGCTGGACGCTAGACCTCAAATGGAGTGAGGTTTTGGATTGGTAATGTAAACAAAAATTACTGACAACACTGAATAGGGTAGTTCAGTATTATAGTGGGTTGAGAAGCTAAAGGGACATTAGAAAATGGAGGCAATTAGTGGAGAGTCTGCACTGTAGACCATTATTGTGAGAAATTTGATAACAAAATACAGAGGTTGGATGATAACTTTGGAAAGAAATAAGACCCAGGAAATGAATAATAATAATAGCTCATGCTTAATAATTACTTACATTAAATAATGAATACATAGCACTTATTATATACCAGGTATTATTCTAAGTAGTTTATAAAAAAATACTTCATCCTTATCACAGCCTATTTTTTTATTCTTGTCCACATTTTATAGATGAGGAAACTGAAGTGTAGAGTGGTTATGTACATTTTCCAAAGCCACACAAGTTAACAATAGAACTGGTATTTTAAAAATATATTTTTATTGTAATTTCCTATTTACATATAATAGCTGTACATCTTTGTGTGGTACTGTGTGGTTTTAGAACTGGTATTTAAACTACAGACAAGCTGGTTCAAGAGTGCATGTTGTAACTGCTTTACTTTTTCCTTTGGGATAGTTCGGTAGTAGACAAACCATCAAAGAAGAAGTATCAAGACATTTTTTATTTTTAATGGGGAAGATTTCTATTTGTTTTATGCTAAGAAAAGGAAGCCTAAGAGAATTAATTTCTGGGTAATGAAGAGATCAAGATCCCAGGGCATATGAGTGGCCATGGTAGGAAGGTATAGATAAAATGGAGTCTTGGACAAGAGTTAGCAATAATTCTCTCTTAAAAAGGAGGAAAATGGGGGCCAGCAGGTAGCATGGAGGTTAGGGTGCTGGATCCCACATGGCTGGATGCACCTTCTGAGTCCTGGACCCATCAGCTTAAAAATCATGCCAGATGTGTGTGTGTGTGTGTGTGTGTGTGTGTGTGTATTCCCAAAAGAGAGGGGAATGGATGAAAAGGGATTGTGGCGTGACCATCTCCCCTGGGTGATGATTTCTCACCTTTTCTCCCTTTTTCTGTCTGTCTCTCTTTAGAGAATGCATGGGTCTTATGGGAAAAAAAATTAACGTGTCTTTTTTTATACGAGTGCTGACTGTGACCCTTATGAGAAGTGAGCCCTATAACCTTAACAGCATTGTTTGACTAAGTGGTTTAGTAAGTCTTAATTTGATGAGTCTTTCTTCCAGACTGACCAAATGGACATATTTTCTCTTTTTTTTTAAGCTGCTAGAGGGCATGTTCACTTATAGAGGGAGAGAGAGAGAGAGAAAAAGAGAGAGAGAGAGAGAGAAAGGGAGAAAGTGTACTTCCTGGGAATGACCACACTGCAATCCCTTCTCTTCCATCTCCCTTTCTTTTGGAACTTTGGGCATGAAAGCACACCTACTCAGTGTGTTTCTCAAGCCTCTGAGTCTAGGACTTGAACTGCTCTATTGGCCATGTAGGACCCAGGCTCCTTGACCACCACAAAAAATGCTGGCCTTCATTTTTTTTAAAAAAAAAAAAAGAGTACAATTGCTCCTTTTAATAAAGGAAGAAAATGAGTCTCATGGAGGTAAGTAACTTGCCAAGGAGTTAAAAGGGTCAAATGAAATATTTAAGAGAGGCAAAAAGTATATAGAGATACAGAGGCAAGGGAAATAGATTTAGTTAGGGATGATAAGGATTTTAGAAAAAGATTATAATTTTTTTTTCAGAAAGATTTTTGCTTAGGGCACATGTGCTCACCAGAGAGACAGAGATACAGAAAGCAAGAAATTACCTGCAGATGTGATGGCCATGCTGCAAATCCCTTCTCTTCCATTCTCCTCTTGGGATTTGGCGCATGCATACACATGTGCCCAACATGAGTTTTAAGCTGCCAGGTCCAGGACTCAAAACGCAGTCAACTACAGGGGAGTCCAGTGATGTAACCATTACACCATCTACTGATCTCAGAAGATTAGAACTTTAAAAGATAGAGAAGGTAGTTGAGGACTAGCTTTTGCATCTCATATTCTCATCCCCCTACTTGGTGCCTATTCTCAATATGTAGTGGACCTGATTCTTTCTTACCACTTCTAAGTAGCAACTGAAGGCATCTTCTAAATGTGGCACATCAATAGGAACATTTGGACACAAACTCGAAATGTTACTTCTGCAGAGTAAAAAACCATCCAAGTCACCTCATGCCACACCCCCTGCCTGTGGACAACCCAGGCCAGGGAACAAGGGAGCCTTCAGGATGATGAGATGAAATCTACTGACACTTGGGCAAAGCCAGTGTAGATGTTCTCAGATCATGAAACCAGAACCAAAAACAAATCCCTGAAAGGGTGGTGTGATGACAGTTAGCTCAGGCTTAGGGTATTCTGTTTGGGAATCACTTTGTACACTGTGCTCTGTGTAGTATAGAAAGGGCACCATAGAAAACCGGAGATATTTGGGGGGAAGTCAATGACTATTAACTGGAAAGATAGGTCTCAGGAGAGAAGAGCAGAAGAGAGCTTCTTATCTCACTAATGTTGGACAACTTTATTTCCCATAAATCAAGGTTACAATTTAGTTGTAGTGGACTAAGACATATCTTTCTGGATTTCTTGAATTTCCATGTCATTATTTAACTTCAGGAAAAAGAAAACAATTCAACCTTTTCACTCTTCAACAGCTAGTACCCATGTCCAAAAGATGAGCCATTCTTTTAAAATTCGGTGTCCCCAAGGTCACCTCATTACTATTGCAATGAACCACATGGTATATGCAGTTTTAATTCTATCTCTTCCACACAGATAGTAAGGCAAAAGAAATAATGATCCAAATCTAGTAAAGGATTGTTCAGTTCCGCAGAAGGAGGTTCCACATGGCTCCTGTGAACTAGGTATTGCAGGGCACAGGAGAAATGAAGACTTTCTATTGATAATTCAGCCTCCAGCAAACAAGCTAGCGCAATCACAACAGAATGGCAAAGAGATTCTAGATCACCTCTGTCTGCTTGCTCCTGAACATTCAGATTGAACTTCAAGAATTTGAAAGAAACACACCATCCATCAGATGACAAGAAATCACCACCAGATAACAAGAAATATGGGAGAACAAGAAAATACCACTCCTCCAAGGGAAAAGAGTAACTCTTCTTCATCCACAAGCAGTTCAGTGAAAATCATGGAAATGTCTGATAAGGAATTTAAAGCATTCATAATGCCGAAGCGAACAGAGATGGAAGAGAAGTGAGATAATGAACTGCTAAAGAGAAAGGAGAAAGAAATTGATGAATTCCAGGAGATGAGGAAATTCTTGCAAGATCTAAAAGAGGAACTACACACTTTACAAAAGACTCAAATGAAACTGTTAGAGATGAAGTCTATAATACAAGAAGTCAAAATCTCCCTTGAAAGTATTAAAAGCAGACTAGATCATTCAGAAAATAGAATCTCAGATGTAGAAGAGAAAATTACTGGCCTGGAAAAATCCACCACAAAGACTGAGAAAATGGCCCAAAATTTTGAGAATAATATACGAGAAGTATTAGATACCATCAAACGTCCAAATATCCAGATAATTGGCATTCCAGAAGGTGAAGAGACCCATAAGGGCATTGATAATCTATTCCATGAAATCCTGCAAGAAAACTTTCCAAACCTAGAGAGG
>NW_006159534.1:6082987-6089499 GCF_000334495.1 Tupaia belangeri chinensis | reverse complement strand
AGAGGAGGGTGGGAAGGGACAGAGGGTCAGAAAGAGGGGTGGAAATAATTCTAGGAACTAGAAACGGAAAATTGTTTATAACATGAATGATTAAGTCACTATGCAGTATATACTGGATGGGAAATCACATTTTGTATGCCGTGATGACGCTTAGGGAGAGAATGTAAATTAAGTTACAAAAAAAAAGTCTCAGGAAAAAAAAAATATTCAATGACTGCAGTAGAATATGTAGCCCTAGCTAGGTGCTACTTTATAGGATGTGTAAAGTTAGACTTGTGTTCATGGAAATGTATATATCAGCTGTGTTTCCTATGAAAATATTCAGGTTAATTAAGGTCTTTAGTAATTCAATAAAATGTGGGGGGAAAACAGTATAGAAAGCAAACATAGATACCAGAGACAGTGTTGGAAGAGAGTGGGAGATGGCAGAGGGTAAGAGATAGGGAATCAAGGATGGGGGAAAAAAAGCAAAACATACAGAAAACAAGAAATGGAAAATTATTTGCTGACAATAACATGTTTGTTGATGTGCTTGATTGAGACAATATACAGTGTACCCTGGATGGAAAAATCTCATTTTGTATGCTGTAATGATGCACAGTGAATGAATGCAAATAAATAAATTTAAATAAAAAAGAAAGGATTGTTCAGTTCCAACACAACTGGATGTGAATGAGATATACTCAGAGACTTAGTCTCTGCCTCTCCAGTTTCCGAAGTGCTACCCTGTCACTAATGATTTATCACCATTGTTTAAGTAATTGAGTCAGTCTTAATTTTCAAGAGACTTTTCACCAAACTAGCGAAATGGATATACTTGCCACTTCTTTTAAAGGACTGTAGTGAGGGTTAGTGAGATTATGCTTGTACAAGGATTCAAGCACCTTCTAAGTAGAATGCTAAACACACACTGAGGGTAGTTGCTACCTAACTGGACTGTTTTTTTTTTTTTAAGTTACTCATGAGTAGTGATGTCATAAGAACTAGGTCTGAAACAGGAATGTGTGAGCTGTCCCTGAAAGGGTGAATCAGTGTTCCTCTTCCTGAGAAAGCAGTCACAGACATAGACCTGCCTATCTTCTTGGACAGACATGAATAAGCTAGGTCACATTAAAGTTCAGATCACTAAAAGGTCCTACGCTTAGGTGGGCTGAGTGGAGACATCTTTTCTACCTAAATGGCCATCAGATGATGTCAGGCAGTGCCCCAACCTGGGTAGTTCCATCCCAAGACAGTGAACAAAAGCAGTAGAAGGAATCGAGCGGGTCCTTGATCCCCCAGTAACCTCACCATCCACAGAAAATATAATAAAATTTTGTTTCACTAATTGTGGTTTTTTAACTAAAAAAGTAGGGAGCCCTTTTTTCTAGGCCCTCCAAATATGCCCCATTGCTTCTGGGAAAATACTGGAAAATCAAATTCAGTTTCTTCTACTCTCTCACTCAACAATCGACACAATATTTCTGAAACCAGAAGTGACGGTGTTTGCCCCACACGTGGAGCATGCAATCAATTCTACAGCAAACCCCCACTGGATGTCCTCTGATTCAATTCAAGTCTGCATTATCTACCTAGGGATAGCATTAGATCCCACTTGTTGAGGGTTCAGTCCCACAAGATCTGCCACTTCAGATGCCAGTCACGATGTCACCTACATTTCTAACAACTGCCTATAAACTGGGATTCTACTATCTCCTCTTTAGGTTCAACTAATTCACTACAGCAGCTCATAGAACTCAAGGAAACACTTTACTTAAACTTGCTGGTTTATGATAAAGAATATTAGAAAGGATACAGAAGAAGAGATGAGTAGGGAGAGGTTATGTGGGAAGGAGTGTGGAGCTTCCATGCCCACTCTGGGCACACCACCCTTCAGCAACCTCCATGTGTTCAGCTATCTAAAAATCTCTCCAAATCCTGTCCTCTTGAGTTCCCATGCAAGTTTCATTACACTGAAAATTGACTGAATCATTGGCCACTATTTATACATATTTGTAAACACACACACAAATACATGTGTATAATGGATTCTGATGTAAAATATGCTTTTTACTAGACTGCCATGCAGAACCACAGAAGCTGCTGGCCTAAACCATGTATACTTCCGAGGACAGGAGCAGGTACTGCCCACGGCAGTATCCCCAGGGGCTGAAGCAGTCCCTAACTCTGCATCAGGACACAGTGGATGTTTGCTGACTATATGTGCTTAATAAGAAAAACATAGAGCCAACCCACAGAGGAGGGGGGAAACCCACGTTAAGCCTTGAGGAGACCAGATTTAGGAAAATGGAGAGGAAGAGGAAGAGAATGCAGGGGCATGTCATCCTGAGCAGAGCATCACAGGTAAGGGTGCTCACGATATGCAGGGAGATCAAGTGCTTGGTTAGGTTGGTCTAATATCTAATCAGTGTGGACAGAAACTAGGGAGAAAATAGGCCAGACACAGATACCCAGCAAGCTTCTCCAAGTATGATTTCTGCAATGATAAAATGATAAAGTAATAATGATAATGATGATAAAATTGTACCCAGCACTTACTTAAAGCAGCTATCAAAGTTCTCAAAGTATGTTAAAATGCTGCATTATTTATCTTCTCAGCAATTTGTGAGGCAGGTGCAGGGAATTGTCATTATCTCCATTATACGGGTAGTACAACCGAGATAGACTCAGGGAGAGTATCTTACAGCCACCTTCCTGTGGTGAGCCAGCTGGGGTTCTTGGTCTGAAATGCAGTTGTTCCATTTAGGTCTCTTCTTCTAAGGCTAATGCTTGTTAATGTGTAGGGAGGGTCCCAATTCTCATTCGGTGCAACTCTCTTCCAAGTGACTAGTAGTGTCTGGATTTAAAGTCACTTCTCCACTTTGTCCTTTGGTAAGATGGAATGGTTCTATAGTCTCTTTTAGTGTTACAGATCCTTCTTCCTGGTGCCTAAAATGAAATCTTTGTGTTTAAAGGTAACAGAGCTAAATGACACATAGATCTTAGAGTACATTTCCAGTTTAATATAAGTTCATTCTATTTATCTACTGGAATCTTCTTTGAATTTTACTAATTTCTCCCTCTTTGTACTGTTTACACCCTATCCACCATTCTTACACCAATAAGACATGATACATAGTCCCAGACACTGATTACCAAATTGAGTGAAGGCAATAGAATGACCTGCAAACCTTTGTGACTTCCAGTTGTTGCCTTCAGTTCTTCATAGCCTACTGTAGCAAATTGGACCTCCTGCCCAAGAGATCCTTATAGATCATTGTACTCAGTCTGAGGGTAGATGCAAGGGTCAGCTATGATTTCTCCGGATATGCCCAGAGCTGCATTGAATGGTAGCCAGAGTCAGCTGAACTTGACAAGAAATTCCTGGTCATATTGCACCTCTTCATGCCTTGTAAGGCTACTCAATATTCCTCCCATTGACTGGATGAAGAACTTTATTGTGTCAAACTCTGAATGAGATGTGTAATATCATGATTGGCCATGGCTTGTATTTTACTTCCTAGCTGTATGTGATCCAAATTGGCCAAGCTAACACCAAAGGGTATTACAATACAGCAGAAAGAACACGGACTATGGGTGCCTGCAGATCTGGGTTTCTAATATTACTGTGTCTACTGGTCGCATGAGCATACCCTCAACCTTCAGGTAACCTCTGACTCTCAGCATGCTGCATTAGTCTCTCCCTACAGTGCCTAGAAGAGTCCTAGACAAAAAATGCATGTTCAATTAGTGCTTCTAAGTTTGATTTCACTCAACCCACCTGTAGGTCATTGCAGCAAGTTCATAGCTTCTCTTTCTAAGCCATCATTTAGATAAAAAGAAGACCAAAGGAATGGTTTCTGCAGTAGTTGAATACTAGTTGTTACTTCCTGTCCTCTTCTAGCTCTCTCTGGACACAAAACCACCCTTTTACCCAACAGAACCCTCTCTGAAGTAGAATTAACTTATATACTTGTCTGGTGATGGAGGGCAGAACACACTTCTCAGGGGAACTCCTATTATACCAGAGCCCTGCTCCTCCTATAGAGGCTGGCATGAGAAGAAATGGAAAACAGAAATAGCCCATATCTCTTAAAGCCTAGCCTGAGGGAGATAGTTCCTGTGGGTCATGATATCATCTAGTTATTTAGGTAGGAAAGTAGCAGTGCAGGGCCCTGTGGCCACGGCAGGGAGGACAGCCCAGTTCCTTTCTTCCTCACTGGTTCTCTCACCATTTCTCTTCCTATGTCCCAAGATCCAGGCAGCCTGAACTACAGTAATTTCCTAAAAGTTCCTGCTCTTTTTACTTGCCTCTTGGTTTTTATATGTTATTCTGTCTTTCTAGAATACCCTTACCTTGCTTGACTTCTGCTATTTATCCTTCTGGGCTTAGCTTGATATCAGTTCCCCCTTTTTCCTCATCACCATCCCAGACAAGGTACACTCCCAGTAGTACACTTCCTCTCTCATCCTCATATATTACATGTAACATTGTACTAGTAATTGACTATCTCTATGATAACACAGATGCCATCTGTTCAATACTTACTGCATTCTGGGTACTGTCCTTCATATCATAATTCTCACACCAACCTTGTAAAATATGACAATTCTTTCCATTTTATAGATGTGGGAGACAAAGCCTAGGACTTGCACACATATTTATAGTTAACAAGAGGCAGGGTCAGGATGAGAACACGGACACGGATTTGTCTGAATTTAAATGTGTGTCTTTCAGCACTACATCACAAAGCCTCGCACTGGGTTCTGCAAAGCTTAATGGCAGGGACCACACCTCTCTTCTCTCATCCCAGTGTCTAGTACAGGGCCCGGAATTCAGTAGCTGTTAGGAGGTGCATAATTGTGTTTGATGAATCAATGAATAAAGCAATGAATTACCATCCCAGGTTTAACTCAGTCTTAATAGTCTCAATGGATATTTCTTGGTCTCTTTGAGAGGATCAGTTACGTGTGACAGAAAAAGACAATTCGAGAGCCACTGTAAACCTCTTTATCCCATACCTTAGCTATGAATATTTCAGATGTGATTAGACTGGGCCAGATTACCAGGTGAGATGACTTTATAAGTAAGTCAGTCATCTACTAAAGAAATATACATGAATAAATTGTATATACACCCAGGGACAAAGGACCTAACAGGGTTTAATATTCCATCAAAGCAGAGACTTCAGCAAATAATTTAACCTTGTTTATAAAATGAACATGTGATCTCCAGTGTGGGCTAGAATTCCCAGCCAGACAGGAAAAAAAGGTCTGGCTTCAGAACCAGCTGAAAGCATTTCTCTGTTGGTGTGGGAGGAAAGAACAGGTAGACTTGATGGAAATGATAAACCTGAGTAGAAGGGAATGTTAACTCATCCCTGGCCTCAAACTCATTAGAGGCAGAATCTGAACAGAAGTCTGCCAACCCCATGGAGTTTTCTGCCTTGCCAAGCAATGATTCTCATCTGTAGAAAGCAGATGCCATGAGACCCTATCTTCTTCAAGCTTCCTTGTTGTGCAGTCAGATAAGAGATTGTTACTTCTTGTTCCTTGGGGAAATTCCTCCTGTAAGAAAGAAATAAGCCTTTGTTGGTTTTCATGGAAACTTGGCTGAGGTTCAAGTTTCTTTTTCAGTGTATACTTCCATAAAGATTAAGCACAAGCAGGCCCTGACACAACTCATGAAAATGCCATTTCTCCCTTGCAAAGTAAGAGGTAATAAATCAACTAAAAGTCCCCACTTCTTCTCAGGTAGAAAATACATACCAAGCTTAGAACGTGCAAATTGCCATAGTGTGGCTTTCTCTTTCCAGCCTTCTGTATTGAGAGGTCACTTCCCTCTATTGTCTGAGGCTTTAGATAAATGACATATTTCTAGTCAGAACTGGGCCTAGGTGTCTTTGTGGCCATGATCTTGTTAGAGATTAAACCTGTCTTGATGTTCTAATATAATGCCCTCCAAGTTTGTCATTGTATCTCTCTTGGTTTTTCTGTATTTAATCATAATGATCTTCTATTTATGTGCCAGGATTAAGGACAATGTTAAAACCCCAAGCTTAGAAATTTGCTGGGAGTGACTGGTGGAGAGTGGATCTCTATAGACGATGACTAAAATCATCCATTCGACATTGCTGAATATGTGCTGTGCATCTGGCAGAGTGTTATGGAGCTAAGGATAAAGATTCATATGACATTTCTCAGTCTTCCTGAGGACAAAGAGGTTTATCGTTTTAAAGTGGAAATCGCTACTTTTAAAGTCACTTGGTTCATTTCAAATCAGAATACATCCTACCACTGAGGTTATCTGCTTGGAGGATCAAATTGTTGCTGTGGAGTTTAGATACCAACACATTTATTTTAATAAGACAAGCTCATTTAACATTTTAGAAAAATTATAAAATAATTACTGAGGTGCAGAATGAATATATCAGGCATGTATGTTTATTTACTAGAAGGATTGTTTCCTGACTGGAAGAGTTGATATCTTGGATTCCTGGTGAATTTATTTCTCTCTCTCTCTCTCTCTCTCT
>NW_006159534.1:6062707-6082507 GCF_000334495.1 Tupaia belangeri chinensis | reverse complement strand
CTCTCTCTCTCTCTCTCTCTCTCTATATATATATATATATATATATGCACACACACACATATATATATATATTTATATCTGTAAAAGTAACACATAACATAGTTACTGATACAGATCTTACATGGAGTAATACCCTAAAAATCCATGACAGTGGGAATTTCATGTGATTAGGAGTTTGGAGATCTGCTGCCTACCATTTTTTAGCCACAGAGTAATCTTGCCAAGTTCTCTTGATCTTTTTTAAACTTTAGATTCCTTTGTTTATGAAATATCTAATTTATCTTCCTTACTTTGTATAAAGGATCAAATGAGATAATAAATATTGAAAATGTAGACACTGGGCTGTCTCCATAGCCTGGTAATTAAGGGAGCCAGACTCATTGTGGTTTGAATCCCAGGCCTAACAGCTTGAAAAACACTCTAAGCACATGTGCCTGTGTTCTCCATATCCTGACAGGGTGGAGAAATGGAAGAGAAGAGATGGTGGTGTGACCGTGTCCCATGTCTCTCCCTCTGTCTGTCTTTCTGTCTCTCTCTGGTGAGCATACATGCCCTCTGGGGGAAAAAAAGAAAAGAAAAAAGAAAAAAAGAAAAGAAAGTGTAGACACATCTTTCCCCTTACCTTATAATCAGCATTTCAAGTCTACTCCTAAAATCCCAGGCCAAAGAGAGCCAATGTAGAGAGAGGCAAGAGCAGGAAGTGCAACTTTGCTTTAGCAAACCATTGCAAAGAAAAAGGGACTGGAAGTAGATTATGTGGTCTCATTGGCTCACCATCACCCACCCCCAAATCTGAGTCTTAGTGGATCACTAGCCTTTGTTACAACAGAAACAGGTTGTGTGTGTGTGTGTGTGTGTGTGTGTGTGTGTGTGTGTGTGTGTGTATTCATTCAGAATTGCTATAGCGTATTTCCCTGCTTCTGCCCAGAACAGCAAACATTAAGTTTCCAACTCATGAGAGATATTGGGCCTTAGAGATGAAAAAGGTATAGTCCCTGCTCTTGAGGAAAATTATGCAAGGAAGATAACCCCAAGAGGCTTCAGGGAGAAATACTTCACAAGACAGACAACAGAGGAAAAGAAATCTTTATTAGTTACATCAGGATCAAAATAACTAGGAAACATTAGAAGATACGTCTGAACAAAGGCTGAATAATTAATCTAATCTACTTGCCAAGATGTATCAAGTCACATATTGTATACAGTGAAACAATAGATTATCCAGAATAATGAAGCTTCCTGCCTGTTTTGAAGGAAGATACCTTTGATTTCATTTCCAGACTTTCTCAGATACACCATTTCTCATGTTTGATTTCATGGAGCCTTAGAGAGAGAACAGTCAATGTTGCAATAAGAAATTTAAAAGAACTACAGTAATAGTGAGAACTCTGAAAAAGTAACAGAAATGAATGGGCAATGTTAGGGGAATTTGTAACCTACGAGGGATAGCAAATCATGGCATGAACTCAAGAAATAAGCTAGGTAGTTACTTTGCAGCAATTATGTTACAAATTATTGTAGTGTGAAAGCAATCCAAATAAAATATTGAAAATAAAACTAACGTTTAAATACACCTCAAGTTTTTGAGAACAATATATCATCAAATTTAAATGTTACTTTATAGTTCAATTATAATTTGGCCCAAGACTAAGTTTGATAATACTGAATATTAAATGGATTAACCTTCTTCTATAACATTTTTAGCCCTTTACTCCACTGCATCTTTGGACAGCAAACAAAACCTAGATCTCATGGTGGCAACCTTGTGGTCCAGACCCTTCCCTGCCCAATACACGCCGTCAACATGGGTTCTGCATCCAACTGTTGCATGATCCTGCTCTCTACTGAGAAAGAAAACCAATGAACTAATTGCACCAAAGCTCTCATCAAAAAAGAAAATGGAACCAGTCAAGAGACAGAGACAAATTTAGAGAACTAGGAAGAAAACCAGAAAAAGCAAAGAGGAAGTGAAATTCAAAAAAGGCATGATGAACAGCTTAACCTGCAGAGAGGGCTTGGACAACGGAGAAGAGTTAAGTTTACTGATTAGAACTGGTAAACTGGAGAGAATGAGAGAAGAAAAGACAGAGTGCAGAATGTTAAGGAATAATGACAGCCAGTGAAGAAATGGAGACAGGGTTATAATCACAATGACAGCTAATGTTTATTGGGCATGTTAGTTGTGTGTCTAGTATTCTGCTAAGCACATGGCATGCGTAATCTTCTTAAAGGAACTCTGAGAAGTATGCCATTATCCCCATTTACAGGTGAGCCAATTGTGACACAGACTGTACAGCAATGTACACGTGTTAATTCACTACATTGCATTACTAATAATCTGGATCTGATGGAGTCCAGATTCAAATAGACCTGCTCAACTCTTGACTCCTAGGTTACCATGTCTCTCACTCTTTTACAGGTTTATTCCAGTAGAGAAATAACTTACAATTTAATCTTTATCTCACATGGAGAATGGGGTATAGGGAAGCTTTTTTTTTTAATTAAGACAAAAAAGATAAGATACATGTGAGCAGATGGGAAGGGGACATTGTGGATGGAAGTTGAAGATACAAAAAGATGAGCTCTAATTGATGGAAACTTGCAATTGATAGGATAAAATTTCTCAAGGAACAGAAAGTTCTCTGATTACAAACACAGCTAGGTAAGTTAATCTGAGGCATAAGAGAAAGAAGAAACTAGTCACTGGGTTTGATGATTAGGAAATAATTTTGTTTGAAATAACGTTAACACTTAAGTTTCACAAAGGAAGTCAATTGTTAACAAATACTCAATCATTTCTCTTATGAATTATGTACCCTGTCAAGCAGAGTCAACAACAAAATCACTTGTCATTCCTAATTATTTCCTAGAAACTGATTAAATAAAGATTTGTCTATCACTACTCTATTATGTAAAATATTTATGTTGCTCCTTCTGAGGAATTATATTCTCCCATTGTCTGAATAGTTAGGTCATGTAAATGGATTTCAAGAGTCAGAAATGCAACTCTAATTAGCTTAGGCAAAAGGGGACTGTCTTCTCTCAAACAGCCAAACCCTAAGAAGGATGGAGTATAGCCAGTATCAGGAAAATTGGTAATGGCCAGAAGGAAATATTAAAAATCTACTATGTAAGTAGTCTGCTCTCTTATAGATGGGGAAAGTGAGGCAGTAATGTCTTTGGCTAAACCGATATGCACTGTATTCATGATAGGAAAATTCATTTGGTATGCTATAATGATACACAGTGATTGAATGTAAATAAATAAATAAGAAAATTGACTAGTATCTCTGGGAATTGGAATGGTTACCTTTTCACCAAGCTCTAAATAATTCTAGCTATTGTGCTAAAAATTGGATTTGATTTTCATTGTAATAATTGCTGTTCTCCAATGTTATTTTTTGTAAACAAACAGTAGTGTATGATTAAGAATTAATATTTCTGAATATATCCTCAAGTGTCAGCTTCCCTCTTCTTCACATAGAGTGATAGGAAAATACGATTGAGCTAGCAAGACTCTGCTTGCCACAGGCCTGTGCTCATTTAGGGATTATTCATGGTGACCTCAGAGAGAACTCCACCTGCAGAGTCATCATGAGTGAGAGCTATAATGATACACAGTGATTGAATGTAAATAAATAAATAAGAAAATTGACTAGTATCTCTGGGAATTGGAATGGTTACCTTTTCACCAAGCTCTAAATAATTCTAGCTATTGTGCTAAAAATTGGATTTGATTTTCATTGTAATAATTGCTGTTCTCCAATGTTATTTTTTGTAAACAAACAGTAGTGTATGATTAAGAATTAATATTTCTGAATATATCCTCAAGTGTCAGCTTCCCTCTTCTTCACATAGAGTGATAGGAAAATACGATTGAGCTAGCAAGACTCTGCTTGCCACAGGCCTGTGCTCATTTAGGGATTATTCATGGTGACCTCAGAGAGAACTCCACCTGCAGAGTCATCATGAGTGAGATGAGGAATAGGAACTTCAACTCCACCTGGTCTGCTGACACAAGCTTTTGTGCTATCATTTCCTCTTTCACAGTTGAATTAAAATAAGGCCTTGCTTCCTTTCCAGCTCTGAGAAAGAATATAGACATTTAGACACTCTAAAATATAGACATCATATATTCATTCCATTTGTAACTCTCAGCTTTAACTATATAAAAGGTATCAACATAGTTCACATAGTTGAAAGATATTTTCCTCCTTACGAATGAAAAGAATTTGTAAAAGAAATTAGTAAAGTTCTTTTGCAAAAGCAACACAAAGTAAGGATTATCATTATAAGCAGAGATCTTGTAATTGTATATACATGAAAGGAAGGAAATATGACTTAAAGAATATTTATGTCTAATTTGTTGTGTTTAGATCTTAGCTTGGGATACTGAAAAGATTCATTGTTGAGAAAACTCATAAAAAGGAACTTTGCTGTTAATCTTCAGGTGAATAGATGCAGCACACCAAACACGTTCCTCAACTGGCAGAACTGCTTTTAGGACTAATAATATCTTAGTGGATGTTTTTCAAGCATTGTGTATTCTCTTCCACCTCATTGATTCAGATTCAGATAATGCTTACTGAATGACTACAGTTGACCCTTGAACAATGTACAGGTTAAGACCCCCACACACACACATTCAAAACCCATGTATAAATATTGACTCCCCCCAGTTAAACTACTGAGAGCCTACTGTTGATGGGAAGCCTTATCAATAACATGAATAGTCTACTAAAACACATTATATATGTTATATGTATTATATACTATATACTATATTCTTATGACTAAGTTTTAGAAAACTATTGAAAAATTATAAGGAAGAGAAAATACATTTACAATACTATACTGTATTTTCCAGTATATTCATTGAAAATAATCCACATGTAAGTGGGCCTGTGTAATTCAAAGTTGTGTCGTTCAAGGGTCAGGTGCACTTCTTACTGGGCTCTTTGCTAGATGCTGCTGTTACTTCCTGGGTGTCTCCCTTCAATTCCAGAAGAGTATTACCAATCTCTACGTACAGAGCTTTAAGAGCTCCTGAGGTCAGGAAAGGGGTAAGTGGGGAACTGGATTCTGGCATTCTGGCATGGGTTTTTTCCAGATATCATGGTCTGTGTTCTTCCCACTACCTTTGTTGTGTCAGTCAATGAGCCACATCAACATTAGAAACTAAACGGTAATAGGAATGGGGATGGGGAGGTAGTTAACTTTATGACCAAAAATTACGCAGTTTGCGTACAAATAGTAGCAAATAGATCTACCCACAATTTAAGTAGTCATGAGGCCTGGCATTAAGCCACATGTTCTTTCTTACATTGGGTGTGTGGTTTCTGTAGTGTAAGCAAGTTCTCTATGCTATAGAAAGGTGTAGAAAATGAAACATGGCAGGCTTGGCATGTTGGTGTGAATTCCCTCCCTGCCTCTGGAATTGCATTTGCTCATCGGAAACCCTATGCAGTGTGTTTTTGAAGACAGTCTTGTCTTGGCAGAAGTGCATCACACTGGTGATGGCAGAAGGTCATGTACCCATGTGGTACGTGAAGATAAGTGCTTCTACTGCACAGCCAGCCCTAATCAACGTGCTATTTGCCAGCTTCATGTGAAATACTCTTTAGCAAACACAAGGGTTCTTTTAGGAAAACATAGAATGGACACTTTTTTTCAACCTAAAATTAAAACAGAGGTATCAAGTGTATTATTACAGAGCTAAAAACCAATTATTTCTAAACATGTTGTCTTAATAATAAACCTAATTTCACTTCTGCATATGCCCTTCCTGGGACATCACCGTCTTTAAATATGTACTGGTCTCATCTGAGAAATAACAGTTTGTAGGAGTAGGGGTGCCTGATCTCATATTCTATGTTGTAAGACCGTGGCCCTCAACGGTGTGACAACACAGTGTTTGTCCTCTCATGCACGCCCTGATGGTATCTGGATGTTTGAACAAACACACCAGCAACAAAGCAAGTGTGCTAAAGAAGAAGCCTTTCTCTCTAGCCCAAGTTCTCACCAGTTATTTTGGTCCAAAAGGAAGAACCCAGAGACGGTTTCCTGATTATGTATTTCAGTTTCTTTTGCACCTGCAACAGGATGTTCTGGGACTAGGCCTTCTTCCTGTGATGCATGATTATTAGCACCTCACTCCTATCACAGTTCAGCTTTTAAATACATCTCTCTTTCTTTTTTTTTAAAAGGGTCATGCCCATAACTGCACTGTTGCCTGTAAAAGTAATCAAAGAGAAGATATAATATCTCGTCCTCATTCATTAGACTTCCCTCCACTTGAGGCCAACCTTTCCAAGATAGTTTTTCTTAGAACATTCAGGAAAGAAGAAGAATGATCTTTTGGGTGCCCTGGTTTTTTGATGACTAGTTTTTATAAGAGTAAACTATTCATCCATCAGGAAAATCGGTTCTCCAGCACAGACACAATCTCTCAGGCTTCAGGAAGTGAGAGGTTCATTAGGCACCTTTTTAAAGATTAAGCCTGAGAACCTGTACTGGCTCCTGGTTGAAAGGAAACAGAAATAACTCTCAGCCCAGGGGTGCTATCCCCAAGTAGGGAGGAGAGCAGTACAAATCCGCTTGGGTGTAAGGAGGGCCTTACCAGGGCGTTGACAGCCTTCTTTCTGTAAACTGCCCCGAACTACTTTTTAGCCTTGTCTCTTAAATCCCATTATGTGTGTAGCCTTTTCTCAAGGTTAATTGAACTTCTTTCATTTCACTTCATTAATAGGGCATGGCCTCTTCATCCTGATTTATATGCCCTACTCACTGCCTGGAAACTGTCACCTCATACTTATTTACTTTTTTATTAATTTATTTATTTTTTAGGTTTTTGCCATAAGGAGAGTGGCCTCAGAGAGACAGACAGTGAGAGGGAAAGTGAGAAATTACCACTCAGGGAAATGGCTACGCTACAATTCCTCCTCCTTCTGGAATTCTGGGCACACATGCCCATGCGCCCTCTTTTTAACCAAGCCACTAGGTCTGGGACTCAAAGAACAGTTGGCCATGTGGGAGTCCAGTGCCCTAACTACCATGCCACCCACTGACCCCTCCATCCCATACTTTTAATTCAACATGCACATATACGGGGTCTCCCCAACTCCCAGTGAAAATACATCTGTCCTTTAAGACCAGGACCCACCTAGTCCTATCTCTTCCTTACTCCATCCCTTCCCCTCTGGACACCTGTGCACTTATCTTCCATCAGGCAAGAGTTAATCTCCATAATTAAAACATACTGGCACTTAGACTGGATATGATGCTCTTGATAAGATGCAGCAGGCTTCACAAAAGCAGGGTATGTGTTGGTGAAGAAACTGAAGGCAGACAGTGTGGATGAGATGGTCTGGAGAAGAGGGGATGCATGCGGAGAGAATAGTTAGAAGTGATGAAAATAAAATATCATCTTCTTGTGCTGATTGTGAAGGTTACAGAAGCCCATTCTCACTAGTTCTCTCACATGCTGACTTCCTTCACTCCTCTGGCTCATATCCAGCCACTGTTAGGTCTTAATGAGTTTCTAGCATCCATAAGACTATCAAACTCCAATCTGGTATTTTAAAAACATCTTTTCAATTCGGATAAGTCACTTACACACACACACACACAGACTCTACTCCCCAAAATGTCAAAATGTCTACTGAATTGCATTGAACCTCATAAGTGCTGCTACTTTTGGTTCCATCTGTATCTTCTTGACTGAAACAAAAACTGAATAGCTTTTCATCTTCCCCTTCTTGCCAGCCTCATCCTAGAAGTTCTACCTTTTGGATTGAGAACAGTTTCAGACAGTTTCTATGTCATCCTGCCCTCCGCATGTACATACACTGAAGCCTGAGACACATCAAACACAATCCACATACCTTTTCTTTTTTACTTCTATTTTGTGATCATGTATTACAATGTATTGATAGTAATAATACTATTACTCTGTAAATAAAATGGGAGTGTGAAAAAGAAGTTTTGAGTACCTAGTTTTGATTCTATTGTGAAGATGTTCATGAGGAGATAGTAAAAAAATTAAAGACCTTATGTTAACTTTCCAGATAAAATTCTAAAGCTATTTATATATATTGACATTTATATATTAATATATTCATAGCTGTACACAAGACAAACATGATCATTGATAATTCATGTGGTTTTGAGATGAAAACACTTTTTAAATAAACATTGACGATATCAGAAACGAAACCTTTCCTTCCTCTTTCCCATCCTTTCTTATAACAAATATCTAATACCTGCTACATCAGTGTTTGATGCTGTAGAGCCACTGATTTTCAGGCTGAGCCACTTTAAACTGCCAAGAAAGGCCCCCTTGGTTTCAATTATATAAAGTATTTGCTGCAAGTTGCTTTCTCACCAAAGAAAGAAAAGTCTCACTTTCATTATTAAAATGGTTTAGTTTATAGCCTAGCATGTGCTGCTTATTTTATTAATATTCTTACCAAGACCAGAAGGCTCTGCTGAGAGAGTCTCCACCTCGATGGAGTTCGCACTCTAAGTTATACACTACAAGTGCAGGTATGAAGTGGTACTTGTGTGTGCACAGACAAGACAGGGGCAATAAAGGGAGCTTGAAGGTCGAGAAGGCAATGTGAGTCCATAAGGGAGAAGAGGGCTGGTGGAGAGAGCTTTTCTAATATCTTCCATTCATCTTCGCCAAGTGGACAATCTTATGTGATAGTTGAATCATCACAGGCAGAAGACAGAATGATCTCCAAGCAGTGACACTGAAAAGTCTGGGGGCCAGTAGGTGGCATGGTAGTTAAGGTGCCAGACTCTCACATGGCCGAACGTGGTTTGAGTCCTGGACCTGACAGCTTGAGAATCATGCTGGGTGTGTGTGCATGCGTGCCCAAAATCCTGAGAGGAGAAGGCGTTGTGGTGTAGCTAAATTCTCTGAAGAGTGATTTCTCACTTTTCCTCTTCTGTCTCTCTCTGGTGAGTATATATGCCGTATGGCAAAAACCTTAAAGAAAATATGAAAAGTTCCTGTAGTCATAATTATCATTAGTGTTCTACTTTGTCAATAATTCACAATCTGATTTATTTGAATTTAGTAAGTGCATATTTTACACCTATTACACATCAGTTAGATGTGAGAAGCATCAGTGAAATAAAAAATGAGAATCTGGTCTTGGAGAGTTTACTCTGGGGGAAGGAGTCACAGCAGAGTAATTACGCAGATATTATCATTGCAATAACATATGTTATCACTCCCAGAATGATATACATGTACTTCACCTTTTCACTCTAACAGGAGGCTACAAGTGGTCAATTAATCAGAGTGGTGATACAATCTAAACATTAAATGACATTAGAATAGAAACAATCTGTGCCACCTTTCTCTGTAACCATACTTTTGTACTTAAGTAGCCCAAAGAGCTGAAATATCCCACTTCATGGTCAGGTCATCACCACCAGTGTCTTCCTCGTAGTTAGGCTTCACTGAATGTGTTTTCTCCCAGGGATAATGTTAAATGCTGTAAAACAATGGAAATGTTTTACTCTCTTTTGTAAAAAGTAATGATTCAAGAAGGCTAAGAAAGGATGTTCTAGAACATTTTTCAAACTTATCCAGCAATAAAAAAGACACATATTAAACATAGATTTTGAAGGATTTCTCATGGAGATTCTGATTCTATGGTTCTAGGTTGGGCTTAGGGAACTAGACTGCTACAGAAGATGCTTGTATAAGAAAATCCGGAAAATACTATTTAGAATAAACTACAATTGACCAAAGAGGAATAAAAACACAAAGAATTATTTGTGTAAATAAAGGAAAAAATTGGCAACATTGCAGGTAAGTATTATAAAAAGTAAATTAATCCAAAATATTCTGCCCATTTGTTATTTCCTGCAAATGTGAGTCTGTTACTGAAAGGCATATATAACTCCAATTATACAGATATATGTATTGTATTAAATTTTATAGCCTATAAGTAGGCCCTGAGAAAGGGTAAAATTAAAAACATGATATTTAAAATATGATTCTAGCAGTTGGCATAATGGCTATGTCACTGGACTCCCATGTACTTGACTGCAGTTCGAGTCCTGGACCCAGTGGCTTAAACTCATGCTGGGCGTGTGTGCATGTGTGCCCAAGATCCCAAGAGGAGAATGGAGGAGAAGGGATTGCAGCATGGACATCTCCCCTAGAAAGTGACTTCTCACTTTCTCTCTATCTCTCTGTGTCTCTCCCTGGAGAAAACAGGCACTCTCTATATCAAAAACTAAAAAAAAAAATAAAAAAATAAAAATTCTTTCCCCTATCAATAGTAAACATTGTTTTTTCTTTCAAACTTCTTACAATGTAATTTTTCTTCCAAATTTTATTTTGGAAATGGGATTATTACTACCGATAGTCCTAATAAAACCCTAATGTTTCTTTCTTTTTTGTTTTTTAATAATTACTTTATTTAATTTTATTTATTTATTCACTTATTCTTTTTCTTTTTTCTTTTTTTTTTTTTTTGCTATAAGGCACATGTGCTCGCCAGAAAGAGAGAGACAGAGAGACAGAAAGTGAGAAATCACCCCCCGGTGGGATGGCCATGCTGCAATCCCTTCTCCTCCATTCTCCTCTCTGGATCTTGGGCATGCACACACAAGTGCCCAGCGTGAGTTTAAAGCCACCCGGTCTGGGACTCGAACTGCAGTTGACTACATGGGAATCCAGCGACATAGCCATTATGCTAACTGCTGGTCCCTATTCACTTAATCTTAATTTGAGCAGAGAAAGACACACACACACACAGAGAGAGAGAGAGAGAGAGAGAGAGAGAGAGAGAGGGAAACTGAGAAAGCAAGTCACCAGGTCTGGGACTCAAACTGTGGTCAGCCATGTGGGAGTGTCCAGCACCTTAGCCAATATGTCACCTACTGGTTCCAAAACCCTAATGTTTCTGAAAAGTCATATTTTAATATTCCATCTCACAAGTAAGTAAGTAAAATACCCGAGGAGGACTACTATATTGCTTACTTGTAGTTTTTTGGTTGTTTTAGATTTATATGAAAGAATACATATAAAAGCTCTAACTCTGTGGTAGAAGGTGCCCAAGGAGCTGAAATATCTCACATTATGGGCAGGTCATCGTCACCCGTGTCCTCATAGTCAGGCTTCACGACATGTTTGTTTTCTCCCAGGGATAGTGCTAAGTGCCAGGAGGTGGGGGTGGGGGAAACTACCTAGATGAAATAACACACATTTCCTGTCCTTCCTGTGAAGGACAAGCTAACTAGAGGGCCAGGTGGAATGTGATACACCAGACTATGTGATGCACAAAGTGGAGGGATACAAAGGAGGGCTCTGCGAGAAGGAAAGACCTTTCGGGGAAAAAAATGGCTTTTGAGCTGGCTTGCAAAAACTTTCTACAAAAATGTTTTCTTCCTGGGGAAAAAAAGAAACAAAATATTTAGGGGCACAAAAACGGAAAATTATCTGTTAGCAATAATTTGTATTATGTTATTATCTTTGACTGGATTAATTAAATATGCAGTGTATTCATGCCGGGAAAATTAATTCTGTATGCTGTAAAGATATACAGTCATAGAATGTAAAAAATAAAAAGAAAATGCTTTTTCCCCAGTAATTACTAACTTTTCCTAGCTGTTACTCTTCATTAATTATTTGGTGATGTGAAATAATTAATGTTTCATGGTCTTCTGTGGAACAGACTTTTCAAATGAGTGCAATTAAATTGTTTTGTCATTGCAGTGTAACTACATGAAAGTTGTGTCATGGAAGGAAACTGCCAAGACCCCTCAATACCAGGTTACCTTGAATATCATTTCACACACATCTTGTAAAGATTTACAGACTGACACACTTTAACATTGCACTATCTCCCAGTGCAAAACAGAGAGGAGACATGACTCGATCCATATCATGATCTTCACAATTTAGACCTCAAACCAGGATAACAACTAAATAACAAAGGCAAAGTAAGTTTTCCTCAATTTTTCTGGTAAATGCTTAACTTTATAGAACCATTAGAAGGATGGTTCTAAAACAGACATACCATAATGCAGGGAAGGAGAAACTGTAAGGCAAGGGAAAAATACATTTTAAACATGAAATAGCTGGTTCTGGAAGCAGATACTGCAGAGAGAGTTCTAATAATTTTATATTCTAAGATATTACCTTTAAGAAAAGGTTCTGTATTTGCTTCACATGTCCACTTGTTTATAAGCTGCCCAGTTTATGGTGTTTTACTAGAGCAGGCCAAATTTACTAAGCCAATGCTTTTCATTAATTCTACGAACTTTTCACAATTGTCTCAATTATCTATCAATATGCTAAGCTGCAGTAGGTATTCTACCAATTTAATCTTCCTAAAGAGGTCTCTCACCGTGTCTCTGACCTGCTCCAGCCTGTGGTGCTACCTCTTCGGCCTGTCCTCAGCTAGCATATGGGCTCCTCTTTCACCGACCACCTGGGCATTCCCTTCTCCTCCTTTCTCTGTGTTGTATTTCCTGTCTCCTGCATGTGTCTTCCACTTTTTTGATTTCTTTCCTGTTTCAGAATAGCAAAATCTCTTTTTATGAGAAATGGCAAGTTATCAAGTATATAAATACCTTGAAGTCTTGTCTGTCAATGTCTTTATTTCCCCTGATGCTTAATGGATGATTTGGTTAAGTATCTAATTCTTAGTTGGGAATAGTCTTCCATCAGTGTTTGCAAGACATTAAGTCACTGTCTTTTGACTTCACGTGTGAATGTTGAAAACTCTGAAATCATTCTGATTCCTGATCCTTTGTGTGTGTAGTCAACTTTTTCTTTCTTGACTCTCTCTCCAAAACCATTGTTCTACCACAGTATTTCTTTTCTTTTTATAATGTATTTATTTCATGAGAGAGGGAGAAAGAGAGATTCAGCATCCTTGAGAGGATCTTGATGCCATAATACAACTCCAGCCAGCCCAGATCATGGGCACACATGTGCCGGGCATACTGATAACCTTATACCAATACAAACTGGTAACCTGCCCATGTAGGTCAGCCTCACAGACATTACATTTATACAGTCACATTAGTGTCTAGCCCCACTAGAGCAGGGTTTTGAAAATTTTTTTAGAGAAAGATTTTTACTATAGGGCATGTGTGCTCACTGGAAAGACAGACAGAAAATGAACCCTCCCACCACCCCAGTGGATGATGATCATGTCACAATCCCTTCTCCTGCCTTCTCCTCTCAAGATTTAAGGCACACACACACACATGTGCCCAGTGTGAATTTTAAGCCGCCAGGTCCAGGTCTTGAATCATGGTCAACTCCATGGGAGTCCACTGACGTAACCATTACTCCATCTTCTGGTCTCTAGAGCAAGGTTTCTTAACCTGAGATCCATGTATATAATTCACTGGTCCATGAACTTGGATGGAAAAATAATTATATCTCTATTTTCAGTAGCCTTGTCTTGAAATTTAGAATTTTATTTTATTATGAATAGAGGTAATAAACCCCAGTAGTACTAGCAGTATTTATAACTTTGTCACAATAGAGATGATAGATATTTTCATATATTATGCATATTATAGGTATGTTGAAATATCTTTTACAGTCATCTCTCTTTCAGAATTATTCAAGTTACTAGACCTGCTGTGGGATTGTTATTTATGTATTAATAAAAAAACACAGCTTGTTATATTGCAAATTTTGAATTTTGATAACTATATTTCAGTATAATTGGTTTCTTTGTAATCTATGTATTTTATTTTATAGCTTAATAAACATTCTGAGAAGGTGCTTACAGGCTTCATTAGATTCCCAAGGAGGTGCTGTCCAGAGAGACTAAAGACTTCCTAGTAGGACACTGTCAGTTTCCTAGAAGAAAATATTGGTCTCAGTGCCTTTTAGACAAGAAAGGCTCAATAAATATTTGTTGAACATTTTACTCTTTCAGGTTCCTCAAGGGTACCTGGAACTCAGAAGTTTTATTAGACACAAGCCAAACAATGTTATGCTAAAAAGGTAATTTGCAATTTGTAGAGGAAGGGCTAGAGATTCTAGATTAGTCAATCACATAAACTTTCCCATCCCTGGAAATCAAAATACAGGGGAGATTGTAGTTCAGTATGATTTGATTAGACAAGTTAAATACTTTAGTTAAAAATTATTTATTTGGACCCTATTATAAGGAAGAAAATCATGTGGGACCCGATGGTGGTGCAGAAGGAGTGTGAGTAGACCCAAACTGTCAAGTCTCAGGTTCTCATCTGGAGCCTCTATGCACAAAGGACATGCATGTGATCTGGCTGAGACTGGGGGTGAACTGCAGTGTGAAGATCCTGT
Source organism: Tupaia belangeri chinensis (assembly GCF_000334495.1). Lineage (NCBI taxonomy): Eukaryota > Metazoa > Chordata > Mammalia > Scandentia > Tupaiidae > Tupaia > Tupaia belangeri. The sequence goes on along the minus strand of NW_006159534.1, from coordinate 6,068,190 downwards.
TTGGGGTGCCTGTTTCTCTTTCTCTTTTATGAAAGAAATTCTAAAAAAATCATTTGATTATATATACAACACATGACCTCTCTGCATAAGGAATTTCAACACTGCTTGAAGAGACAGAACATAAACAAATACATATAACATAAAAAACAGTGTCATGAGGGCACTGGTGTTTCAGACATGGCAAGCAATATGGCCTTGTGAGACCCGGTCACAAAAGTAAACAGTAGAGGATAAGCCTGCACCATTAACTGGGTTGGGTTCGGTTACAAAAGGCTTTGACTGCTAGGCCAAAGAGGCAAGATTTTATTTGACAAACATCTCAGACCTATAGAAGACTTGCATCAAAGCAAGGACATGATGAAAGTCAAGTTCATCTGGGAGAATTATACAAAAGGCAGTGAAGGACCCAGTAGTTATCATCAGTGGCTAATTTTCTCTCCCTATTCAGAATCTTGCCCTTGTTAGTTTTTGGTAGATACTTTGACCAGAATGTCAAACTCAGTACAGTGCTTCCAAAACTAAACTAACCTTCATTCTTACAGACCCAGGACCCCTGCCTTTCCTATTCATGTAAAGACCACAGACTCCCAGAAATAAGGCTATCTTTGATCCATTCTCTTCATCACCCACATGAAAATTTTTCCAATCCTTTGGCTGATTTCATTATGAGCCTATTAAACTCGAGTATCTTCAAAAAACACAGTAAAGGAAGATAAATTTGGAATCATAAAGTAGACTTTTTAAAGGAAGATATTACCTTTTGTTTTCTGCAATATAAACAGAACTGTAGAAACACATGTGCATTTTGTGATTCTTCCATCCCTTAAGGGACTGAATTCTCAGATTGGTCTAGTTGTTATCTCTTTCTGGATTCTACTTCACCTCCTGAAGTGCCAAATTTACTTAACTCTGTTAAGGCAGATTTGGCAAAGTAGTTTAGACTCTTTGGGTTTAACTAAGTAAAACAGGTATATACTGTTCTATACACTTCTACATTTACGTCAGGAAGAAAAATATGTGGGGACAAACAGTAATAAAGTCCTGTTTAGGGACGAGCAGATGGCATAATAGTTACATCACTGGACTCCCACATAGTCAACGGAGTCCTGGACCTAGCAGCTTAAAACTCACTCCAGGCACTTGTGTGTGAGTGCCCAAAATTCCAAGAGGAGAATGGAGAAGAGATTGCAGAGGAGCCATCCCCCTCTGGGTGGGATGATTTCTTGCATTTTGTCTCTCTGGCGAGTGCACATACCCTATAGCAAAAATCTCTTAAGAAAAAGGAAGTCCTATTTAGACTGTATTTATATGTAGCTAAAATTTTAGGTGTTAATTTCTGTATTCACCCTTTAGTCCATCTGATTTACTCTCTGTTATTGAACACTAGTCTCATCTCAATCCCCCAAACTTTCTGTTCTGACTTTAACTCTGGAAGGATCTAATATCACTGGGTGACAGTTGTTTCTCTCCAAAAAATCCTTCTTAGGCATTTGGTCTCTCAGCTTTCTGTAATACTGAAAAGAGCAATTTTTGAAATCAAAATACATCAAAGCTTGTTCATAAAATATCTCTTAGACAACCAGTTCTTTTCTTGAGCAGATTAAGGATGATTTATATAGGAGTTAATGGACAAAGAAGATGGCCAGGAGAACTCTTTCTGAGATCTCCTTGTTCTTTTTCACCATAGTAAACAGAGTATCTGATCTTTATCAAGCCAGGGACTTGAGCTGCCCAGTGTTTCTGTGTAGTTAATCTTTTAGGGAGAACTCACATTAATTGTGCAATTTAGTTCTTGATGACTTCCCGAATAACCAAATGATGGAATGGGTTATCATGTTGTGGTCAGTGTTTTATAAATTGTTTTGAACTGGAAGATTCTTTCACAGCAGTTTCTTAACTTCGGCACTTCCAACTTTTTGGGTCACATAAATTTTGTTGTTAAAGGGTTGTCTTGAGCATAGTAGATTTATAGCAACAACCCTGGCCTCTAGATGCCTGTACTTCCCTAGCTGTGACAACCAAAAAGTGTGTCTGTGCTCTGTCAATTTTATTTAGGGGACTGGAGAAGGAAATCCTCAGGCTTTGAATCACTGTAGAATAGTTACAAAGTGATAGATGATAGTGACTGAGCCTGGACTTTCAGGATTATATATTGTACATGTCTTGATTTTTTTTATACTTTCTTTTCATTTTTCAGCATATGTTACATTTTTAAGAATGGTGGCATTGGGACCAGTGGATGGCATAACAGTTACGTCATTAGACTCCCACATGGCTGACTGTGGTTTGCGTCCAGACCCAGTGGCTTGAAGATCATGCTGGACATATGTATGTGTGTGCCTAAGATTCCAGGAGAATGAAGGCGAAGGGACTGTGGCATGGCCATCCTCCCCGGAGGTGATTTCCTGATTTTCCTCTTACTGTCTCTGTCTCTCTCTCTCTCTCTCTGGCAAGTGCATGTACCCTAAGGCAAAAATCTCTACCAAAAAAAAAAAGGTGGTATTTACACTAACTTTATTTTATGTAATTCTTAACTGTCTTATTTTCTATTGAGTTATAACACAATTTCTCCCATTATTTAACAGCTACATTAAAGTTTTTCAAAAGTCAGGTCTATGGAATTTTTATCTTTACTCTCTGATATCTTTGAATAGGGAAGAATTTACACAAGTATAAAGTCAGGTGATAAAAGCTAATTTATGGGAAAGATTAGTTCTGTTTTAGGCACATAAAATTGGAAGTAATAGTGGAATATCTACGTGACATATTCAACGACTTGAAGAGAGGTTGGAAAGTCAATAGTATAGTTAAGAATAGAAACAACTGTTAAGTATTCAAGAAAAAAACTGAAAAAACTCTTAAAACTGAAAGACTGAACTGTCACATGAAACCATGTAAATGAAGTAAGCAAAAAGAGAAAAGGATATTTATTAATTTAAATGATGAAAGCTAGGGGCCAGCAAGTGGTGTAATAGTTAAGGCTCTGGATTCCCACATGGCGGACCACTTTTTGAGTCCTGGACCCAGAGGCTTGAAACTCACACTTGGTGTGTGTGTGTGTGTGTGTGTGTGTGTGTAAAAATCCCAAGAAAAGACTGGAAGAGAAGCCATGGCCATCCCCAGGGGTGGGGTGGAATGGGGTTGTGTGATTTCTCACTCTGTCTCTCTGTCTTTGTCTCTCAACCAATATGGCAACCAACAGCAAAAATCTCTCTCTCTCAAAAACAACAACAACGGGGACCAGCAGTTAGCGTAATGGCTATGTCGCTGGACTCCCACGTAGTCGACCGCGGTTCGTGTCCCGGACCTGGTGGCTTAAAACTCACGCCGGGTGCGTGTGCGTGCGTGCCCAAGATCCCGAGAGGAGAATGGAGGAGAAGGGATTGTGGCGTGACCATCCCCCCTGGGGGGTGATTTCTCGCTTTCTGTCTCTATGTCTCTCTCTGTCTGTCTGGCGAGCGCACGCACCCTACAGTGAAAAATCTCTCCAAAAAAAAAAAAAAAGAACAACAAAAAAACAAAAAAAACCTAAAAACAAAAACTAATAAAAACTAATAATCAAATAAAAATTACAATAGACAGATGGTATCCCTTCTACAGGTGTGTTAATAAAGCTCCAAATGCAGGAAAAAGGAAGAAAGAAAGGAAGAAAGAAATAAAATAGTTGCTATTGGCTATATAGTCCAAAAGATCATTGCAAAGTTCTGAAGAAATAAGTAGGCTTGTGGGTTTAAAATGAGAGGAATAGGAGAGAAAATCCGATACTTTCTCATGCTTGAGATGAGCATGTATAGAAAGCCTCTGGCTGAGATCTACTAAGGATCAGCTGAAGGACACCTGTTCCCCATCGTGAAAACATGAATAAGAGGAAAGGGGCCTAATATTGTAAAGAATGTTAACAAAAACCTTCATATTAAATATTTTATATTGCTCTAGGTGAGATAAAAGTTGCCTTCTAAAATGGGGGAATAGAGATTAGTGGATTTTATTGTAATATACTATGAATGGCAACAACAGATAATTGAACTGTTATATACTTATTTCCAGATTAAGTAGTTCACCATGAATCCCTTGAAAATCAAAATTAACATCGTTTGTAGAATTCCTCCAATGCCCATTTGACTTATATCCAAGAATAATACAATAGGTCAAACCATTCCCTTCCCAAATAATATAATTAACAACCACTTTAATTTAGAAGGTTTATAAGAAAAAACCCATGGCTCAAAATAGGCGTTACTTGGGCATTTTACCGAGGTTTAGTTGTGTGGTCAGATGAACAATAAGTAACATCTGCCTTAACCACCATTTTTCACACTAAACTTTATGACACCTTCCAAGGCACAAGCGATTACAGCCTGCCTACTTTTCTCCGTTTGGTGACATTCTTGGAAAGGTGGTTCTGAGTCTCCTGACAGCCAAGACAAAAAGGGAAACACCAGGTTTACCTTTTATATTTCTTTTCTAATAATAAAAAAAAAATCCCTCAACAGAGACTCAATTCCCACTTAGTGTAAAGCGTCTGAAAGGAACATACCAACGGACACAGATGAAGGAACATGGGAGGCAAGGACAAACATAGCTTGTCCCTAGAAGTCCGTGCCCCTTCCTCCAGAGAACTCTTTCAAGATGCCTAAACTGACGTCTTAGGACACTCAGGGGCCTCGGGTACACACATACTCAGTGGTACTCGGGACTCATCACTGAGCATCGGGAAGGCGTCACTTTTCTGCACCAGACTATAGCAATAGGTGGGTGTGCACGATGGCCTTTGCCACTTCCGGTGAGCCCTAGGATTTGGAGCGTCTTTAGGGACCTGGCTCTTCAGTGGGGACCCCAGTTTTTCTACACTACCGCGGAGACCCCTAAGATCAGGACCACCGGTGGAAACACTCCTCGTGAAGGAAAGGGCAGAAGCTTTTGTATTGACCAATCAGACAGGAGACTCCTTTTCGCCAATTAACGGCACCGAGTACAAGGGCCCAGCCCAGGCACCGGGAAAAGGCCTTTTAAATCTTTTTACGTACTACCTTTCTACTCTCTCGTTATCCTAAACCAATCCTCGAGCTGCGCTCAGAAGAGGAAAACAGTCCTAGTGCCGAACCTGGTCAGTCTCGCGTAGGGACACGAGATTACAGACTTCTTTATCGAAACTGGATTCGCGGAAAGGAAAGAAGGATTCTAGAAGACAAACCACATTTCCCGAGGAGCCTTGCGCGAACTCGGCGCGCCGACGAGGGGCGGGCCTTGATAAGGCTCCTCCCGCTCTCCGCACGTGAGCCGGCCTGTGGGTGGGGCCTGGTGGGCGGGGCGTAGGTCGCGCTTTGTGTCCTCCTCCCGGATTCTGCGCCGGCGCCGCGGGAGGGGGCGTGGTCCGTGTTGGGCCTGGCGGGTGGCGCGGCGGCTTCCAGCTCGGCGGCGTGAGGTGTCGCGGCCCCGCTGGCGATTGGCTGTGAGGGGCGAGGACGCGGCGGCCGTTGGTC
>NW_006159534.1:6061159-6061709 GCF_000334495.1 Tupaia belangeri chinensis | reverse complement strand
GGCCCTGGCCTCCTGCCTCTCGCTGTGCTCCCTGGTCTGGTAAGTAGCTGCGACCGTCCAGGAGTTTCCGCGGGGGGCGAGGGGACAGAGAGCAGCCCAGGTCACACCCGCAAGTTGTGTTGACTGTTAGGGAGAGGGTCTCTAAGACTCCGTGGGACAGATCGGTCCCTCGGCGACACCCCCTCCGACCGTCTAGGTCTCCGCCTGTGCGGAGATTGCCTGTGTATATTTTGGAATTTGCAGAGATGAAGTGGGAGCGAGAGGTATCCGAGGCGAAGGGATACCTAGTGCGGTCGAGCTCGGTTCCGCCACTCCTCTTCGCCCGGTGTTCCGGGTGGTGATAGTTGCTCGGATTTACTGGCAGTTTGCGCTCACCGTGCGGTAAGGCCATCCGTAATGCGCGTCAGATGTGGTCTGTCGCTGACTTTAAGGACGTGAGTCGTCCGGAGGGTGAGGGGTCTGTATAAGCAGCTCTCCTGGACGTTTCTCACACCGTCTTCATCCTGGGCTACACCTGGGGCTGCTGGGCTCGGAAACTTTCGGGAGCGTC
>NW_006159534.1:6027495-6060972 GCF_000334495.1 Tupaia belangeri chinensis | reverse complement strand
AGCGTCGTGGAGCACTTTTTAGTCGATTTGATGGAGATTCGTGTCTTAGAAGTGTGTACAGTAGATTTTAGTAATGATTGTTAATAATGGAAGGGTAGGTACAGTACTTTGAAGGCAGGAGTGCTTTTGGCGTTTCTTTTGATCCCAGAGGTTTTGGGAAGAGCAAAGAGAGCTTTTAAATTCAAGGAATACTGTCAGTGTATTGGGAAAGCCATTCTTTCCCTCTCAGAGGATTTCTTCAAAAATTATGTATGACATTTGATGACTGAAAAGATGCTTTTTCAATCAGAGCGATTTGTTGTTTTTATGTTAGAATCTACCTAAAGTTCCTCTGTATTTCTGCAAACTTCCAACAGTATTTTCATTTTTAGGGGTGCTCAGTGGATTCCAAAGGCACCGAAGTTGTAGAGTCAGTGCTCAAAGAATACACAAAGGAAAATGAAAACATTTGCGTGTCTGAGGAGTTTTGATAAGGATGATAGAAGTTTTAGAGAAGGAAAAAATTAGCCTCCTCTTTTGTTCTGAACTCTTTTGGTAATCAGTATTATGATTTTATTATAATACTTACTATGTCGGGTACTAAGAAGTGCCTGTAGGATGTGAGTTCTGTACCCTGTTTTAAGTTTACATTTGTAGATAAGATACTGAAACCTTGTATTAATTTCTATCTCCTTCTGAGGGTCACTTTGTTTTTTTTGAGATTATGTATTTTCTTTCCTTTTTCTCCTTTGTTTTGTCCATCTTCGGATCATATTATTCTACCGCAGCAGTTTCTGAAATAGCTGATAAGACAAAGGGTTACATTTTCAAGTTTAAGATGCGCCAGTATCTATGATTTTTATGTCTATTTAATTGGATGATAGAAAGAAAATTCAAACATTAGAATGTGGTTCATTTCTTTTAAGGTTTTTGCCGTAGGGCACATTTGCTTGTCAGAGAGAGACAGAGAAAGTGAGAATCCCACCCCCACCCATACTCCTGGAATTGGGTGGGAGCTGGCCACACTACAGTTCGTTCTCTTTTCTCCTGGGATTTTGTGCACACATGCACAGGTGCCTGGTATGATTTTCAAGCCACCAAGTCTGTGACTTGAACTGAGGTCGTCCATTTGCGAGTCCAGCACCTTAACCACTCTACCACCTACTGACGCTCTAGAATGCGGTTCTTAAAATTCTTTGTAAATTTAAATTAATAGTGTTTCTACTACTTTTGGAAATTTCTGGCTATTTTTTGTTTCTATGCTCAGTAGAAAAAGAATAGAAGAAGAATATGCTTGCTCAACATGGTTCCTCAACTCTATTCATGAGTAATAATGAGAAGATCATGATCTTTTAGGAAAAAAAACCAGTCAGTTTGGTATTGAAAATAGTAGTCATAAAGTTCTGAAAAGTTTGTTAACATCCAAAGTGAAAAACAGATGTTGAGAGTTTGAGTATAGAGTGAAAAGTTTAAGAAACTTTAAGAAACCATTGAGTTAGTAAATTTGAAATTTGTTTGCACTGCCAAATTTAGAGACATTTTGCTATTAAAAGGCGTTAGATTTGAAATGTTTAGAAGGGTGATTATTAAAGTGATTGGGGAAGGGAAGTCTTGATGCACAGTGATAATTGGCAAAAGATGTATTTTGTCTTTTGGGACTCTTGAAATAATTGTGCCGCAGATTTAACTAGAGGTCTAACTTGCCAGTCTGGACTGGTTGTGTTATTTCCCAACACCCTATCCCCTTTAAAGGAAATGGGTACCCAAGACCATTGTTAAGTCAGGCAAAAGATTTGTAAAACAATTGATGAGCTCCATTTAGTAGCCATTTTTGTCTTTGTTGCTCAGAAGTTGTCCCAGAATTTTGTGATCCATTTCTGTTTCCTAAGTTGAGCTGTGTATTTATGTACTACAGCGTTCTAATTTCTAGGTTTTCCTCCTCATTCTATCAATATTACTGAAGTTTGTTATCACTGTATTTATACTATCATGATTTTATAGATCTTTGTTACTTTTCCCCTCTGCTTTCTTCTTCCCTGCCTAGAGTACCAACCTTTGACTACCTTCATAGAACAGTCATCCTATCCATCACAATTATTCTTATTATTATGTCATTTTGAATAGTTTATGTGATTCTTTCCTTTTTTAATAATTATTTAATTTTATCATTATTATTTTTAAATTTGCTACAGGGCACATCCGAGAGAGAGTGAACGAGAGAGAGAGAGAGAGAGAAAGAGAAAGAAAAAGAGAAAAGCTGAGAAAGCAAGCTCCCAGGTCTGGGACTCAAACCATGGTTGGCCATGTGGGAATCCAGCACCTAAATCACCATGCTACCTTCTGGCTCCTGTTATTCTTGATCAGGTAGTACAGAGTATTTTAGTTATAAAGAGCTGTAACTACAGTACAGAGCAATGATAGCTAGTACTCATTGTCCGCTATTTCCCTGTGAGGGACACACATATTGTGTTCTTGATACATTTTAGCACCTTTTATCCTCACAACCTTAAGGGATACATACTGCTATTATTAACTTTGTTTTGCATTTTTTCAGATTAGGGCATATAGAGGGTATGCAACTTTGCTAAGGCTAAGTAGCTATTGAGTTTTGGTGGTTAGATTTGAACCTAGGCAGCCTTACTTGTAGGTCCTTTAACTGTGGGTCAGAAAGCCTGTATTCTAGATATGGTTCCATCACTTACTAGACCTTTGTCCTAGAACATGTTGTGTAACTCCTTTGAGCCTTAATTCTTATAACCTTAATTCTCAAAATGGGGAAAATGATCCAGCCGTCATAGGGTTGTTAGGAGGATGAAGTAGGAATATATATCACAGATCTGTGTAAAGCAGTATATTATCTATATATTTAATCATAAAATTATTCAACAGTTTTTTTTCTCATACTTACTGTGTTCCACATTTTGTTAAATCTAAGGTAGGTGACTAACTCGTCTTGGTTTTAACACTGAAATTCCCACATCCCAGGAATCCCCTGTGTTAACTTTCTCATTGCTGCTGAAACAAATTAGAAACTTAAAACAGTACACGCATTTATTATCTTACAATTCTGGGGGCCAGAAATCCAAAATATATCTCAGTAGAGAGTTTTTTTTTTTTTTTTGAGAGATTTTTATTACAGGGTGTGTGCACTCGCTGGAAAGACAGAGACAGAAAGCAAGAAATCACCCCCACAGTGTGGATGGCCATGCCGCAATCCCTTCTCCTCAATTCTCCTCTCAGGATCTTGGGCACGAACGCACATGCGCCTGGCGTGAGTTTAAGCCACCAGGTCCAGAACTCGAACCACGGTCTACTACATGGGAGTCCAGTGACAACCATTACGCTAACTGCTGGTCCCTCTCACTAGAGATTTTGAGAGTAGAATACTCTTTGTCTTTCAGCCTCTCTACAGACTGCCTGCATTATGTGATTTCTTCCTGGAATCACCATTTCACCTCTTACTTCAGTGTAATGACTGATCCTCTGACCTCTCCTTTCCCCTTCTAGAGTTTTGTGGTTCCATTGGCTCCACCCACACAATCCAGGATAATATCTGTATTTTAGAATCCTTAATTTAATCACACCTGTGAAATCCCTTTTATCACATAGGAGAACATAGTCAGGGAATAGAATGCAGGTATCTTTGGGGGTCATTATTCAGTGTACATACCCTACCTCCCACCCCCCCAGTTTTAGGCAACTAGGAATGTTGAATGTCCTCTTAAAGAGAAAGACTTGATTTTTGCTTTAATCTGGATATTCTGAATGCCCTCAATTAGTAAAACCTCATTCACGTACCTTCAATATGTGCTTAATTAGGCATGTACCAATATAATATTAGTGTACTTATATGTAATACATTTTACAATTTAGTGCTTAAGAAAGATGAGAAAGAAAATCTCAGACTTTTTGTTAACAGTACCTTTTGGCTGTCATTAAGATAGTAATTATTGGTTAGAACTAGTAGGATTAACCTATTGGATTATTTTATCATGTGGTTGAAGAATAATTTGTATTGGTTAGGACTCTAAGCTCTATCATTTTCTTGTTCACTTGTACTTGCATTGTTATTATCTTTGCAGAAATTATTTTTAAAAGCTATTTTTCCATGGATTGAGGGTCAGTTTAGTTATAACTAAATAATCCCTAAATCTACTTAACTGGGCACACATAAACCACAGTGAATCATGGTGTTCTGCAAGTAAACCCCATTACCTGTGGAACTTCTACTTTTTCTTTGGGTTTCTGACTGTAGTACCTGCTGTTCTTGATGTGTGACCAGCTTACCTTCAGACAGGTTATGAATCCAGGGCCCAGACTGATGGTACAGTCAATAGCATACTCAGCAGTACTGGAGGTCACATAGCCAGCCACAGTTTCAATCCCAGGCTTGGTAGTCCTGAAACATGCAGTGGGAGCATGTGCCCAAGATCCTAATGAACTGGAGGACTGTGGATAGAGGCGATCATGGTGTGATTATACCCAGTTGAGGTGCTTCTCTTTCTCTCTCTCATTTTGTTTTCTCTCATGCTTTCTCTATTATGAATAAAATTGTTAAACTCAAGTATGAATTCTTATATTAATGTTAGTAAAGCTTTCTTTTTTTTTAGATTAAATAAATTATTCTTTTCTTCCTGCACCCAAAAGGATCATCTGGGAGAAGCTCATATTTAGACTAATGGAGAAAAACTTGGCATTTAAACAGTTCCCATATGTTTGACAAATGTAATAGAGTTGCATACAGGTACATACAAAGGCCTTTAGGAACACCAATGGAAAAATGTGTATTATTTTATTTTAAAATGAGTTATTTTTGGTTTTGTTATAGGGAATGTGTGTGAGAGAGATATAGAGAGAAGTCACTCCCTATGCCCCCTGGGGGAATGGACATGTTGTAATCCCTTCTCTGTTCTCAGGATTTGGGGCACACGTGCCCTGTGTAACTTTCAAGCTCTGAGTCCAGGACTCAAACTGTGCGGTTGACCATGTGGGTTCCAATCACCTTAACCCTCCATACCACCTGCTGGGCCAAAGTATTTATGTTCTAATTGTTCTATTAGTGAATATATGCCTTTGCACAGATTATTTTTGTTAGTCTTAGTTTTCATCCATAGAATGGTTTGCAGGATGGATTGTTTGAGATGGGAGAATTTTGTTTCAGTCACAGAACACATTCCTGTTGTTGAGTTATTTAGAGTATAGAGTATTTAAGGGGAGGAGTGATAAGGAAAGCTGGAGCTAGATTTTGAGGCAGTTTAATTGATGATTGTGTAGATGAATTCTGATTTTAACCTGACAGAAGATGTGCAAGTGTATTATTGATAACTTAGACAAAACAGGAAAGTGAGGTCACATTTATCTTTTAATTATATAGCTACCAATGGAGTAGATTGGAGGGGGTAGACTTTGGAGGAAGGAGGCCCCACATCTCACTAGGAGGGAGTGAGTTGATAGATGTCTTTATCAAGATGTTGGGCTTTTTGACGATGGTAGAATTTTTTCTGAGTATTTCAGACCACTTTTCATTGACAGAAAAGGCTTATGTTTTGGTTTATGACTATATGAGGGAAATTGAAAAAAACTTGTGGAAAAATGGAATTAAAGTACAAATTTAGTACAAAAAAAAAAAAACAAAAACCACACCACGAAACCATTGAGTAGCTTTTTCCAGTATGTATTTTCCATGAACTTTTTAAAGACCCTTTGTGTCTCTGTACCCTTTATTTTGCCGTTCTTCTGATAATTTTGGTGGTTTTTGTTCATTTGCTAGTATGTATAAGTGAGCAAAGAAATTAAGAAACTTAGAAAATATGTAAGTTGTTTCTTTTTTGACATGATGAGTAGAAACATATTGATAATCCTACTCTTTCATCTGAAGAAGTTTTTTGTTGATTGTTTTCAACTCCTAAATCTTTAAAGACTGAATTTATCTCTTTTCTGAATGAAATCATATTCAAAATAAAAAAAATAATAAAATCCTTTCCAAATCATCTGATGACTTTTTGTTTTTAACTTAATGTAATACTTGGGGAAAAAAGGTTTATTTTTGCTCTGAGATTGTTCCAAGACATTCCAAGGAATGCACCTGGTACTTATAAGAGGTGTTGGGTCATTATTAAGCAGATCCCTTCAGATGAGTTAGATGAAGTCAGGTTTCCTTTTTAGAAAAAGGTCTATGAAAGAAAGTATGACACCTTTGTGTAAAATGTAAACATTTGTGTCCAATTAAAGACAGCAAATAATTTCTTTATAACATCTTCAAATTTTTATTTATTTATCTTTTTAGTCCTAGTGCAGAGATAAGGTCTCAGCATGTAGTCCTACTATAGAGGGAAGGTTTAAGAAAAATCATTTTTCTTAATCCAGAGAGTGAACATTTCAGTTTAAACACCTCAAAAAATCACATTGATTTTGCAGAAAGGAAATTTCTCATTACTTATTTACAAGTATAACAGTAGGTAATTAATCTCCCTAAGGTCCCTTCTTAGAATCTGGTCTTCTTTTTACCATTATGTCCAACAACTATTATATTTCATTAATTTATTACAAATTTAAGGGATGAGCAAGACAGTCTGTTTTTGTATTCTCCATGTTAAATCTTACCAAAGCCCTATACTGAATGTTTATTTCTTCCTTGTGGGTTGAGAAGTAAAAAAAAAAACATTTCAGGAGTTTCTTTCTTTCTTTTCTTCTTTCTTTCTTTCTTTCTGTCTGTCTGTCTGTCTTTCTGTCTGTCTTTCTTTACAACATTTTTCATCTGTCAAATGTTTCCTCCCCTTGTACCTCACACCTATCTTTGAATTATTTTTAAAAAGAACCGAATGTGTTCTTTATTGCCCCTTAGTTTATTAAGCATGTGAAGATACTTTAGAATAGAAGCATGTAGTAGAGTTGGCAAACAATGGAAAAAACAAAAAACAAAAAAAACCAAGAGATTAGCACTTAAATTAGGTTTGAGCATTGGTTATTTTATTTTCTGTTGTTTGTGAACTTTTAAATTATTCTTTAACTTTTCTCAGTCTTAATGGAGTAGTGGCTCTCTCTACACACACACAATTACTACTACTCTTGTGCTTATAATGAAAAGGGAGAGAGAAACAAAATAAATTAAGTACTTTATTCTCTACAGCCATCTTTAGGTAGAAACATTTATGTGATTGTGTTACTTTTGTTCAGTAGCACATAAGTAATGGAAGAGAAACAACTAGTCTTTACTTGAAATGTATTTGTGTAGATGTTACAGATTGTGCTAGTTACATGTTATCTTGTTTTGTTTTTTTAAGACCCCGTTTTAAAGTCACTTGGAAAAGTGAAATTGTACATATCATAAGGAAATGGAAATTGCTGTTGATTATTTGCAGTATAAGAATGTTAATCCCTTGGGATGAACTTGTTTTGTAAATGCAGTATTTTTAAAGAAGACTTGGTTTTACTTTAGGATTTTATTTTTATAATGAATTGATAGCTAAAATTGCTTTATATTTTTCATGAAAGTGACACCTAGCTTTGTTGTAAGATGTTTCATAGCATTTTTAATTTGCTTCATACATACTAATTTTGTATGGTTATGTAGTATTCATAGTCTAATAGAAAATTGGTAATATGCTAAAAAAAGTTTTTGTTACTCTCTGTACTTTGGTAGTTTGTTGAATAGAAGTAGGATGACTTAGGTGTCAGAGTTCAGAAATAGGAATCCATAAATTCATTTAAATATTACTTGGTTACCCACAATGAATTTGGTGTGATGAAAGATACAGTAGAAGCCTGGGGCTGGAGCTCTGCATATAGGCTGGTTGTCACAATACAGATGCTAGAGGAGAGGAAGGGGCATAAAACTAAGCAGGCAGAACTCAGATGTAGTCCCTTCTTTGCATTACTTAATTGAGTGCTTACTTCTATTCTTTTAAAAAAATTTTAAATTTTAATTTGCCAAAGGATGCCTGTACTCACCAGAGGGAGACAGAAAGAGAGAGGGAAAGTGAGAAAGCACCTCCCATAGGAAATGGCCTTCTACAATGCCTTCTACAATTCCATCTCCTCCATTTCTCTTTCGGGATTTTGGGCATACATGCACATGCACCAAGTATATTTTTTAAACTGCCAGGTCTGGGACTTGAACTGCACAGTTGACCATGTGGAATGCAGCTGCCTTAACCACTGTACTACTGACTGGCTCTCTTATTTTTATTCTAAATACTTTTATACATATTAACCTATTTCTATTTCCATTAGAATTCTTGAGCTCGAGGGGCGGCAGGTGGCTTGGTGGTCAAGGGCACTGGACTACCATATGGCTGACTGTGGTTTGGCTTTTTCACTTTCTCTCACACTCCGTCCCTCTCTGGTCAAACTAAAACAGACAAACAAACAAACAATACCTCTTTTGAGATAGATATTTAGTTTAAAAATGAAGAAAAGGAGGTACAAAGAAATTAACCAGCTTGTCAAGTCAATGCTGTCTTAACCACTATGCTGCCCATAGACTTTTAGATGACCTTGGGCAAGTTCCTTTATTTTTTTTCTCTGTGTAAGTTTTCTCATCTGAAAATGGAGTGCCTGGATTGACCTAAAAAGAAATGTACATCAGAATTATTCATGAAGCTTTTAAAAAGTTATGCATGTCTGGTATTTTTATTTTCAAGATTCTGTGTCAGTAAGTAAGGGTGTGATATTCTTTTATGCATGCAAATCAGGACTACTGGATTAAATGAACTTTGAGATTTTTAGTACATCCAACATTCTAAGACATCTGATTTGGACATCAGTGACAATACAAAAGGCTGAATTGGGACCACCAGATGGCATAATGGTTACATTGCTGGGCTCCCACGTGGTGGACTACAGTTCAAGTCCTGAACCACCCAGTGACTTAAAACTCACGCCATCGTGTGTATGTGTGTGTGTGTGTGTGTATGTGTGTGTGTATGCCCGATATCCTGAGAGGAGGGTGGAGGAGAGGGGATTGCAGCATGGCCATTCCCCCTTGGGGGGTGATTTTTTCACTTTCTGTCTCTCCAGCAATACACATGCCCTATAGCAGAAATCTCTCTCTAAAAAAGAGGCCGAATTGTATAGTAGATGCTTTAAAGAGGTAAATATGAGGACTGAAGTTGTCAGGAAAAGTTTGACTTGGGTTTAAGGGAAATAACATATATGGTTCCTAATCTTTGCTTCTGTGCAAACAGGTGCTTCATGAGTTGAAATAAGATGTACCAGGGCTGGTATTATGAATAATAGCAATTCTCTCTCTCTCTGTCTTGCCTTACTACCTGCCTGCCTTGGGCAGATGGCATTTAATTGTCAAGGGGAAAGAAAGTTTCAGGTAAGAGAGAGAATGTAGTTGATATGGATGAGAATGGTAGTAAGCAGAGAAGCCTAAGAAGACACATTTTGGAGCTTATGATGGATTTCACAAACTAAGACAGAGTTAGAATAGTAAAGAGATAGCAAGGGAAATGATGTTTCAAGAATGTTATTTTGATGGAAATGTGCTAGATATATTTTGGAGAAAAGTGTCTTAGAGGGATAAATTCTAAAAAGCAGTTGGAGTAATTGAGGTTTGTCATAAGGATTTAAGTTGGCAATAAACAATAAAGAGGGTGCATGGAGCATGCAGGTCTGGCTTTGTGATAGATTGGCCAGCTGGCAATTCAGTGTAGTAGATATAACATTGGCTAGAGCTTAATAACACTGGGTTTTAGTTTATTTCCATCTAGCTGGTGTTTAAAACTGCCTTTCTGTTACCAATCTTATTGTCAAGAGATTGACTGATGCTTCTTTGTGCTGCATTCTGTGCCAGATTGTGGTGGACAAAACAAAATAATCTGTTTCCTCGGTGCATATTGCAGTTGAGAGAGTAAATCCTGGAGTGTAAAATTATGAATCTGAAGTAAGTGTAGTTCAAAGAGAGAAGAAATTTAAGTATGTTTGTTTTTTGATGTGGGCAACTGGAATTGGTAGTATTCAAAAAGAAATGGGATAAAAAAAAAAGAAATGGGATAGTTGGCAAAGGGCTGGGAAAGGAAAAGTGTTCTTAGTTGGAGGTGAATGGAGACATTTTATAGACACTTAAAAATTCATACCTGGGTGCAGATAGTATTTGGGCTTGCGTTATCCTTACTGAGGGAATGATTTTTGGAACAGAATGTTTGACTTGAAACAGAACATTGAGTGTCTGCAAATAGAATAAAGAAAGGTGCTAAGCAAAATCTCTGAAAGGAAGGAGGAAACTGGAAACAATTGACAAAGATGGAAAGAGGTCATCTGAATGGTCAACAATATAAAATGGCATAAGTAGGGCTAAAGAGCTTGAAAACAGAAAAAGACTTTGTTTTTATTTTTTCTTTCTTTCTTTTTTTTTCTTTTTTTTTTTTTTTTAAGAGGTTTTTGCTATACGGCACCCTGGAAAGACAGAGATAGAAAGCGAGAAATCACCCCCTGGGAGGATGGCCATGCCACAATCCCTTTTCCATTCTCATCTCGGGATCTTGGACACACATGCACATGTGCCCAGCATGAGTTTAAGCCACCGGGTTCAGGACTCAAACTACATTTGACCAAAGGGGAGTCCAGCAACGTAGCCATTACACCATCTGCTGGTCCCAAGGTCCTTGTTATTATAAAAGTGATTGATAATCTTTTGGGAATGTAAATAGAAGGCATTCTCACATATTTATTTGGTAGGAAAGATAGAAGAGTACTTAAATGAAAAAGCTAATTTCTAGAGTACCCTCAGACTTTTGTAATTAAACCCATTTTACACAGTGCAACTAGATTTGGCTTACATATAACTTTGATTATGTCATTCTCTTGATAAAACACCTTTGAGAGGCTCCTTTCTGCCTGAAAGATGAAGATGTAAATCCTCGTGTTAAAGACCTTCAATCTGGCCAAAATGTACTTTCATATTTTTACTTTCCATTGTTCCTTTCATAGACTTGCTGTTTTAGCATGGGTAACCTGTTAGTCTTGTAGTACTTTATTTTTGAGGATTGTCTTTGAAGTTTCAAATTGAAAATTAAAGAAGCAAAATTATTGTGACTTGTATTAAACTTAAATACTTAACACAGTTTCTTAAATTATACCATTATCAAGTAAGTTTAGTATATGATTATTTCCAGCAACTTTGAGGAAAAATTACATTGGCCAACTTTTGAATAGAATGCTCGATGTAAACAATGTACTATTGGATTGTCAGAAAAGCCATGGTGTATTTTTTTCTGTTTTTAAAGATCATTACATAAAGAACAAAGATCGGTGATCTATTGCCCAGTTTGTTCAGTTACCTTTTGCCATCTCTCAAGGAGCTTCATAATTCCTCGTTCATAGAAGAACCTGTCTTTATAAAAAACTGAACTAGTGCTAATTTACAGCCTCATCTGAATTGAGCGTTATACACACCCGAGGAGTTTTGAAGAGAGTGAAACAAGTGGAAGTGTCAGTGACAGTGAAAGGTCAGGCGAGTATGGTGGGTGTGGCAACACATCCCATCCAAGCTCCAATAACTTTTGACAGGTAATCAGACTTGTGTGTGGTCTTGCATTGTCATGATGGAACACAACTCCTTTACAAGATCAAAGAGCTCTGGACATTTCTGGATGATGGGTTCATTCAAACTGTCCAATTGCCAACAGTACACGAATGGATTGTTTAGTTCCTTAGTAGAAACTCAAAAAATACAGCATCGTTAAAGTTCCACACTGAGAGCAGAATCTTCATCAGATGAATGTCTGCTTTTGATGTCTTTTGAGGTGAAGTATGACATTGGGACCAGGACCGTTTGTGCACTGCATTGTGCTAAACAGTCCACTTCTCGTCACCAGTTATCAGTTACTCCAAAAAAAGGATTGTTTTCCTCATATTTAATGAGCATATCATAGATGTTTATACATGCTATCAAATGAGTTCATGGAGAACCCAAGTATCAAGCTTGTTTATGTATCCTAGCATCTTCGGGTGGTTGTGAACACTTGAATGATGGATGTTTAATATTTCTGCAATCTCTCGTTTCATTTAAAGTGGACTTAACTCGATCAATGCCTTTTATTTTGTCATCATCAACGTCAGTGGGCTCCCTGATGAAGGAGCATTGTTGAGACCAAAATCACCAGCATATCAATTGTTGGCATTGATGTTCTCGTAAAGCATTGTCACCGTAAACTTTATGCAACTTTTCAAAAGCTTGACACATGTTATTCCCTTTAGGGAAATAAAACAGTTAAATATGAGGAAAATGCACAGTTTGGTCTTCCACCTTCAATTTGTAAAATCTCTAGAATACAATCAAATTACTCAATCTTTTTTAGAATGAAGCTAAAACTGTCAGCTGTCAAATGACATAGCAATAATAGATGTGAATTACTCTAGTATTTCCAAAAATAAACTAGTGCCATCTGTTGCCAAATATGCTGCATGACTTTTCCAACAATACTTAACATTATTTAGTCAATGCTTCCCCATATTGGATCAAGGAAATTATAGGCCAGCTTAGTGAAATAGTCTTCTCAGAATTTGATATATGGAATATTTAAGCTAAGAGAATTCAAGACCAGTCCTACATGAGAGTGAAGATTAAGTATAGAAATTACTGAAATTCAAAGGGTTGTTTGGAAGTAAGCACTTTCTTCAGCTAAGTTGTACAGTTCCACGTGGTTTGACTGTATACTCTTCAGACAGTTAAATGCAATAAAACTGAGAGAAAGAAGCACAATGTGCTCTTACCTACCAAATAGACCAAACAGAAGAAATAAACTTTTTTAATTGTCAGAAGACACATTCACTTACCAGAGAGAGCAAGAGAGAGAGAGCACACTTTCATATGGTTATGCAGCAATCTGTCTTCCTCCATTTCTCCATCCTGTCAGGATTTTGGGGACACGCACATGCGCGCGCGCGTACACACACACACACACACACACACACACACACACACACACAGAACTTGCTTTTCAAGCCACCTGGGCCAGGATCTGAATATCTGAATTGTGGTCCACCATGTGGGATTTGGTTCTCAAAGGATAGTGTTTTAACCACTGTGCTGTGGGGCCAGCCCAAGAAAGCTATCTTTAAAGAGCACAAATTAATACCTGATTAAGAGTAATATCTGTCTTTTGTGGGGGTGGGGTTTGTTTATTTCTTTAATGAGTGAAAGAGAGAAGGGGAGAGAAAGAGAGAGGTAGCATCCTCAACAAGGTCTTGATGCAGTGATCCACCTGCAGTCTTCAGCTAACCTCGTCATGGACAAGCACACGCCTGATGTACTCAAGGAGGTCTCTGGACTTGAACCAAGAAATCAATTCCATGTGGAATTGCCTTAGAAAGTATTGTGTTTTACTGCTGCACCACCATCTGGCTCCAGGAAGAATGTCTTTCTTTTAATGAAATTTTGTAATTTCAAGAAAACATGCTGTTTATTAAGCACAGGCATGGGAGGTCCAGTATTCTTTTGGTTATATTTTATTACCTATGTGGCTTGCCTATTATTCACCCATTTTTATCAAGTTTTCAGTCAGTAATGTTTTTTTTAAAAAAAACAAACCATTACTTCAACTATAGTGCATTATTTAAATGGCTAATTCTATATTCCTGTACTAAGAATTGGATTTGAATTTATGTTTAAGAAGCAATTCTTTTTTGGGGGGGCGGGTTTGCTGTGGGGCGTGTGTGCTAGCCAAAGAGACAGAAAGTGAGAAATCACCCCCCAAAGGGGGATGACCACGTCTCAATCCCTTCTCCATTCTCCTCCTCAGGATCCTGGGCACGCACCCACACCTGCCTGGTATGAGTTTAAGCCATCAGGTCCAGGACTCGAACCAAGGTTGACTACACGGGAGTCCAGTGACATAGCCATTATGCCAACTGCTGGTCCCAAGAAGCAGTTCTTTATTACTGAGTTCATTTCTTTTATCAGGAAATCATCTTTGATTACTAAGCTGTCCCTTTTCTAATCTCTTATCAAAAGCTGTCGCAATCCTTGGTCAAAGCAAGCACCAAACAGATCACTGTTGGGAACAGACAGTAAGTTCTCTGCTATGGAGATGCTAGGTCTTGTGTGAGAAATAGAAAACCCGTTAATTTCAGTTCGGAGTGCATAGTAAGTACTCAAATAGAGATAGTTGCAGGGCTATGGGAATTCAGAAGGAAGCCTCCAAAGCTAGTTTGTGGAAATCAGAAAGTCTCTCAGTCCCTAACTAGTTCCCACTCTCAGAGAAAAGAGGAATGATAAGGTTTCAGTAGGTTTTTAAGATGGGGAGTGGGAGCAGACTTGGAAAGTTTTTGGAAGAGGGAACAATGTGAGCC
This sequence comes from Tupaia belangeri chinensis, assembly GCF_000334495.1. NCBI lineage: Eukaryota > Metazoa > Chordata > Mammalia > Scandentia > Tupaiidae > Tupaia > Tupaia belangeri. Next base: position 6,046,695 of record NW_006159534.1, on the reverse strand, counting down.
AGAGATTTGGAAGCATGATTCTCTATTACTGAAGCATCAAATGGGAGGGGAGATGGAGTGGTAGGAATTAGGAAGTTGAAGACAAACCATAGAATTTGAGAGATTTTTAGATATCATGAAGAATTGAGCTTGAATTTTATGATGTAAGTAATAAGAGTCTATAAAAGGTCTAACACAGTCTGCAGAGGAATGGCAGTCTGTTAGTGTTATATTTTTGGCAGTGATATAAAGGATTGACTTGAAATGGTAGCAAGATAGGAATTGGGGAGACTTGTTAGGAGTTTGCTGAAGGTAAGAAAAGGGGAATGAGAATTGGATTAACTGGATTAATTGGATTAATTGAAGTAAAATTAACTGCAGATGATAGAGGATAAAAGAAAGGGAGACTTTTTCAGGTTTCTAATTTGAGGACTGCATGGACAGCAGTATCACATGGTAGATCAAAGTATATAAGAGAAGAAGATTTGGAAATGGAAGGTAATGGTTCAGTTTTGGATTTAGTTTTTGAAGTGTCTTGGAACATGAAAGAAGAGAGATTCAACTTTTAAGTGAAGTTTAACTCATAGCGTTAGTATAGGGTATTATTGAGGAATATTAAGGAATGAATCAGTCTGGAAAAGATAATACAATCTGAAGATGAAAGTTTTGGTAGCCATTAGCTAAAAACCATGAGAGTACATGAAGTCTTCCATAAATGAGTGAAGGGGTCTTCAAAAAGGTCATGAAAAATAGGTATTATGAAAAAAACCTATGCATGGATATACATTTTTTTTGTACCAAAATAAATTTGTACTTTAATTCTACTTTTCTACAAATTTTTTGAAGTCCCCTCATAGAATATAAAAGGAAGTCAGAAGACAGCCCTGGAAACGTCAGAATTTAAATACTGAGCAGAGGAAGCATATCAATGGAGTCTTAGAACAATCAGTGCAAGAGGAGAAGTAAATGTGTGTAATTTGACAAGTCAGAGAAGGAATGTATTTAGAGTGGAAGCAGTAGTCCAAAGTGCCACATGCAGCAGGGATAATAAAGGTAAATTTTGCCACACTATCCCAATTCAGTGGTTTAATGAGGGCAGAAACTAGATTTCAGTGGTTTGAGGACTAAGTAGAAGTAAGAAATTGAGACTACCAAGTATACACTTACTCTGAAATTTAACAAGTGAAAATACAAAAGAGGACAGGCCTTGTGGCCTGCTGGTTAAAGGAGCTGGATCCCACATGGGTGAACCCACGGTTAGAATTCTGGCCCTAGCGGGAACCAGCAGTTAGCATAATGGCTATTTCGCTGGACTCCCACGTAGTCGACCACGGTTCGCGTCCCGGACCTGGTGGCTTAAAACTCACGCCGGGTGCGTGTGTGTGTGTGCCCAAGATCCCGAGAGGAGAATGGAGGAGAAGGGATTGCGGCGTGACCATCCCCCCGGGGGGTGATTTCTCGCTTTCTGTCTCTATGTCTCTCTCTGTCTGTCTGGTGAGCGCATGCGCCCTATAGCAAAAAACCTCTCCAAAAAAAAAAAGGAATTCTGGCCCTAGCAACTTGAAACACTAGGCACATGTGTATGAGTGCCTCAAATCTCTGACAAGTTGGAGAGCTGGAGGAGAAGGGATTCCAGCATTACCACGTCCCATTGCAGGGTGCTTTTCCTTTCTTTCTCTGTCTCTTGGGTGAACTCATGTGCCCTCTGGCAAATTAAAAAAAAAAATAAAAGGGTAGTGGCTGATAACTAATATTGAGCATATTCTATGTGAGGTTAAACATAGTACACATATTTATTCCATTTCCTCATAATGACTCCATTGTATAGTGTTGATATTGAAGCATATAGGTTTTGTAACTTATTCACGATCCATACATAATAAATGGGGGATCTGTGCTTAAAACTTGGGTCTTTTGACTCCAAAGTTTATGTTATTAGTCCTTACATTACAGTACACAGCCTTCACATTCGTCATTTTTGTTGCCACTATCATTCATAAAGTAGTTAATCAGTACTTTCTTTAAGATAACTCTTAAATTTTTGTGTTATAACTTGCCTTAACTAGTACCACCAATCCTTAAGTGAAATGATCAGTGTTATTTTCTCAGCTTTCTTTTCTTTTATGGGTTGATCAGAAAGTATTAACATGAGATGTACCAGTACAAAAAGATCATAGACTTTTTTTTAGGGGGGAGGAGATATCAAAGTTTGAATGACTTTGGGGATGTTACTTCTGTGCTCTAGTTTTCTTATTTTTAAAAATTAGATGAACACTTTAAGCCAAACTTATTGATAAATTAAAAAAAAAAAAGATTTTTTCCTCCTAGAAACATCAGTTGTTTTGGATTGGATTGATAGTTTATGCCACACTCTGCCTGGGTTCCCTTTTTCACTATTTTGTATTTCTGCTCTTTTCTTTTATCTTCTATCTTCAAGGTCCTCATACCTCTCTATCCCCATTTTAGTCATTTTAGAGTATGAGGGTCCTTCAGAAAGCTGGTGGGAAAATGAAATTAAAGTATAAATTTATTATGGTGCAAACATTTTGAAATCAGTGAACCAATTTCCATGAACTTTTGAAGGCCTTTTATTTGGTGTTTTTTTTTTTTTCCAAACTTATGCATATTTATTTATATGTATTTTCTTCCAAAAGAGTATAGTTTATGTGCTTTGAAATGTATATATATATACTTTTTTGAGAGAGAGAAATTTTTGTTGTAGGGTGTGTACTCTCACCATAGAGACAAAGAGAAAGTGAGAAATCAGCCGCTGCCTCCCCAAGAAGATGGTCACAGTGCATTCCCCTCTCCCCCCCTCTCCCCCCCTCTCTCCCCCTCTCTTCCCCTCTCCCCTCTCCCCCCCTCATTCTGGGCTGGAAACATTCCAGGTGTGTGTGTGCATGCATGCCTTCCCAAAAGCCCAGGAGGAGAACAGAGGAGAGGGGTTTGCGGCATGGCCATCCCCCCCCACCCCCGGGGTAATTTCTCACTCTCCCTATGGCAAAAAAATCTTTAAAAAACAGTATATAAATGATGTAATACTATTCATTTCATTTTTTCCCATATTTTCTACTTAACACTTTTTGCTTTTTCTAGTTACTAGATTAATTATCAAAATGAATTCCAAGTAGTTAATGAGTTGGCATGAGTTGTGCCTTCAAGAAGACCTGATTTCGATCGTTGGCTCATTCATTCATTAAACAGGTACACTCTCTGTAGAAGCTGCTTCTAAAGAGAGCCTGTGCCCATGACTGTAGTTGGGAGCATTCCATTCAGGTGCCTATCTTTCATTATCCCAGTATTATAGTCTAATTAGAATGGCTTTGTAATGTTGATGCTCTGGCAAGGTTAACCTTATGCCTTTGCTTTTTTCCTTCATTTTTGGATCTCTTTTTTCTTTTATTTTGCTAGAAGAGAAAGAAAGAGAGAAAACTCCCCACCCCTCATGAAGAATGGTTTTGCCCCAATCTCTTTTCCTCCCCTTTTTCTTCCTTTAAGGATTTTGGGAATGTGCACATACATGTGCCCAGTGTGTTTTTCAAGCTGCTGAATCTGAGACTCAAATCATGCAGTTGGCCATGTGGGACCCAGCTACTTTATTTATTTTTTATTTTTTATTTTTGATTGTCAGAGAGTACCTGTATACTCTAGGCTGGGAGGATCTGAGCAGCAGTCAATCATGTGGGATCTGGCAGTCGGTATGTAGCTCTTAACCCCTGTGCTGCTGCATAGACCGTTTTTTTTTTTTTAATAATTATTTTATTTATTACTTTTTAATTTATTATTACTTTTATTATTATTATTATTACTTTTTACTTTACTAGAGAGGAGGGAAAAGTAAGAAAGCAAGTTGCCAGCTCTGGGACTTAAAACTGTAGTCAGCCACCTGGGAGTCCAGCGCCTTAACCACCACACCACCTACCAGCCCCAAGGGGACCTCTTTTTGCCACATAAATTTTAGAACTATAAGATTCTGCAGGCATTTTGATATGAGTTATTTTTGAAGTGATTTATTACTTTAGAGAGAATTAATATCTTCACATTTTTGTCACCACGATTCCATCTGTGAACACACTAAATCTTCATTTATTTCTTCTTTTTACGATCTTTAACAGAATTAAAAGGTTTTTTTTTCCTCCATGTGTGCATGATGGTGTGTGTTTTCTTCCTCCCTGGGAAGCACACATGCCCCCTGGAAAATTAAAACAAACAGAGACAGGTAGGGTGAGTGAGTATGTCATGAACAAATGGCAAGTGATGAACAAATGGGGTAAAATATTAACAATTTGATACAGACACAGGGTTTATGAGTATTCTTTGTATTATGCTGGCAGCTCTTCTGAAAGTTTTAATTACTTTCAAATTAAAAACTAAAAAACAAGGACCAGCAGTTAGCGTAATGACTGTGTCGCTGGACTCCCATGTAGTCAACTGCCGTTCAAGCCCTCGACCCAGTGGTTTAAACTCACATTGGACTCGTGTGCGTGTGTGTCCGAGATCCCAAGAGGAGAATGGAGGAGAAGGGATTGCGGTGTGATCATCCCCCCAGGGGGTGATTTCTTGCTTTCTGTCTCTCTGTCTCTATCTCTCTAGCGAGGACACATGCTGTATAGCAAAAATCTCTCTTGAAAAAAATAAGAATTAAATTCCTGTCTTTCCAGTGAGTGCATGCTAAAGGGGAAGACTGCATTTATTTTATTTATTTATTTATTTGCTGCAGGGCAAGTGCACTCACTAGAGAGAGAGAGACAATGAGCAGGAAAGAAATAATTCCCAGAGGGGAGGGCTGTGCTGCAGTCCTTTCTCTGCCATTCTCCATTTGGGATTTTGGGCATTTTTTAAGCCTCATAGTCCAGGACTTAAACCGGGATTGTGTATGTGGGAGTCCATCACTTTAGCCACCACACCACCTGCTGGCTGGGCAATGCATGTTTAAAGGCAGAGGTATATGGGAAATTGCTGTACCTTTTCTTCAGTTTTGCAATGAACCTGAAATAGCTCTAAAAGTAGTTTTAAAAATAAATAAATAACTTGAGCTAGCTCATGATGTGTTTTTTTTTTTTTTTATTTGTGTGTTTTTGTTTTTTCCCCTCGAGATTTTTTTTGCTATAGGACATTTGTGCTTGCTGGAGAGACAGAGACAGAAAGCAAAAAATCACTCCCTTGGTAGATGGCCATGCGGCCATCCCCTCTCCTCCATTTCCTCTCAGGATTTTGGGTGTGTGTACGCAATCGTGCTGGGTGGGATTTTCAAGCCTACATATCCAGGGCTCCAACCTCAGTCGGTCACATGGAAGTCCAGCACCTTAACCGCTGCGCCACCTGTTGGACCGTGACATGGTGTTTAAGGTGGATGGATCCTACATGGCTGGCTGTGGGAGTAGAGTAGGACCTCGTGGCTTGAGAAACATTGTTGGATGCTGTGTGTGTGATCTCACAGTCCCCAAGGAAGAGAGAAATGAAGGGATTGCAGTGTGAGCATTCCCCATGGGGTTTGCTTTCTCTGTCTCTGTCTCTCTGTTTTCAGTCAGTCCAGGCACTCTCTGTCAAAATTTAAAAAAAAATGAAAAACAAAAACAACTGAAACTGTATTTAAAAAAAAAATACCTGGAAGCTGTCTACATGTTATTTTCACTAAGCTATTCTCAGGCAAAAACATCACCTATTTTCATCCCTTCTCTTAGAATCTAAAGTATTTTTCTTTTTAATAAGCATTATGATGGTTAGTATAGTATTTACTGGGACCAGAAGATGGTGTAATGGTTACATTGTTGGACTCCCACGTAGTTGATCACAGTTCGAGTCCCAGACCCAGCAGCTTAAAACTCAGACCAGGTGTGTGTGTATGCATGCCAAAATCTCAAGAATGGAGAAGGGATTGTGGCTGTCCCCCCTTGGGGGTGAGTTCTCACTTTCTGTCTGTCTCTTTCTCTAGCAGACGTGTGAGCCCTATAGTAAAATTCTTTCAAAAACAAAAGAAAACAAAAATTATAAAACAACCCCCAAAACTGTGTTTACAGTGTGATGTCCACAGTTCTAAGTATTTTAAGCTATCTCACTGAATCCTCAAAGCAGTCCCTTGAAGCAATTAATGTTACTATGAAAAAATAGGTATGATGGGGGAGCATTTATCTGTGTGATATAGTCCTTATTTTTTAAGCATCATGCTTGGTCAACTAGCAAATTATCATGACTAATGTATTTTCTATTTTGACAAATCTTTAACCCAAACTTGTTATTGTGACTGCCTGATGTCATGGAAAGACTTCACTACTATAGTCCTCTTTTGAAGTTTTATCTTTTTTTCTCCAGTAACAGTTACTTTGAGTATGAAAGTTTTCTCTCAGTGGTTGTGACTTGAAACTTTTTGTATGTATAAGGTATAGTCGTAATGGTGATTTTCTTCCATAGAGTAATAATAGTTGATGTAGGAGTACTTCTTTTGCATTTATCTGTTTTAAATCACTTTTCCAGGATATATTTAAATAAAAGAAGGATCAATGAAAGAGCTATGCTTACATTAAGCGTGTGGGTTTTTTGTTTGTTTGTTTGGTTGGTTGGTTGGTTGGTTTTTTTGAAAGAGTTTTTTTGCTACAGCTGTGTGTGCTTGCAGGAGAGACAGAATGCAAGAAATCACCCCCGAAGGGGATAGCCATAACACAATCCCTTCTCCTCCATTCTCCTTTCAGGATTTTGGGCATGTACGCACATGTGCCCAGCATGAGTTTCTAGTCGTCGTGTCCAGGACTCAAACCGCAGTTGACCACATGGGAGTCCAGCAACTTAACCACTACACTGCTTGCTGTCCCCAATTAAACATGTTCTGGAAGTACTATTATCTTACTTTTGTTACCTTTTACTTTTCATCAGATCTTGGTAATTATTTGCTATAGCCCAGAGTGATTGAAGTTTTTGATGTTTAGACACCTTGAAGGTATGTTGATTCAGTCAGTTCTTTGGGTTACTTTTAAAAAATTAGGTCATTTCAACTTTATATTAAGTAATACTTGATCTGGTGTTTTTTTGGTTCTGATAATCTTTTTCATGAAATTTGTTAATAGACTTAGTGATTGATGCAAGTTTTTCTTCCTATTTAAAAGTGTAGAAGAATAGAGCTATGTTTTTATAATTGGGTCCTCTGCCAAACTTTTTTTCTTTCTGTATTTATAGTTATTTATTTACATAAAGTTGATTTATCATGTTTTTTTTAGACAGTAATTGAAACTGTTTCTTTTTTCTAATTCTCTGTTAAAGAGAACATAAAGTTAAGTGTGGTGGTATTTTTTATCCCTCCCAATTGCACCCCCAAAATACCTACCTTGGAAATGATTTTTTTTTTTGCATAAGAATATTCTACAAATACAGTGCAGTGTATATATATGTATGTGCATACACATAAACATATAAGAGGACTTCAAAAAAGTTCATGGGAAATGTAATTAAAGAAGAATTTATTTTGGTGCAAAAACTTTGAAAACTACATAATTTTTTTCATAATGCATTTTTCATGAATTTTTGAAGACCTCACAAATGTTTGATTTCAACTTTTTTAAAAAGAATTATTTAATTTTATTATTTTAAAATTTGCTGTAGAGCACATGTGCTCATTAGAGAGAGAGAGAGAGAGAGAGAGAGAGAGAGAAGGAAGGATGGAAAGTGAGAAAGCAAGCCACCAGGTCTGGAACTTGAACCGTGGTTGGCCATCTGGAAGTCTAGACTCTTAACCACCATGCCACCTGCTGGCCCCAACTGTTTTTAAAAAAACTTAGGAGAAGAGTTTACTTGACTATTAGGTGAACATTTGTCCTCTGTGTCTTTACTGGGCTTCCTAAAATATATTTCTTGTTTTTTTTTTTTGGTTAGAACCTTGACTAAATTTAAAAGGAAATCACCAATTGGCAGGACATTTGTATGAGTATATCTTGGTGAGGTAATAAGTAGATAAAGACACCAAATTCCATTTCTGATTTACTGCGTTTAAAAAAACACTTCAATCTATGATCGTTTCAACAGAAGTCTCCTTTTAAAGGTAATTTTTCAACCATTTAGACTTGGCTCATTTTGTTGTAGATTTACTGTTTTAATTTCTTGAAACATTTTTCTTGTTAAAAGTATCAGTTGTTTTGTTGGAAAACATATGCACACATATATAGATGTGTGTGTATATATGTATGTGTACATACATCTACATATTAATATTTTAAAACTACTTAGTATTTGTGACTACCAAGACTTTGCAACTTAATGATATTTTCAGTAAGCATAATTATAGCATATATGATACATTTGTTTCACTGAAGTGTGTGAAAGTTTGATGTCTTAAATGACTTTCCTGTGATTTCTTTTATAAGGCATTTAGTTACAGATACTAGTAAACTATGAATGCTTTTCTGTAAGGGTGGTGAATCCATGTCATGTTGGTGAGGAGAAGTTGGCAAAAAGGGATAATATTTTGTTGGTTTCCAGATTCCAGATTCCCTTTTTTTTTTTTTTTAAAGAGTTTGTGTGTTCATTGTGGACAGAATAGAGAATAGTAGTAGCGGTGGAGGTGGTAGTGATGACAGAGGAATAAAGGGTTGCTGAATTTCCCTTCTGTGCAGCTGTGTGCTGCACCACAGTTCTTCACAGAATTCTTATTTAACAAATACTTATTAATAAGCACATTACATTTTCAAGGTTCAATTTTGTAGAGAAGGGGTTACAGCGATCAGAGAAACGAAATTGGTTTTTGAGAAGTTTATATTGATAGTAAATAAAAGAGAGAATGTATCTGTACGCAATCAATTTATAAATAGTAAGTACTCAGGAGTTACTACTTTTGAATGGAAGATGAGTATCAGGGGGCTCACAAAGTGCCCTTTATCTTGGGACCAGCAGTTAGCGTAATGTCTATGTCGCTGGACTCCCACATAGTCAACCGCAGTTCAAGTCCCGGACTGTGTGTGCATGCCCAAGATCCTGAGAGGAGAAGGGATTGCGGTGTGGCCATCCCCCCTCCCCTCCCCGAGGGGTGATTTCTCGCTTTCTATCTCTGTCTCTCTCTGTCTGTCTGGTGAGTGTACACACCCTGTAGCAAAAATCTCTCTCTCTCAAAAAAGTGCCCTTTATCTTGTAATATCTGATGCTGAGCTTCTTACAGGTCTAGAAAGAAACTCATTTCATTAGATTTGGGATTTTCATAATAGAATTTTAGGAAGTTGCTTAAATAGCATAGAATGTGGCTCATTTCATCATGTAAAAAGTGCCATTTTTACATGATGTGATCATGTGAAAACTTTACTGTGATCCACTGGGTCTTAACCAGGAGTGCATATCTGACTCACCTAGGACTTGTTGAAAGTATAAATTGCTGTTCACTAATAGGGATTCATTCTTGTTTTAGTAGAGTTGGAGTAGGTTTGAGGTATTTTATTTTTCTTTGATAGTTTACATTTTCTTTACTGTTAACTATTGGTGTAATTTTTATCTATTCTCTTTCTTATGCAGAATGTTAAGGTTATTTGCTACAGTTTCATCCTCTGATATTTTAGAGGCCTGACATTATATTATGGGTTGATTGTCTGGTACATACATGTCTTCTTATATACATATTATCTTGTTTCCTTCCTTCCTTCCTTCTTGTCTTTTTTCTTTTTTATTTGCCATGGGGCACATGTGCTCTCTAGGAAGAGAGAAAGAGGGTGGGAGGGACAGAAAGTGAGAATGTACCTCCCAGGGTGGATGACCACACTGCAGTCAATTCTCCATTCTCCTCTCAGGATTTTGGGCATGCACGTACACAAGTCCAGCGTGTCTTTTAAGCCACGGGTCTAGGACTCAAACTGTGCATTCAGTCATATGGGATCCAGCTACCTTAACTGCCACTCCACCTTGCTGGCCCCCTCATCATCTTCTTTTTTCAGGGAAAAATACTTCAGTAGCTCTTTTAGGTAGACAGATCTCTGAATACCAGGAGTAAGGGTAGTCATTAAATGTTCGTTTCTACACACTCATGACTCACAGTAATGTGATTTGATTGTATGATGTAAAAGCAAAAATCATGAGGTTTAATATTCATACTAACTGAATAGTCTTACAAATGCACACATGCACACACATATATACATACACAGAGTTCTTGATTATAAAATGAATTAATGCTTGTTCATGGTAGAAATTTACAAAGTATAGAAAGCGGTAAAAAAAAGAGGGATCATAATCATTAAAATTTCAATACTCAAAGTTTTGAGTGATTCCTTCTAGATGGATTGCTGTCCAAATGTATATGCTAAAGTCATGCTATGTGCATAAATTTTATGTCTTAATATTGTAGTATAAAGGTTTTCAGTAAAAATTTAAACATTGTACTTTTTTTTTTTTTCTTGAGTTTTTTGCTATAGGGCGCATGCGCTTGCCAGAAAGACAGAGAGAGACAGAGAGATAGAAAGCGAGAAATCACCCCCCCCCTGGGATGGGGATAGCCACCCAATCCCTTTTCCTCCATTCTCCTCTCAGGATCTTGGGCATGCACGCACACATGCCTGGCGTGAGTTTAAGCTACCAGGTCCGGGACTTGAACTGTGGTCGACTACATGGGAGTCCAGCGACATAGCCATTACGCCAACAGCTGGTCCCTAAACATTGTACTTATTCTGAAAGTCTTTTTTGTTTGTTTGTTTCTTTCTCCCCTTTTTTGTATTTTTCTTTGCAAGGAAACTACCTTCATCTCTTAGATGATTAACATGATATTTACCTCTGTCTGTAAAAGAGGTGTTTTGTTTGTTTGTTTGTTTGTTTTTTAATATTTGCTATAGAGCGCATATGCTCACAGAAGAGAGAGAGAGAGTTCCTCTGTCTCTCCCTCCTTTTGGGATTTTGGGTACATGCACTCACATATACACAAACATCCAGTGTGTTTTTTCTTTTCTTTTTTTTCTTTTTTCTTTTTAAAAATTTGACCAGAGAGGCGGAGAGAGAGAGAGAGAAAGCCGCCAGGTCTGGGACTCGAACTGTGTTCGGCCATGTCAGAGTCCAACACCCTGAACCACAACGCCACCTGCTAGTCCCATCCAGTGTGTTTTTCAGTGCTCTAAGTCTGGGATTTAATCATGTGGTCAGCCATGTGGAATCCAGCTACCATAACTACCATGCTCCCAGCTGTCCCAGCTTTAACATCAGTTATAAGTATTGTTCTACTTAAGATAATCCAAATCTTTTAACTACATGCTGAACCCAATAGCTCTATCTTAATTCAGGGTTTTTGTTTTTGTATTTTGAGAGAGAGAGATTTTTACTATAGGCTTGTGTGCTCACCAGAGAGACAGAAAGTGAGAACTCACCCCCAGGAGGAATAACCATGCCTCAGTCCCTTCTCCTCCATTCTCTTCTTGGGATTAGACACCCACACACACATGCCTGGCATGAATTTCAAGCCATCAGGTCTGGAACTCACACCGCATTCAACTACATGGGAGTCCAGCAACATAATCACTGTGCCATCTGCTGGTCCCGAGGTTAGATCAGTTTTTTTTGTTTTGTTTTCCTTTTTTTTTTTTAATTTTAAAGAATTATTTTATTTAACTTTTATTTACTTATTTTAATTTAACCAGAGAAGACAGAGAATGAGAAAGAGATAGAGAGAGAAAGTGAGAAAGGAAGCTACCAGGTCTAGGACTCGAACCGCAGCCAGCCATGGGAATCCAGCACCTTAACCAGGATGCCACCTGCAGACCCCAAGGTTAGATCAGTTTTTAATGTTTGTATCATGACTGTAAATGCCATTCGCAACTGGGCCATATATTAGTGGTGAACTCTGGTAACTTCCTTTTCTGTACAATTTTTGGTCTTTCCTGGAACTGGTATTTGACTTGTAATATTAAATTTGCTTATTTTTGTATTTAATTACAAACTATTTTTCCAGTTGTGTAAATTCCCACTTGAAATCATGAAAATTTCTACCCATCAGATCTGTTGTCAATTTCATTCTTCTAGACAGGGTTCCTATAGAACTTTTGATAACATCCAATTCAAGTAGTGGCCCTCTGTTCCTTGTTTATAGCTGTCATCCTGGGTTTTCTCTCGTTCTAGTTACTCTAGGGCTTGCCTTTGCTTCTCATCTCAGTCCATATGGCTGTAATTGCATATAGGTCTAGTCCCCTTATATCAGAATCTTCTTCACTATTTTCAAAGTTTTCCTTTTTACTTCAATGTGTGATTTTCAAATCATCTTTATGTGGTATTTTGAATTGTGTGAAAACTGACATTTTATTCCAAGTAAAAAAACTTGTCAAATATTGACGATTTCAAACAGTGCTATTTTAATAGATATTTTTGCCAAGTTCATATCTTGGAATTTTATCATTTCTATTTTAAATGTGAATTTTTCTTATATTCCATACGATAACTGGTGGTGATAGTTTGAATATAGAGTCTGTTGATTAATTTATACCTTATTTAATTTTATAAATAATTTTTAAATCTAGGACTTCTTTTAATAAGTGATTCTTTTGAATTTCTCACTTATGCAAGGTTACTATCTGCTGAGATTAATACAGATAAATTTATTACTTGCAACTAATGATACTGTTGCTGTTTCCTTTAATTTTTTTTTTTTTTTAATTTGTAAGAGAGCACATGCACTCACCAGAGAGAAATCGAAGGAAAGGAAGAAAGCACCCCCATGGTCAGGGTCACACCACAATCCCTTCTCTTTCATTTCTCCCTCAATATGGGATTTAGGGCATGCATACATACATACCCAGTGTGTTTCTCAAGCCAACAGGGTCTGGATTCTAACCTTGTATTCAGCTATGTAGGGTCTCCCTTAGCTACCAGGCCATGGGTTGACCCTCCTTTTCCATTTTTAAGCCTCTTTTATGCACATAATACAATAGGTAATATTGGTGCTAAGAGACATTTTGTTTCAGACCTACAGAGGGATATTTTTGGATTGCTTCACTAAGTATGATACTGTGTTTTAGATTTATGTATTATGCATATGCTTTTCATGTTAAATATATACTTATTCTAATACTGATTTAAAAAATCTTAATGGGTGTATAAATTTATCAGATGTCTTTTAGTGACTTGGAGATAATTACAAAATATTTTTCCTTGATATTTTTGCATGGCTACCTAAATAAACTGATTTTATATTTCAAAGTAATTTTGAATATCAGAGTTAAACTCCACATGATCATAACAGTGGTATGTTCCTCCTTTGGTGTGTTCCTAGAGAGTTTTCCTTTTTTGTTTTCTCTAGCATTTGTGCATGTTATAAGTACTATTATCCTGTAGTATTCATGTGTGTGCGCAGTTTCTGTTATTTTTTTTATTTCCCTGATGTATTCTTTAGGTAAAAATAATTTGAAAGCTTTACTTCTATGCTTCCAAACACTTTAAATAACTCTCAAGTTGTTTTTGAATATTTGATAGAATTTAGAATATTATTGGCATTTGGTACATTTTTTTTTTTTTTGAGAGGTTTTTGCTATAGGGTGCGTGCACTTGCCAGAGAGACAGAAAGTGAGAAAACACCCCCCAGGGGGTATGGCCACACTGCAGTCCCTTCTCCTCCTTTCTCCTCTTGGGATCCTGGGCATGCACACACACACACACACGCACACGCCTGGCATATGTTTAAGCCTCCAGGTCCGGGACTTGAATTGTGGTCAACTACATGGGAGTCCAGAGATAGCCATTACACTAACTGCTGGTCCCAGCATTTGGCACATTCTGAGGAGGTTAGCTCCTTGACAGCATTTTCTGCTCCTCCTATGGTAATTGTCAGATGCTTTTTCTGTGACAGCTTTCCTGTTGTACCTTGATGGAATTCGTCAGACCTTACTTGGAAACTTGGAATGCTGATAATACCATTTATGTTTTTCTTCTTTTCTTTTTTTTTACTAAGGTATGTTTTTTTTTTAATTTTAATTTAATTTTTTTGTTTTTACATTTTTTTAATACATTCAGTCACATTTTTTAGCTACAAGGTGATCATTTCAATATGTGAACCTTTCTCCCTGGTCCAGTTGATCAAAATATAACAATACTACCTCCCTGTCTCAACAATGCTGTCTCTGTATCCCTTCTCCAAATGTTTTTCCCCAGGCCCCACTCCTGCACACTCACCCATCTTGCATTTACACCCATCTCTTGTGTTTGTACATCCTTTAGCCCATCAGTTTCAGTTATAGAGTGTGGACACTCGATATATATTAAGTGGGGACATACAGTGTCTCTCCTTCATATCCTGGCTTGCTTCACTCAGTGGTAAATCTTCCATATTCTTCCACTTCCTGTCAAAAGCCAGGGTTTTGTTGTTTTTTTTATGGCTGAATATTTTTCTTAGGGTATTAAATTTTAAACCCTTAACATATGTACATTTATTTTATCATTAAATTATTAAATTTTTAAGGGTATTAGGATAGGGATGGTCTCACCTGTTAATGCCTCAGATTCTAGCCTATGTATGGATTATGCAGACTTAACTTGTCCTTCTTTCTTTTTGTTGTTGGTGGGTGTTTTACAGGCTTCCCAGTTGGCATGTATGTTGTAAAGAGAGTTCTTCAGCTTCAACGTCATATTACTCTCAAGATGACAATTGTGCATTAGAAAATGATGATATACAATTCCAGAGCAAGGTATCTTCAATCTAGTTAACAGTGTAATTTGTGTGTCAGCTTTCTAGACTGTCTCAAAACATTCACAATGAAAGTAGTTTCAAAAATTCCATGCTGTAAATTTATATTTTTCCTTGCTATAACCTGAAGAATTACTGAGGTACTTCTGAAGTTAAGATAGCTCAGAGATGTTTATATATTTATGCTCATTGCGTGTATTTGGAATTTTGTAATATCCTTAGTCTTGTAGAAGGGAGAAAAATAGTACATGTTCAAAGAACAGAAAACAAGTACTCTCTTGATACTCTAAATACTTATAAATCTTATAAATTAACTCTTACAAATAAAAAACTGCTAAAAATGTGTATTATAAGAAAAATATGCAACTAGTGGCCTTATAGTTTCTTGTATATAATTAGGTGCAATAAATAGACAGGAATCAAAAAGTGATGATCGCTAAGTCACTTAACTATTTTTCCATTTTATATGATAAAAGGTGAGTTGTCTTTTGCCTTCAACTTCAGTATATTTATTTTAAATTATAGAATTAATTTTGATTCACTATAAAATAGTTATTCCCTCCCAAATGGAAGCAGTGTTTACTGTTTCTTTTGAAAATGTTGAGACCTTTTGCTGTGGGCATAGATATACCTTTATAAATATATACAAATTAGTATTTTTATTTTCATTAAGGTGTCATACAAATAAATGACAGACTGATTTCTCCCTCTCTTACTGTGATATTTCATATATTAACTTATCATGTTAATATATTCTTCTGAATGGCTACATTTTCATTCTGTTGTATAGATGTGTCATCTTTTATTAATCATTCCTATGATTAATAAAAAAGATTTCTAATATTTTGCATTGTTCCCCAGGGTTGTGTGTGTGTGTGCATGTGTGCTAGTGTAAATATATGTGAATATCAACACAAATGTTATGTTTACATGTTTGGGGTGTTTTAAACATTATGTTGAGAGTGGATTATTTACATTTTCAAGTTATGGAGAATATACTTCTGGTCTGGAGCATTTATTTTATTTTATTTTTTTTTGGAGAGGTTTTTGCTATAGGGCGTGTGTGCTCACCAGAGAGACAGAAAGAGACAGAGAGACAGAAAGCGAGAAATCACCCCCCAGGTGGGATGGCCATGCCGCAATCCCTTTTCCTCCATTCTCCTCTTGGGATCTTGGGCACACACGCACACATGCCCACTGTGAGTTTAAGCCACTGAGTCTAGGAGTCGAACCACGGTCGGCTACATGGGAGTTCAGTGACATAGCCGTTACACTAACTGCTGGTCCCATGAGCATATAAATTTTGGAAGACTGCTAAATATCTCTCTAAAAAAAAGCAATAATTCTATGCTTTTACACAGTCTGTAAAACTTGTACCTAATCTCTTCTTTGATAAGATATTTGGAGACCAAATGTTGTAAAAAACAAATTAATATGTACCAATAAGCAGGGTTTTTTTTTTTTCTTTGTTGAAATATAGGATGAAAGAGAGAGACCTGTCAATAGCGAATTATTGGGAAAATTAGATTCAAATTTACATATTCCTCCAGAAGAACGTAAAATGAAAGATGACTACATTCTGGATGTACAAGTAAGCTATGTGTTGCTTTGAGTTTTATTAATATTCCCATTCAAACTATTTCACAAAGTAGAAGACCTGTTTGGTCACCATATTGCATGTTATTTTTCATTTTTAAGTACCATGTAACTGAATTTAAGATTATTTACCCGCTAATAGTACCACTTTTGAGAACATGTAAAATAGATGGGACTCTTTGTTGTAAAAATTTGAGTGTACGCTTTATTTCTTAAGTTTTAATTTTGGTTCAGTATAATAGAAAATGCATATTATAAAAAACTGCATGGATTTAAGTTTTTTTACACCAAAATAAACTTGTACTTTAATTCCATTTTTCTTTTTTTTAATAATTGTTTAATTTTATTTATTCATTCATTTATTTTTTAATTTGACCAGAGAGAGAGACAGAGGGTGAGACTGAGAGAGAGAAGTGAGAAAGCAAGTCACCAGATTCAGGACTCGAACTCTGGTCGGCCATGTGGGAATGTCCAGCACCTTAACCACCACAGCACCTGCTGGTTCCCTTAATTCCATTTTTCTATGAGCGTTTTGAAGTCCTCTTGTATCTATCTTGTCTTTTCAAATGCCAGGAAATTTTTTCTAATCTGCTTCATTTACAACAAAAGCAAGTATTTGTAGTTAGAAAACTGAGTAGTTTGATAACAACATCTCACTTAGTATGGACTATAAATTAATAGACAACAGATTAAAATATATTTTTTACCTTTTCCTTCCTTTCTTCCTTTTTTTTCTTAATGTGCCAGAAAGTACCTTTACTCACCAGAAAGAGAGAGAGAATGGTCACTCATCCCATCTCACCTCCTTTCAGGATTTTGGGCATGCACACATATACACCCAGTGTATTTTTCAAGCCACTGGGTCATGACTAGAACCATGCAATTAGCCATGTGGGAATCCTGCTGCCCAATCACCATACTACTGATTGGACCCCCTTTTTTTTCCATATAGCATTCTGAATATTGTTTTCAGAATTATGAAACATATATAAAAAATAGAATATATACCCTGTAAAGCAGAATGCTGAGGCATTGGGGAGCCATTTAATAATAGTAATGAATGAACTGCAAATACTTGGTCTGGAGGCAAAAGGACTAAGGAAAAATTAATATCTCAGATATTAAGAAAACAAATTTTAGCTTGAAATGGAGAATTATCACCCCCCACCCCTTTTAATGCAAGGCTATTTTATAATTACTATTCTATCTAAGAAGATAGAGTAAACTTTATTTTGTTGGATTCCAAAAGACATTTGCCAAAAGTTTGTGCATAGAAGTCAGAGAAAACTTACCTGTAGCCCTTCCAATTACATGGCTGTCCTGAACAGTTGTGCCATTTTTTATTTTCTAGAATTTTTATCATACTATGTTTTTGCTCAGATTCCTTTAAGTGCTGTTCAGTACTGCAGCCACTAGTCACTTGAACACTTAAAGTGTGTCTAGTCCAAATTGAGATTTACTGTAAGTATAAACATCAGAATTTGAAGATTTTGTTTAATAAAGAGAAAGTATCTTACTAATTTAAAAAAATGTTCATACATGTTGAAATGACAATACTGTGTTTGATAATAATAGTCCTTTTTCCAAGGCCTTCACCATAAAAATGCAAGCTACTACTTATATTTCCATTTTGCAGTGTCAGTTCCCCAAATGATCTTACTTTGTATTCTCCTGACTCAGTGCCTTGTGTTTTCTTTCTGTTCCCATACTGGCACTTACTTGCTTCAGTGGTTCATTCTTCTAGTTCAGTTTCTCTTTTTCTTAAACTAACTGTGAGTTCTTGTCACTTTGAGTACTTGTCACTTGGTATTTATGGGGTCATCGGAAAAGTCATGTATTTTTCTATGTTTTCCTGTGCAAAAATGTGTCATGACTTTTCCAGCAACCCAATATTGTTTTTAAGCATTTAAATGCTTAGTGTTATTAAGTACTGTGCAAGACACTAGGAATATAAAGATGAAGAAACCTCTTACTCGAAGTGTTTATAGTATAGTTTAAGAAGAGAGGGAGACATAAATAACGGCAATGGAGCTGTTACGGATCCTGTGATAAAAGTCTGTGTGGGGGTCAGTGTAGTATAGAGAGAAGAGAAGGGCTAATTCTTTTTTTTTTTTTTCAGTAATTTTTTGAAGAGAGAAAGAAAGATGTACCACCAATAAGGTTTTCATATTGCAGCCTACCCCTGACCTTAGCCAGCCTGAATCATAGACGCACACATGTGCACCTGGCTTGAGCAGAGACCTAGGATCTCTAACCCAGGATCTTCCCATCTGGCCTCAGCATCACAGAGAGTGGCTTCACTGCTGCACCACTGTAGCTGGTCTAGGCATGGCTAACCCTATGAATATTTAGGGTGGGTTGTTGGAAAGGAGGTGCTGAGAAAGGTTTGGCATTGTGAGTAAATATTAGGCAGATTGTGTTGTAGAAGGGTGAATGACCAGGAGCTTTCAGGACTAAAGGAGCAGGAGTCATTTATCATTTTGTCATGTTACTTGTGCAAATCTTATATTGTTTTTATTGATACATTTTATTTCCTAAACTGCTCAGGGACAAGAACTATGTGTTGTGCATTTCGTATATTTACATAGCATTTCTTTCTTGCTACTTGGGTTCACTAATTATAGTAAGAGGGAAGTATTTTTAGGTCCTGATACAAAGCAGGATATAAAAAAGGAGAGAAAGAGAAAAACATTTTTCTAGCTTGCAAAATGTCAAAAAATGCATAGAACTTCTATTTTAATATGAAATATTTTTTAGGGTAGTAATGTTAAAGAAAAGGATCTTTATAAAAGTGCTTTTTTAGTGAACATTCTTTAAATTGCCTTTTTTTCTTTTAGAAATACTTCACATAAACTCTTATTCAGCTAAAGAGATTATTTGTTAATATCAGCCTTTAATACAACTTTCTTTTTTTTGACAGAATATGGAATCGAAAAAGTTAAGTTCACCTGTGATTGAGACACTCCCTACAGTTGATTTACATGAAGATTCTTCCAATGTAGTTG
>NW_006159534.1:6016409-6023850 GCF_000334495.1 Tupaia belangeri chinensis | reverse complement strand
TAAATCTTCCATATTCTTCCACTTCCTGTCAAAAGCCAGGGTTTTGTTGTTTTTTTTATGGCTGAATATTTTTCTTAGGGTATTAAATTTTAAACCCTTAACATATGTACATTTATTTTATCATTAAATTATTAAATTTTTAAGGGTATTAGGATAGGGATGGTCTCACCTGTTAATGCCTCAGATTCTAGCCTATGTATGGATTATGCAGACTTAACTTGTCCTTCTTTCTTTTTGTTGTTGGTGGGTGTTTTACAGGCTTCCCAGTTGGCATGTATGTTGTAAAGAGAGTTCTTCAGCTTCAACGTCATATTACTCTCAAGATGACAATTGTGCATTAGAAAATGATGATATACAATTCCAGAGCAAGGTATCTTCAATCTAGTTAACAGTGTAATTTGTGTGTCAGCTTTCTAGACTGTCTCAAAACATTCACAATGAAAGTAGTTTCAAAAATTCCATGCTGTAAATTTATATTTTTCCTTGCTATAACCTGAAGAATTACTGAGGTACTTCTGAAGTTAAGATAGCTCAGAGATGTTTATATATTTATGCTCATTGCGTGTATTTGGAATTTTGTAATATCCTTAGTCTTGTAGAAGGGAGAAAAATAGTACATGTTCAAAGAACAGAAAACAAGTACTCTCTTGATACTCTAAATACTTATAAATCTTATAAATTAACTCTTACAAATAAAAAACTGCTAAAAATGTGTATTATAAGAAAAATATGCAACTAGTGGCCTTATAGTTTCTTGTATATAATTAGGTGCAATAAATAGACAGGAATCAAAAAGTGATGATCGCTAAGTCACTTAACTATTTTTCCATTTTATATGATAAAAGGTGAGTTGTCTTTTGCCTTCAACTTCAGTATATTTATTTTAAATTATAGAATTAATTTTTATTCACTATAAAATAGTTATTCCCTCCCAAATGGAAGCAGTGTTTACTGTTTCTTTTGAAAATGTTGAGACCTTTTGCTGTGGGCATAGATATACCTTTATAAATATATACAAATTAGTATTTTTATTTTCATTAAGGTGTCATACAAATAAATGACAGACTGATTTCTCCCTCTCTTACTGTGATATTTCATATATTAACTTATCATGTTAATATATTCTTCTGAATGGCTACATTTTCATTCTGTTGTATAGATGTGTCATCTTTTATTAATCATTCCTATGATTAATAAAAAAGATTTCTAATATTTTGCATTGTTCCCCAGGGTTGTGTGTGTGTGTGCATGTGTGCTAGTGTAAATATATGTGAATATCAACACAAATGTTATGTTTACATGTTTGGGGTGTTTTAAACATTATGTTGAGAGTGGATTATTTACATTTTCAAGTTATGGAGAATATACTTCTGGTCTGGAGCATTTATTTTATTTTATTTTTTTTTGGAGAGGTTTTTGCTATAGGGCGTGTGTGCTCACCAGAGAGACAGAAAGAGACAGAGAGACAGAAAGCGAGAAATCACCCCCCAGGTGGGATGGCCATGCCGCAATCCCTTTTCCTCCATTCTCCTCTTGGGATCTTGGGCACACACGCACACATGCCCACTGTGAGTTTAAGCCACTGAGTCTAGGAGTCGAACCACGGTCGGCTACATGGGAGTTCAGTGACATAGCCGTTACACTAACTGCTGGTCCCATGAGCATATAAATTTTGGAAGACTGCTAAATATCTCTCTAAAAAAAAGCAATAATTCTATGCTTTTACACAGTCTGTAAAACTTGTACCTAATCTCTTCTTTGATAAGATATTTGGAGACCAAATGTTGTAAAAAACAAATTAATATGTACCAATAAGCAGGGTTTTTTTTTTTTCTTTGTTGAAATATAGGATGAAAGAGAGAGACCTGTCAATAGCGAATTATTGGGAAAATTAGATTCAAATTTACATATTCCTCCAGAAGAACGTAAAATGAAAGATGACTACATTCTGGATGTACAAGTAAGCTATGTGTTGCTTTGAGTTTTATTAATATTCCCATTCAAACTATTTCACAAAGTAGAAGACCTGTTTGGTCACCATATTGCATGTTATTTTTCATTTTTAAGTACCATGTAACTGAATTTAAGATTATTTACCCGCTAATAGTACCACTTTTGAGAACATGTAAAATAGATGGGACTCTTTGTTGTAAAAATTTGAGTGTACGCTTTATTTCTTAAGTTTTAATTTTGGTTCAGTATAATAGAAAATGCATATTATAAAAAACTGCATGGATTTAAGTTTTTTTACACCAAAATAAACTTGTACTTTAATTCCATTTTTCTTTTTTTTAATAATTGTTTAATTTTATTTATTCATTCATTTATTTTTTAATTTGACCAGAGAGAGAGACAGAGGGTGAGACTGAGAGAGAGAAGTGAGAAAGCAAGTCACCAGATTCAGGACTCGAACTCTGGTCGGCCATGTGGGAATGTCCAGCACCTTAACCACCACAGCACCTGCTGGTTCCCTTAATTCCATTTTTCTATGAGCGTTTTGAAGTCCTCTTGTATCTATCTTGTCTTTTCAAATGCCAGGAAATTTTTTCTAATCTGCTTCATTTACAACAAAAGCAAGTATTTGTAGTTAGAAAACTGAGTAGTTTGATAACAACATCTCACTTAGTATGGACTATAAATTAATAGACAACAGATTAAAATATATTTTTTACCTTTTCCTTCCTTTCTTCCTTTTTTTTCTTAATGTGCCAGAAAGTACCTTTACTCACCAGAAAGAGAGAGAGAATGGTCACTCATCCCATCTCACCTCCTTTCAGGATTTTGGGCATGCACACATATACACCCAGTGTATTTTTCAAGCCACTGGGTCATGACTAGAACCATGCAATTAGCCATGTGGGAATCCTGCTGCCCAATCACCATACTACTGATTGGACCCCCTTTTTTTTCCATATAGCATTCTGAATATTGTTTTCAGAATTATGAAACATATATAAAAAATAGAATATATACCCTGTAAAGCAGAATGCTGAGGCATTGGGGAGCCATTTAATAATAGTAATGAATGAACTGCAAATACTTGGTCTGGAGGCAAAAGGACTAAGGAAAAATTAATATCTCAGATATTAAGAAAACAAATTTTAGCTTGAAATGGAGAATTATCACCCCCCACCCCTTTTAATGCAAGGCTATTTTATAATTACTATTCTATCTAAGAAGATAGAGTAAACTTTATTTTGTTGGATTCCAAAAGACATTTGCCAAAAGTTTGTGCATAGAAGTCAGAGAAAACTTACCTGTAGCCCTTCCAATTACATGGCTGTCCTGAACAGTTGTGCCATTTTTTATTTTCTAGAATTTTTATCATACTATGTTTTTGCTCAGATTCCTTTAAGTGCTGTTCAGTACTGCAGCCAATAGTCACTTGAACACTTAAAGTGTGTCTAGTCCAAATTGAGATTTACTGTAAGTATAAACATCAGAATTTGAAGATTTTGTTTAATAAAGAGAAAGTATCTTACTAATTTAAAAAAATGTTCATACATGTTGAAATGACAATACTGTGTTTGATAATAATAGTCCTTTTTCCAAGGCCTTCACCATAAAAATGCAAGCTACTACTTATATTTCCATTTTGCAGTGTCAGTTCCCCAAATGATCTTACTTTGTATTCTCCTGACTCAGTGCCTTGTGTTTTCTTTCTGTTCCCATACTGGCACTTACTTGCTTCAGTGGTTCATTCTTCTAGTTCAGTTTCTCTTTTTCTTAAACTAACTGTGAGTTCTTGTCACTTTGAGTACTTGTCACTTGGTATTTATGGGGTCATCGGAAAAGTCATGTATTTTTCTATGTTTTCCTGTGCAAAAATGTGTCATGACTTTTCCAGCAACCCAATATTGTTTTTAAGCATTTAAATGCTTAGTGTTATTAAGTACTGTGCAAGACACTAGGAATATAAAGATGAAGAAACCTCTTACTCGAAGTGTTTATAGTATAGTTTAAGAAGAGAGGGAGACATAAATAACGGCAATGGAGCTGTTACGGATCCTGTGATAAAAGTCTGTGTGGGGGTCAGTGTAGTATAGAGAGAAGAGAAGGGCTAATTCTTTTTTTTTTTTTTCAGTAATTTTTTGAAGAGAGAAAGAAAGATGTACCACCAATAAGGTTTTCATATTGCAGCCTACCCCTGACCTTAGCCAGCCTGAATCATAGACGCACACATGTGCACCTGGCTTGAGCAGAGACCTAGGATCTCTAACCCAGGATCTTCCCATCTGGCCTCAGCATCACAGAGAGTGGCTTCACTGCTGCACCACTGTAGCTGGTCTAGGCATGGCTAACCCTATGAATATTTAGGGTGGGTTGTTGGAAAGGAGGTGCTGAGAAAGGTTTGGCATTGTGAGTAAATATTAGGCAGATTGTGTTGTAGAAGGGTGAATGACCAGGAGCTTTCAGGACTAAAGGAGCAGGAGTCATTTATCATTTTGTCATGTTACTTGTGCAAATCTTATATTGTTTTTATTGATACATTTTATTTCCTAAACTGCTCAGGGACAAGAACTATGTGTTGTGCATTTCGTATATTTACATAGCATTTCTTTCTTGCTACTTGGGTTCACTAATTATAGTAAGAGGGAAGTATTTTTAGGTCCTGATACAAAGCAGGATATAAAAAAGGAGAGAAAGAGAAAAACATTTTTCTAGCTTGCAAAATGTCAAAAAATGCATAGAACTTCTATTTTAATATGAAATATTTTTTAGGGTAGTAATGTTAAAGAAAAGGATCTTTATAAAAGTGCTTTTTTAGTGAACATTCTTTAAATTGCCTTTTTTTCTTTTAGAAATACTTCACATAAACTCTTATTCAGCTAAAGAGATTATTTGTTAATATCAGCCTTTAATACAACTTTCTTTTTTTTGACAGAATATGGAATCGAAAAAGTTAAGTTCACCTGTGATTGAGACACTCCCTACAGTTGATTTACATGAAGATTCTTCCAATGTAGTTGTGGGCAGTGAAAACATAGAAAATATTTCTAGCTCATCTACCTCAGAAATCACTCCAATTTCAAAGCTCGAGTAAGTCATTACAAAGAAAAAAAAGAAATCTCTAGTTAATTATAGGAAAATTTCTTAATAGGATAAGGACACTTGCTCAAGTTTGAACTCTAGACTACACAGCAGATCTACGTTTTAATACGTGTTGTGTGTGTATGTATGTGTATGTTTATTTCAATGTAATGGTCTTATAAGTTTATTTATTCAGTTGCCTAACTCAGTGAGTGAAGTTGATTAGATCCCAGCTATTACATTAAGTCGATTAAATTACCAGATTTTTTTTTTTTAAGCGAAATAGAAGAATCTGGTACTATCCCTGTAGCCAAACCAAGTGAAACTGAGCAGTCTGAAACTGATTGTGATGTTGGTGAGACACCTGATGCAAATCCTCCAGTCAAACAACCTTCCTTCGTCAGTCCACCTGAAAGGTGGGTTTGAGCAGTTCTTTATGTGTAGTATGATTTCTGTAGTAAAAGCAGTGTGATGTTTCGATGGACTCTGGTGCATGCTTATTTCTATTTTATGAATGGGAGAAAGTTGATCTTTATGTGTTCCTTTCTTGTTTTACTTTGTACATGATAATGATCGTAGTTTAGATTGTATAAAATTTGTCATACAGCTAAAATCTGTTTACTTACTATTTCTTTTGGTTCCATATAGTCTTGTTGGCCAGCATATAGAAAATGTGTCATCTTCACATAGCAAAGGGAAGATCACAAAATCAGAATTTGAATCCAAAGTTTCAGCAAGTGAACAGGTCGGTGGTGATCCCAAATCTGCATTGAATGCTTCAGATAATTTAAAAAATGAGGTAGGTACAACTTGTACTATCTGCTGCTTTCTTAGATCATTTATTTTTGTTATTAGCTAACCTTAAAGTTATTCATGTTCATCATAAAATGAGAGATTAAATGATGACATATGGAACTGATGTGAACTGTGTCTTGAAAGCAAGTGGTTACTTCATGGTACTATTTCTAGTATGCTTGTTTAAGTGATTTCTTAGAGGGCTATGTAGAAGAGGCCTTGACTATTAAATATAACTATTTAGTTATATTTAGAATATGTTTTTTTGGAGAGATTTTTGCTATAGGGCGCGTATGCTCGCCAGAAAGATAGGCAGAAACAGAGAAACAGAAAGTGAGAAATCACCCCCCATGGGGGATGGCAACGCTGCAATCCCTTCTCCTCCGTTCTCCTCTTGGGATCTTGGGCATGCATGCACATGTGCCTGGTGTGAGTTTAAGCCACTGGGCCCAGGACTCACACCGTGGTCGACTACATGGGAGTCTGATGACACAGCCATTATGCCAACTGCTGGTCCCTGGAGAGTATTATTTTTATGATAAAGAAAATGCTTATCACAATGGAGCAGTTTTACTTTTTTTCCTCCTTCTGAGTTCTACTTTGACTTCAGGTAGAGGCCAGTATAGAAATTCCTAGAGAAGTGCAAATACAGTTTAGGCAAGAAATAACTAAATAAAAGAAATAAAAGCCACCCTATGAACTTAGTAAAAGCAAAACATTTGGGACCAAAGACTAATTTAAAGTGCTGAATAAATCATCCACATTTTTTCATTTTTAATTTAATGTCTTCTGTTCTCATATTTTTTTTTGTCTGTCACATATTTTCAATGAATCTGTGCTTATGATTAGCTAAATTTTGTTCTGGAGACTTTCAATATCACTGGACCAGTTGTTTCTATTATGTTTCTTACAAATGAAGGCGTTTAACATTTCATAGTCCAATATCTTGAAAAAAATTTTCTGAATGAAGCCAAATCAAGTGTATGTTTTATAAAGTTCAGTTTTCTACTACATCCATATCTAAAATCAGATATTATAACATGTTTCCCTTGCATATATTTAGGTATCAGATGTAAAATTCAAGCACAGCAGCCATCTTTGTCCTGGATTTGCTTGCTCTCCTAAACTATTAACAGACCCAAATTACTCTTCATTATCCAGGAGACTTAAACTGTTTGCGAGTCTGTGTTAATAGGCAAGCGAATGGAATTTTAATTAACTTTATTAATTACCTCCAATATAAATTAGTATCCCAGAAAAATGATGAGATAATGAGTACCTTATGAACAATATTCAGTAGTTGTATGTAGTTTCTAGTTCAGGATAACTCTGCCCAGTTAAGTTTGAATGGGAGAAAGTTTGCTTTCCAATGCGGGTAGATATTTGGACTGTCTCTGTAACTGAAGTATCTGCAAGACAGTGATTGCCATGCTTATAGATAGAGCTTTATAAAGTGATTTTATTATATTGTTTCCTTCTCTTATTTATTATCAAGAGAAATATGTGTTCTTTTAATACAGTTTTTATGTTTGGGCTTTAACTCTCATTTTTTCAAAAGAGATTTTTGCTATAGGGCATGTGTACTTGCTGGAGAGACAGAAAGTGAGAACCCCTC
>NW_006159534.1:5982649-6015448 GCF_000334495.1 Tupaia belangeri chinensis | reverse complement strand
CCACCGCCCCCAGGAGTATAGCCATGCTCCAATCCCTTCTCTTTTATTCTTCTCTCAGGATTTTGGGCATGCATGCATATGCACCTTGTGTGAGTTTCAAGCCACTGGGTCCAGTACTTGAACCACAGTCTACCAAGTGGGAGTCCAGCACCATTACACCACCTGCTGGTCTCACTTTAACTCTTTAATATCACTGCCAGATTATAACATTTTCTCAATGTCCTACTTGATTTTTTAGATTAAATTAGCAGTAGTAATAGTTCTTTAATCTTTATTTTCTGACTTAAAAAAATAACCATATGTTTCATTTAGTAAGTAAACTTGCTCTTCAAAACACTCCAAGAAGGAGATTGTGTGGGGGTCAAATTACTGTCTTCCTAAAGGGAGGTTTAGGAATGACTTTGCTTCTTTTTCAGAGAAAAATAAGTTGTAGTTATAGAAGTTGTGGCTATTTCATATTACTGCTCAAAAACATGTCCTAATACAACAAACATGTACCAAATGAGGTTTGTGCTGTCTACCAGAGTTAGGTGTCTGTAGACTTTGGACACTTTGAAGACACTGTTGATAAATATCTTAACCATTGTTTTAGGACTACAGAAATAAATAATGGAATGAACATATATGTATACATTATTTGGCTTAAGAAGAAAATAAGCATAGATTCTATGTCTATCAATTACATTCCTTCTTTTTCAAATATAATCACAATCTTTAATAGGTTTTTTCTTTCTTTCATATTTTAAGAACTTTTCAAATAACTATAAACACTACATACTAATATTTGTCACAGTTTGAAACAAAATAGAATAACATCATTATTGCCATAAGTTTTACTCAACATTATTTTTATGATTTGTACAGCTGCTGTTTTCACTGCTCTGAGGTAGCAATTCTACTGCAGTTTATCCATTCTCCGATTGATGGATATTTAGTTGGTTTCTAATTTTTTTTTATATAAAAAATAGTACTGTAGTGAGCATTTTTAGTGCTTATTTTCTTAGGCGAATGTGTGTATTTTCCTGACATTTATACATCAGAGTGGAATTAGTGGATATTCACACTTTTAATGTTGCTACATTTTAAATTCCCTTTAGCAGTCTCATGGGTTTCCTATGGTTAAATAGACATCTCACTCACTTGGCCACACATTTTAACCTCCATCACACTATAATTTATACGATACCACTGATTTCTGTTTGCAGTCCATGGTTGTTACTAAAATTGTGTTTTCTTTTTGCTGAATTTATTGGGGTTTTTTTTGTTCCTTTTCCTCTCTCTGCCTTATTGATTTTATTAGCCTGTGTCATAAAGATGTTGTTTCTATATTTTCTTCTAAAATGTAGTTTTTTTCACATTTAGGTTTTTAAATTCACTTCAAAATTTTCATGTATGTATATGGTACTTATTATTAATAACTTAGTGGAAACTATGTACTACATCTAAAATTAGTTAGCTTTCTTTCTTTTTAATGTTTTTGTGATAAGACACATGTGCTAGCCAGAGACAAAGAGACAGAGAGAGGGAAAGTGAGACACATGTGCTAGCCAGAGACAGAGAGAGGGAAAGTGAGAAACCATGCCCCAGAGGGGATAGCCACGCCTCAATCCCTCCTTCTCCATTCTCCTCTGAGGATTTGGGCACATGTGCACATGAGCTGTGTATGATTTTCAAGCTGCTGAGTCTAAGGGTTAAACCGCGGTTGGCCATGTGAGAATCTATTGCCTTAATCACCATGCCACCTGCTGGCCCCTGGTTAGCTTTCAATAATGTTGGTAGTATTTTAACTTAGATTTTAAGGTAGATGCACTATAAGCATGCTATTTATTAATTTGTATGGTTTGCGTATGAGTAACTACTTAAGATGTAATGCAAGGTTTAATTTTTTTTAAGAGTTTTTTTTCCTTAGGGTGCATGAGTTCGCCCAAGAGAGACAGACAGTGAGAAGGAAAGTGAGAAATCAC
The DNA here is from genome assembly GCF_000334495.1 of Tupaia belangeri chinensis. Classification (NCBI taxonomy): domain Eukaryota; kingdom Metazoa; phylum Chordata; class Mammalia; order Scandentia; family Tupaiidae; genus Tupaia; species Tupaia belangeri. Next base: position 6,013,484 of record NW_006159534.1, on the reverse strand, counting down.
TCTCTAAGGGAGATGGCCATGCTGTGATCCCGTCTCTATTCTCCTCCCAAGATTTTGGGCACGCGCACATGCATGTGATTTTTTTTTTTTTTGAGAGATTTTTCACTGTAGGGCGCGTGCGCTCGCCAGACAGACAGAGAGAGACATAGAGACAGAAAGTGAGAAATCACCCCCCAGGGGGGATGGTCACGCCGCAATCCCTTCTCCTCCATTCTCCTCTCGGGATCTTGGGCACGCACGCACACGCGCCCGGCGTGAGTTTTAAGCCACCGGGTCCGGGACACGAACCGCGGTCGACTATGTGGGAATCCAGCGACATAGCCATTACGCTAACTGCTGGTTCCCCATGCATGTGATTTTCAGGCCACTAGTTTTGGGATCAAACCATGGTTGGCCATGTGGGAGTCTAACCACACAACTGCTACGCCATCTGCTGGCCCCCAATACAAGGCTTAATTTTAACAACCTATCCTTATGTTACTAATGTGAAGAAATATATATTGTGGTGCTTAGATGGAATGTTTTAGTTCTTTAATGAGAAATTAAAATTCTCTATAAACCAAAACTATCTTCTTTTTTTTAGAAATATTATTCATTATAAAGTTGGATTTTGATAATTTGACAGAAACCTTTTTATAATTTATTAATCTGTGTTCTTTTAAAATTGAAGTCTTTATTTTTTGGCATTTTTTCAGAGTTCTGATTATACAAAATCAGGAGAAATTGATCCTACATCTGTAGCAAGCCCCAAAGACCCAGAAGATATACCAACATTTGATGAATGGAAGAAGAAAGTTATGGAAGTAGAGAAAGAAAAAAGTAAGCTCTGGGATCCTTTTAAAAAAATATGTTTTTATTTAAGGGATTGATTTAAATGTGCTTTCTCTTTTTAATTGATAAAATGAAGCAAAACTTACTTTTGAGGATTTTTTAAAGGTAAAACTTACTAAGATGCTATTGATTACCTATATAGTATATAATTTCTTAAATTTTAATCTTAGTTAAATTTAATTCTTATACAGTAAGTAAGGATAAAGTAAGATGAACAATTCATAGTGATTCTCATCTTAGTTTATAAGAGGAAAGTTGAAGCATGAAAAGTTTTGAGTTATAAAGCTTTAAACTGTAGAGTTGGGACCAGCCCATGTGGTTAAGGTGGCTGGACTCTATATGACTGACTGCTCAATTTGAATCTGTACCCTGCTACTTGAAAAACATGCGAGGCATATATACATGTATACACAAAATCTTGAAAGGAGGGAGAATGGAGAAGAAAGGATTGTGGTGTGACCATGGCCCATGATGGGGTGCTTTCTCACTCCCTCTCTTTCTTCAGCAAGTCACATGCCCTCCAGCATATATTAAAAAAAAAAGCAACAACTGAAAGTTGGACTAAAGTATTAAAGTTTTCTATTGCTCTTGTGGAGTATGTCTTCAAAGTTAAGAATTCTTAATGTTCTACTTACAGATAGAAAAATAATATTCATCTTTAATAGAATAAAAAATATATATAGAAAGCTTTGATGCTCATAGACAAGCTTCATTTCGTGAGTAATATTACTTAAAGCATAAAGCAAGCACAGATGTGAGGGTCCCTTAAACCAAAATGCTTGGGACCAGAAGTGCTTCAGGTTTCTTTATTTTTTATTTTTTTTTTGTAATTTTGGAATATTTGCACATACATCATGAGACGTCCTGGGGACCCACGTCTAAACATGAAATTCATTTACATTGTTTATACACCTTATAAACATAGTCTAAATGTAGTTTTATACCATATATTTGTATTGCAGCATTTTTCTAACTGTAGTTTTATACAATATATGTGTATTGCAGCATTTTGACTATGATCTTTCATGTGGTCAGGTGTGGAATATTTCACTTGTGTTATATCAGTGCTCAAAAAGTTTTGGAATTTAGAGCACTTTAATTTTGCATGTTCAGATTAGAAATGCTTAATATATAATGTAGATTTTTCTAGTTAATTTGCTTATTGGGGCTATTTTAAAGCTATTAAGATAGAGTGTTTCTGATTTCTTAAAGATTTAAAAAATATTAAGCATTAAAACCTATTCTTCAGCATGTAACCTACTGCTTTTGAGATCATTGTATTGCTAGGAGCATTTTCAATTATAATCATCATATATGTATGTTTATAATAAGGTTTGTCTACAGGTCAGTCAATGCATCCTTCTTCTAATGGAGGTCCACATGCCACCAAAAAAGTCCAGAAAAATCGAAATAATTATGCCTCGGTAGAATGTGGTGCCAAAATTTTGGCAGCTAATCCAGAAGCCAAGGTACTTAAGTATAAAATTTGTTTTTACATATGGAAAACTAGTGACTTTGTGAAATATAGACAGTGGTTTGTTGGGAAGTATATTTTAATGTGGGCCATTGTTTGAATTCATAATAAATGGCAGGAGTATGCCTTTCTTTTCTTTTTTTTTTTTTTTTGAAGAGGTTTTTGCTACAGGGTGTGTGCACTCTCCAGAGAGAGACAGAGAGACAGAAAGTGAGAAATCACCCCCCAGGGGGTGGCCACGCCACAATCGTTTCTCCTCCATTCTCCTCTCGGGATCTTGGGCATGCACACACACGTGCCCAGTGTGAGTTTTAAGCCACCGGGTCCGGGACGCGAACCACAGTCGGCTACATGGGAGTCCAGTGACATAGCCATTACACTAACTGCTGGTCACAGGAGTATGCCTTTAAATACATTTTTCTTGGTATGAATTCTTAGAGATATTGATTGATACATCATATCCTGTTTTTTTAACTTCCAAAACCTATATGAAATTTTAGAGAGGAAATACCTTATAGATTATTTTTCTTTATAGTGGCAGTTACTGAATTTCAAATGTATCATTATAAGACTCATTTCATGGTTTAGCACTAACTGGTTAATTTTTGCCACTTTTATGCTTTTTTCCCCAAAAATGAGATGTTTTAGTCATTAGTGTATTTTAAGGTCTAAAAGTACAAAAAACTAGAAACTTAAAATATACTTTCACTATTTTATCTGAAGTAATTTATTGCCTTTCCTCTTTTTAAAATAGAGCACATCTGCTATTCTTATCGAAAATATGGACCTTTATATGTTGAATCCTTGCAGCACTAAAATTTGGTAAGTAGTATACAGTTTTTAAAAGTATATCCTATATATGTGCATATTGCATTAAGTTTTTATATTAGAGTTAAATTGATTAGTTCATATTATCTAATAAGTATTCATGATTGATTAGTGCTGATTACTATGCAAAAGTGAGGACTAAGTGCTTTTCCTTTTAAGGAAGTCACAAAACAATAAATGACTTGGTTATACACTTATGAAATTGTATAAAAAGTACTCCCTTTAGAAAGGGAGGTGATGTATGCAACTGGATGAGAGAGCTTTCTGGAAGAAACCTTTTTTTTCTGAGCTGAATCTGGAAGGATTCATAGAAAGTGGCAGATGAGGAAGGCAAAGGTGTCAGGAACTACAAGGATAAGGGGACAGTGCCAAAAGGAGCATATTTCTTCTGGCAACCTGAAAAAGTTCCTTTAGGTATGAAAAGAATAATGGTACAATTAGAGTAGTGACAGATGAGGCTGCATCATTAGTTTGGCTATAAGTGCTGTGTATACCAGCTTAAATTTTTTGAACTTTATCATAATTGTTTTAAGTAAGGAATCTTACCAGCATTTTAAGATGATTTATAGCAGAACGCAGTGGGAAACAGAGAGATCAGGTAGGAACTTATTACTTTAGCTCTGGGGAGAAATGAGGGCTTTACCTAAGGTATTGGTGGTTTGGATGCAGAGGAGAGGAATGTTCCTGAAATACGTTTATAACTGAGAAAATTAATAGCTTTTGATTAGGAATTGGATGCGCAGAATACAAAGGCATCCAGGAAATCTCCCAGGATTTTGGTTTTACTGCTTGGATCTATGGTTCTGCTATTAACTAAGAATAAAGGAAAAGAAACAGATTTGGGGGGGATAATAATGTGAGATATATAATAGTTCTACTAATTACTTGATTTCATTGCCCAAAACTGCTTTTTAAAAAGGAGCCAAGTAAAATCATCACCATCATGCTGATTCATTGAATTAATGAAGTTTGTGTATAGAAATGTGTGTGTGCGCGCGCGTGTGCACACATGTATATGCATGCATATATTCTCTTCCTCTCCTTCCTCTTCCTTCTCGCCTTTTCCTTTTCCTTCCTTCCCCTTGTGCTTCCCTTTTCCTTCTCACACACTTTAAACCTTAAAGACAATGCTTACTCTTTTCTGTTCTTGTCCTTCACTCCTGTTTGGAAATGTACACATTTGGGTTCAACTTTAAAATGAACCAAACTATTTAAAGATATTAAGGGATAATTTTTTTTTTTTTTTTGGAGAGGTTTTCGCTATAGGGCGCATGTGCTCGCCAGAGAGACAGAGAGAGACAGAGAGACAGAAAGCGAGAAATCACCCTCCAGGGGGGATGGCCACGCCGCAATCCCTTCTCCTCCATTCTCCTCTTGGGATCTTAGGCACACACGCACACGCGCCCAGCGTGAGTTTTAAGCCACCGGGTCTGGGATGCGAACTGCAGTCGACTACGTGGGAGTCCAGCGACATAGCCATTACGCTAACTGCTGGTCCCGATTAAGGGATGATTTTAAAAACTTGATCTATAAATCAATTTTGAAAAAAATTATCTGAGATCATAATCTAAGTCTTATTTTGGGGGTTTTCTTTTTATTTATTAAAGCATCTATAGTTGGGGACAACTCGATTTTTATGCTTCAAAATTTTGTATTTAAAGCAGTGATGCTGGGATGAGGTCATACGAGGCAATCATTTTGCTTTATTATGGTTTGCAACATTAAATGTATTCCAGATATATTTAATATATTGAAACATACCTGAAAAACCATCTGGACCTGTTGGAAACTGTTTTAAATTAAGTGTATAATTTTTAAAATAAGTAATATATTCACATCATTCTAACTGACAAAAAATAATTTAGAAAAGGGAAGGTAATTACACAGGGAAATTTCCTACTTCTATCTTATCCACCTTCCTGCTTGTTGTTAAAGTTTTAGATGTCTTTTTGTGTCTTTATACAGATACAAGTAGATTCCTTTTTATCTCCTAATTTTCACAGAAATTAGTATATTATGCATAGTATTTTGTATCCAAACAAGATTTTTGTTGTTGTTGTTTTTTGTTTTTTTTTAAGAGAGAGATTTTTTTTGCTATAGGGTATGTGTGTTTGCCAGAGAGACAGTGAGAGACAGAAAGCAAGAAATCACATTCCAGGGTGATGGCCATACCACAATTCTTTTTCTTCCCTTCTCCTCTTGGGATTTTGGGCATGAATGCATATGCTCCTGGCTTGAGTTTTAAGCTGCCGGGTCCGAAACTGGAACTGCAGTTGACTACATGGGAGTCCAGTGACAGAACTACTACACCGTCTGCTGGTCCCCATTCTGAGTCAGTTTTAACTTCAAGGTATCTTGACCATCTTTCTCTCTTAATCTCCAGAGGGCACATATGCGAGAGAGTGAGAAAGAGAACACAAATATGCACACGATGAGGGTGAGCACTCCCTAACGGGATGTGATTACACTGTAGTCTTTTGTCCTCCGTTTCAGGATTTTGGGCATACACAAACACACACAGCATTTTTTTAAGCTACAAGGGCCAGAATTTTAACTGCAGTTAATAACAATCTGCTCTGTCAGATCTGTCTCCCTATGCACACAGGATTTACCCACTGTATTACGGAGCTGCCCTCTCCTTTTTAAAAAATGTAATATTTCCGTTGAGTAAGACAGATAGGTAGAAAATCCCAAGAAGAACCTTCATGCCATGGTGTACCTGGTGTTTTCAGGTCCAGCCAAGATTCAAAGCCCAGTCAAGCCTTCCCATATTGTTCCAGCATCATGCAGTGGAACCCTGCTGCCTGTGCCATTGTGACTAGACTTCTTGACTATCTTGGTATTTCATTCATAGAACACTCATCTTTCTTCTTGATAGCTGCATAAAATTCCATTTTGTGTTGGTACTGATATTTAACTAGTCCTCTCTTGAGGGATATTTGGGTTGTTTATAATCTTTTGCCATAACCATCAGGGATATTTTTAATAAGCTCGGATGCATCATTTTGTACCTGTATGGGATATAGGAATAAATGATATTTTTCTTTTAACTACTAAAAAGAGTTTATTTTAAAAATTGGCTTTTTTTTTTTTTTTTTTTAAATTTGCTGCAGGGTGTACATGCTCATCAGAGAGAGACAGAGAAAAAGAGGGGGAAAGTGAGAAAGCAGCCCTATGAGGCATAGATACTCAGCAATCCCTTCTTCTCCATGACTCCTTTGGGGATTTCAGGCCCATGGGCACACATCCAGCACATTTGTCAAGCCAGTGGGCCCAGCATTTGAGCCATGCTGTTGGTCATGTAGGATGCAGCTGCCTTAACCATCACAACACTGGCTGACAAATTGTCTGCTTTTAAAAGAAGTAATTGTGAATATTTAGGTTTTGCTATTCTTATTAGTTTTGGCATATTATATTTTTTGTAGGAATTTGTCTTGCATTTTCAAAGTTTTGGATTAAAGTATTTATAATATTTTATCTTTTTCTTAAGATTTTATTTAACTTTATTTATTTAAACTTGATGAGAGAGAGAGAGAGGGAGAGGGCAAGCTGCCAGGTCCAGGACTTGAACCACGGTCAGCCATGTGGGAGTCCAGCACCCTTAACCACCAAGCCACCTGCTGGTCCCCTATTGTTTATCTTTTGCTGTAAAATTCTTTTCTGTAAAAATATTTTCATAATATTGTTATTTATGCCTCCTTCTTTAATCTCTAGATAATTGTCTTTTTGACTTTATTGATTTCCTCTATTACGTCTTTGTTTTCTCTTACATGGATTGCTGCTTAAAACTTCAGTTTTCCACATTTAAAAAAAATTTGAGAGCTCTTTGTTTAATTATTATTATTATTATTATTATTATTATTATTATTATTCTTCAGTTTGACCAGAGAGAGACACAGAGAGAGAAAGAGAGGGTGAGTGAGAAAGCAAGCCACCAGTTCTGAGACTTGCACTGTTGGTTAGCCATGTTGCGAGTCCAGCACTTTAGCCACTATACCACCTTCCAGCCCCAGTTTTCCACATTTTTAAAGTTTAATGAAAAGTGAAGTCTTTTGAACTTTTTTTTATTTCTAATATACATGTTTCCTAATATAAACAGTCAAAGTTATAAATTTACTTTGTAGCCTTTACATTTTGATACATGATATTTCATTAAGCTACTGGTATATTTAGGTCTGTTACTTTACTGGTTTTTGAATTCTTGACCCATAAACAGTTAAGTTTAAATTGAATTTGTTGACTTTTATTAACTTTTAATTTGCACAATGCTCTTTGTTTCTAAGAAAACATAAAAAATGAGGCAGAAAGATAATGAAACACATTTTAAAAATTAGCCAGAGGACATTTGCACTCACTGGGAAGAGACTGAGAAAGCACCCCTCTCCCTCCCCACACCCATGGGAGATGGTGACTCTGCAGTCCCTCTCCCCTCCATTTCTTCTTTTGGGATTTTGGGCACATATGCACACATGCCCTGTATGTTTCTGAGACCTTCAGGCCTGGTATACAAAGTGCCCAGTCAGGAGCATGGAATCCAGCTCATGCCACCACCAGACCACAGGTTGGTCTGTAAGGCTTTTTTAAAAAATCAACTTTAATGAGGAATAATTACATATTTACTAATAATTACATATACACTAATATATAATTACAAATACATACTACATTATGAGGCTATTCATCAGATATGTACATATTTTGGAATTATTACATTTTTCTGGTGTGTTAATAACTCTTTATGCCTGGTAATGCAATTGTCTAAAAACTTACTTGATATTACTGTTATTCGTGTCTTCTAGAAATGGTCAACATAAGTATATTAAAAAAAAGGGCAGGAGGGAATTGATTTTATTTTCTTGTTAATGTTGCTTCTTAGAATTATTTTCTCCATTGTTAGTAAAAAGCAAAGTCTGTGTCTGATTTTCTTTAGTCCTCCTCCCACAAGGATATTGTGGTGGTATAAGAAATGTTCAGGCTTTGGAGCCAGACAGATAATAACTTTAGCTTTACTCTATTGAATAAATGAATGCTAATTAGGACTTTTGATTCTGATACTGTAACAGAGACTAAATCACTGGTTTAAATAAGGTACACATATAATTTTATTTTTTGTGATTAAAAACCCAAGCTAGCAGTTGATGCAGGGGTATAGCAGAACAGTCATAGGACCTGCATACCTTCTGTCATGTTTCTTTCCTCTCCTCTAAGGTATTGTCACTGTTGACATTGGAGAGGTGATTCATCCTTACTTACACTCTCATTCCAGCCCCTAGGGTGGGAGGAAGTGAGTGAGAGCGGTCAGCATTCTTTTGAAGACTTGATTTGGAAGTTGCGCTTGATACTTCTGGTCATATCCCATCACCCTGAACTAAGGAATGTGGCCAAGACTAGGAAATAGAGTCTTTGAGGGGCGACTGTGTGTTCAGCTATATCTGGAAGATTCTGTTATTAAAAGGCAGAGGGGAAAATGTAAAATAGACAATGAGTATTTGTTGAATGGTTCTATAAAATAGAGATGATATTCTTTGCAATTTGGTTGTAAGAATTAAAGGATGGTTGTAAATCATATAATATGGCATTCAACAAATGTTAGAGTTTGTCTCTCTTCATTTGCATTTCTCTGAAACCTGATTATTTTAACCATCTTTTAGGACTTTTGTCGCTTTATTTGCGTTTAATTGTCAATATATATAAAATCTCATTTTATTCTAATGGTTTATTAAAGCAGTGTTTAAAATGCTAGATTTCGTGTTTCTTTTCCCCAAATATCATGCTATATGCAGTTCTATTTTATACACATGGTACTAGTTATATCTTTTCCCTAAGTAGCAATATTTTGCGGCATCTTTCCTTATTGATAAATATAGATCTCTAGCATCATATTTTTAAAAAAACAGCTTTGTCAATATGTTTGACGTACAATAAACTGCATGTACAGTTAGCTGCAGTATGTCAAAGTATACAATTTGATAACTTTTGGCCTTTGGATATCTGTCATTACTAACACCGCAATAAGAAATGACCATATTTGTCACTCCCAAAAGTTGCCTTAGAGCCCTTTGTGATTTCTCCCTCAAACTCCCCTCCCCCAGTAATAATTACAGATTTGTTTTCTATTAATATCAATTAGTTATGTCTTCTAGCTTTTTACATAAATGAAATTGTAGTCTTTTAGTACTACTTTAATGGCTGTTTAGTATTTCATTGTTTGGGTGGACTATAATTTCATAATTTGTTAACCAATTCTTCATGCTAATTATTCAAGTTGACCCTGGATCTAAGATGTGCTTTGATAAAGTAAAATGTGTATCAAGAGTAGACATCTGGAGCCATGTGTCCTTAAGATATATTTTAAGAGTGTATCACTAAATCAAAGACTGTTACATTTTAGACAATACTGCCAAACTGTCCTCTAAACTAGTTATTTTACGCTATCACAGGTTGTTCTTAGTAAAGTCATTCCAGCTCCAAGAATGGGCCCTGTTATTAAAACAAAATAAAAATCTGTTCAAAAATCTGATGGAGCAAAATCAGTGTTTCTTCTATTTACAGCCCCCCCACCACCCACTAATGATGTGCCAGGGTAATTCTTAAAGGTATTCCTTATAGAGAACTCAGGCTACAAATCCTCTTCCTTCTTAATTTTTTAAGGAATAACTTCTAATGAAAATCTTATAGATGCAGACAGTTAATGTAATTTTTAATATGAATGGTTTAGGTTGGTTTATCTAAGTAATTGTCTTGTGTTCTTTTTGTAGGTTTGTTATTGAACTTTGTGAACCAATTCAAGTAAAACAGCTTGATATTGCAAATTACGAACTATTTTCTTCTACTCCTAAAGACTTTCTGGTTTCTATCAGTGACAGGTAAATTCTGAAGCTATTTTCTATAGGGTCTATTTTGTATTCCTGTAATAAAAATTTTAAAATGGGTCACTTTCACTTCAATCATTTTATTTTTATTTGAATGTTTATAATAATAGTACTACTGAATTGCATGCTTTTATTAATCACTTTACTTTCATTCAGTCATATAATGCTTAAAACATAACTACTTTATGGTATTATTCTCTTATGAGATGAGGAAACAGACAGAGGAAAGTTAAGTATTAATAGCTTGCCCAGATCATATGACCTGTGAGTTGGGGAACCAAGATGCCAACTTAGAACTGTATAAATTCAGAATTCTTACTTTTAATCATTATACTCTTAGCACTTCCAAACATTTCTTTAAAAATGTAATTGAAAACATACATGTACAAATGGTTCATTTTGTATCATGAGGTATATTTGTGTTCAGGTATATTTTAAAACCTTTTTTTAATGTGTGTGATGATAAAAGAAACAAAATATGTTGTAGAGGATTGGGAAAAGAACTGTATTCTTATCAACCAAAGATGAGCATTATTAGCATTTCAATATAATCCTCTTCAGCCTTTCCTATATATTTATTTATTCAACACAGAAAACATATTTACTTTTTAGTTTTTACATCCTAAGACTACCTTCCTATCTAGTAAATATACCTTACGTACCATTTCTGATGACTGCATAATGTATTTCCCTCTGCAGAGATGTTTAAATTATTCCATAAATTTTTTTTTATGAGAGATTTTGATATAGGGCACATGTACTTGCCAGAGACACAGAGAAATAAAGAAACTGAGAAATCATCCTGCAGAGGGCATGGCCACATGCAATCCCTTCTCCTCCATTCTCGTCTCAAGATTTTGGGGATGCACACACATGCACCCAGTGTGAGTTTCAAGCTGCCAGGGCCAGAATTCGAACTCCGTCAACCATGTAGGAGTCCAGCACTGTAACCATTACACCACCTGTTCCTCCCTCCCCATGAATACTTTTTGAGTACTACAGTAGCATCCTACACAGTCATGATGTGCCATGTAGGAGGCTATTTTTTTATATAACTATTTTTCTCTCTTCGATTGCTAGGGTTTTCCATAGTGTTTCTTCCTGTAACTCACACTCAGCATGGAATATATATAGGTTCTTAAATCAGTTCTCAAGATCTCAAATGACATACACAGCTCTGACAACTAAACAAGTATTATAGATAGTTTTTTATTTTTAATGTAAGAAGAGGACATTCATTATGTTGTGGAATTCTTCAAATGATGCAGTAACAAAAATAATAGCTTTATTCTTTTATATTAGATTTCCTTTTAAGAGAAACACCTATGTAAGATATGTCCAATTCAAACATGACTGTAATTTTTTTAAAATTAATTTTCTTGTTCACTTTCTACCAATACTGGTATTTATATTTTACATCAGCATACACTTATCAGTATGTGAAAAGTCTACCTTCTTCTTATAAGACAATCTCTTGGCCTCTTTCTGTTTTAAAACCTGTAGGGGGACCAGCAGTTAGCATAATGGCTATGTCGTTGGACTCCCATGTTGTCGACTGCGGTTCACGTCCCGGACCTGGTTGCTTAAAAAACTCATGTCGGGCGCGTGTGCATGCATGCCCGAGATCCTGAGAGGAGAATGGAGGAGAAGGGATTGCGGCGTGGCCATCCCCTCTTGGGGGTGATTTTTCTCTTTCTCTCTCTCTGTCTCTCTCTCTCTGTCTGACGAGTGCACGCACCCTATAGCAAAAACCTATAAAAAAAAAAAAAACTTCTAGGAAGCCCTCCTAAACCCCAGAAAGTGGTTTTAGTGCTACTTTTGTCTTCTGTTTGTTATGTTTTCAATCTGTTAATGGTGTCATTCTTCAAGGTATTTTCTTTTTTCTCAGTAAAGAGGAATTGTTTGGTTTAGTTGGACAAGAAAATTAATGTATTTAACTCAAGAACCTGTTATATTTAAACATTCTTAACTCAGTGAGTTCACCTGGACAAGAAAAAAATGTACAGGGTCTATTTCTAGTATGTGATGGAACCTCTCAATATATAGCTCATAATTTTCAAAAAATAATGTCTATATTTTATATTTTTTAGATATCCCACGAATAAATGGATTAAACTGGGTACTTTCCATGGTAGAGATGAGAGAAATGTCCAGAGTTTCCCTTTAGATGAGCAGATGTATGCAAAATATGTGAAGGTAATGTTTACATTTACAAGACTATGTAATATAATGAAACATGCCTAGTATTTACACTTTATACACTACATGCATTTAGAAACTAGAAGAAGAAGAAATGTATTACATTGGGTCATGGGAAAAGTCATGCTGTGTTTTTCTTTGTAAAATGCCTTATGACTTTTACAACGACCTAGTAGTATGCCATTTGATAAAATAGTTCTTATTGAGATATATTATTTCATGAGAAATAATACTATATTCCCTTTTGTATTACTGGACACCTACATCTGTATTTTGTCATTTCTGGCTCTGATAAAATTCCAAATTATAACTCTTCATTATTTTTTAGTCTATATGTAAAATGACATCTTTATTATATTTCTTTCTATCTTGAATTCCAAATTACTGCTAGTCAAGCAGGTCTGATTTCTTATTAGATTCTAATTCTTGGATCATTTCAGTTTTAATATCCAGTTATTTGGCATTATTTTTACTTTTGCCTTTTCTATGGAATATTCAAATGAAATATTCTGTGCAAAATACAGTAAGCTTTAAAAATCAATAAACTTTTAAACACTTACATTTAGTATTTGTGCTACTTCCTCCACCAACTGGTCAAGTGGAATTACTCTAAAATTAAGACAAAAGAGGGGAAGTTGCTACTCCTCTGCTTTCTGCCCTTTCCTTCTTTAAGAGAATAGCCATACCTTAAAGTCCATTGTGTTAGTAATATGACCTTTGGGAATGGCAGCAATTCTCATGCCTGTCTTTTCTTTAAATGTGAGAACTTACCTCTATCTAATTTTTTCTTCTGGGATTTACCATCTCTTAAAGCATGTTAAATCAACTTCTCTAAATGGGTAAACTTGTAGTATTCCTTGTCTCAACATAAAAAAATCTGTTTTGAAAATACAGTGATGGGACCAGCAGATTGCATAATGGTTACATCTCTGGACTCCCAGATAGTTGACTGTGGTTCCAGTCCCAGACCCAGTGACTTAAAACCAGGCATGGGTGTATGCGCGCCCAAAATCTTGAGAAGAGAATAGAGGAGAAGGGATTGCGGTGTGGCTATCCCCCCTGGGGATGGATTTCTCGCTGTCTCTCTGTTTCTTTCTGGCAAGTACACGTGCCCTATAGCAAAAATCTCTCTCTTTACAAAAAAGGAAAGAAAAAGAAATACAGTTGATATTCTCAGCTAATGATTCAACGGAGTTCAGAAAAGTGAGGGAATGTCTTCAGTTGCTATAAAAGTGAATGCTTAGACAATTATTTAGTGACATTTATTGTAGCATACTTTCTATCCTATGAGGAAGAAAAAATGTTAAAATTATTTGCCAATGATGCAGTGATATTTAATTTCGTAAGTGAAAAAACCTCACATTATGAATAGTTTTGAAGATATCCTTTGTGCCATCTACTTTGTTTAAAATGGAAGAGTATTTTATTGAAAACCCAGTTAGGTAGAATTCAGTCTAAAAGCAAAAACGTGACTCATATTTTATAGTGATAAATGTTATATAAGTTTACTTGGGTTTTTCTGATTCTTAAAGCATTAAATCCAAATTACAAATTACAAGTATAGTTTTACAATATACTAATTAATCTTTTTATTAGTGTTATTAATATATATGTACATAACATACAAAGATCTTCAAAAAGTTCATGGAAAATGCATATTTTGAGAAAACTTTGTATAAAAGTAAACTTGTATTTTAATTCATTTTCCCATAATGTTTTTAACTCTCAAATGTATTCCACATGTATATCAATTTGTAAACTTAGATATATTCTTTATACACGTTTCTAACATTTAAAGTAATATAAAATATAGGCTGTTTACTAATTAGTTTTACAATGCATTTCATTTCTTTTTTTAAAAGAATTATTTTATTAAACTTTGTTTATTTTTTAATTTATTTTTAATTTGACCAGAGAGGGACAGAGTACGAGAAAAAGAGAGAGGGAAAGTGAGAAAGTAAGCCACCAGGTCCAGGACTTGAACCATGGTCGGCCATGTGGGAGTCCAGTGCCCTTAACGTCCATGCTACTTGCTGGCCCCACAATGCATTTCATTTCTAACAAATAATATAACAACAGTGAATTTTAGGTTATTTTAAAATCTTAATAACATGAAAGTAATTTATTTTATTACTTTCTAGTTGTGATTAGAAGTATTTAAATTGCTTTGATTTCTGCAAAGAATAAGAGTACTACAACGTTATCCATCGTAGTACATTGCTTCCCACACTTTAATTACGCAGATAACTTACAGATGTTCAAGAGTTGCTTATGGCATGTTATCTAGACTTTGGAACTGATTTCTGTTTCTTCTCCTTTCTCTTGCTTCAGATGTTCATCAAGTACATAAAGGTTAGCAACCTTCTCTTTTGCAATATCGGATAACAGAGAATGGCATAGTAAATATTGCATAAAAACAAACTTTTACAAGTATCGATTTTGGGGGAGATGAAGACTTTATTTTGAGAAATTATACGGTGAACAACTGAGTACATTGTTAAATGGTCTCACATACACTCTGCTGGTTTCCCATTTTATGTGCTTTTATTCTTCAGGTGGAGTTGGTATCACATTTTGGATCTGAGCATTTTTGTCCATTAAGCCTTATAAGGTAATACAGAACAGATAAATTTACTGAGTGCTTTTTATAAGCGATATGCAAAAGTTTCAATATATATAAAGTGAATAAATAATTTTCTCTAATGTGAAAGTGACACTATACCTTTTCAAGAAAGATTTACAGTGTCACAATACCTTCTGGTAAAAATAAACTTTGAATTTGTTCAGCTTGCTCGTTCTTCTGCTATGATGATAATATATGGAACATTTTACACCTTTAGAAAAACTTGCTCAGTATGTGCTCAGTATATTTCTAAATACCTTAAATAGTTTAACATTTTAATGAAAACAATAGATGGCTACAATGTAAGAAATAACCATTATTTTGGAGTCCAAAGCCAGTAGTTCTCAAAACATGATCAGGATGGATAATGATTATTTATTTTGCAGAAGCAAGCCTTAACTTGGTTCTGAAAGACATTAATGAACTTTTTGTTAATAGGGTATTTGGTACTAGCATGGTAGAAGAATATGAAGAAATTGCCGATTCCCAGTATCATTCAGAACGTCAAGAACTATTTGATGAGGACTATGGTACGTTGCTTTAAATAGGTGGCCATTTCATATATGGTTTTTAAAATCTAATAGAGTAAGTAGAGATTACTTAAATCAATATGACTTTGTCTTTAGTCTTTCATTTATTTTATTGTTTTTAACCCTAGTAACCAATTTTTTCTTAAACTTATTTTTTATTATGATTGCTTTGTAAATTGTATTGTTTGAAGTTTATCAGTTATTTGTAACTAGAACTCCTTTCTATAATATGATTGCTATATTAAACACTTGAATAAAAGTCTTTTTTTTTGGAGAGGTTTTTGCTATAGGGCGCATGCGCTTGCCAGAGAGACAGAAAGCGAGAAATCACCCCGAGAAATCAACCCCCCAGGGGGGATAGTCACGCCGCAATCCCTTCTCCATTCTCTTCTTGGGATCTTGGGCACGCACTCACACACGCCTGGTGTGAGTTTTAAGCTACCGGGTCCGGGACGCAAACCACGGTCAACTCTGTGGGAGTCCAGCGACATAGCCATTACGCTAACTGCTGGTTCCAGATGAAAGTCTTAAAAATGTGGTTACAATTGTGATAAACGTTACTGTTATTTTCCTTGGTTTATATCTGTTTGATAAATGACTATGAATCTCACTTTCGGTTTATGAACGTATTTTAGGTGTACAATTCATATTTAATATAAAGATGTTTTAATATCAGCTGACTTTGACAACCTTGTAATTTAAGCTTTTAAACATGATATTATTGAACCTAATTTTCAGCATCGTTACTTTTATGTGCTCTGTAACAGATTATCCACTGGATTATACTACTGGAGAGGATAAGTCCTCAAAAAATCTTCTTGGTTCTGCTACAAGTGAGTATTTTGGGGTCTTCCTATTCACGTTATAAAAGTGGTTCTTGACTTCTTCATACTGACATATGAGCATTTTGTTGTGGTATAATTTAGGAAGCTTCTCTCAGTGTTGATATTTCAGTTGAAATCAAAGGTACTGACTTTTGACAAATATTTCTATGGAAATGAAGTTAGAAGAGTGGATGGAAAGAAAGAAAAATGCAAGCATAATAAGAAAGTGTTTCTTTTATTCTAAGCACTTACATATTGTGGCTGATTTCTTCTAGTGAAGAATTACTTAGGTAAAGAATTATGAAAGAGGTCATGCAACAGGCCCATGTGTGGAGGCACAGTGGTAGTGCAGTGACCTGCAAAGCTGGTCACTGGAAGCCATAGGGAAGATTGGAGTGCCCATAGTTCTGGTTGGATATGAAAGGCTGGGCAAAGATCAGGCATCTAATTAAATTGCTTTTCTCTCTCTCAATAAGTAAAAAAAAAAAAAAAAAATGTAAATAAATCCTAAAAACTAATGAGATAGAAATCTTAAAAAAAAAAAAAAAAAGAGGTCATGTGTCTATGAAATCCTTCCAAATAAGGATTTATTAATCTGTGGATGTGGTTAGTTTCCTATTTAATGACAACATATAAAGGCTATTCTCTTCTGTAAAAATAAAGAGTACAATAATATTAATAATATGTATGTACTCTTTGTAAACTAGAGAAACAATGACCAAGATATCTAGGAATTTAGTTTCTTGTCATTCCAAAGTAGTAACTGACCTAGTGGTAGGCTGGCTAGAAAGACTGTTACCCAACCAGCACTATATTTTTAGTGTTAGAATGTGGTTAGGTATATTTTAATGTTATTTTTCATTTTTGCTGAAGAATGTAAAACTTACTAGGGGGAGTTGTTTTTATTTGGAAATTATTAATTGAGTTGGATAAAAATAAATCTTAGAAAAAAGGAGACTAGCTGTTTGTGCCTTTCTTGTTGCTCTTAGAATTGTTTGACTACAGTCTTAGTATTAACACTGACTATAGGTTTTTGAGATAGTCAACCACTAGTACATATACTAAAGTAGATATTTTGTATGGCCACAGTGTATGGAGTTAAGAGCCATCTCTCGTTACTTTCATTTTCGTTCCTTTTCTTCCTCTTTTCCCCTAAAGAGAGGAATATGGACTTCAGTGGACTTTTTAAGGGATGAGATAGAAAGTGTTAAAAAAAATACCTACAGAAGGAGAATTCTTTTATGAAATATTCAATTTTGTTATAGGTCAATTCAATATAGCAAGGTTTCTGACTTTTTAGATTTCAGTGAGATTGCTTATAAATAGAATTCCTGACTATTTAATTGATGATGATATGAAAATAGGTGTCTTATTCTCTTCTATGGGATATAGGATTTTAGGAGTGAAAGAAATGATGCCATTTTATCTGTCTGAATATGAATATTGATGTTTTCTTACATTTGTATTAATTCTGCATGTTACATAGTAGTAATTATTCTGCCTCCTATGTAGCTCAGTAATGCTGAAGTAGTTCTGAGGAAGCATTGTTTATTTTATGGGATCAGAAAATAACCCCAGACTGAAAAATCTCTACCTTCTGAGGGGTAATAGAAAAAGGCACCTTAGAGAAGTAGTTTTCCTTCTTTATTTTAAAATTTTTTCTTCCCTTTATTCATGATACAGTATATGCACAAGTGAGAGAGAGAGAGAGAGGTAGCTAGATGAGCACTCTCCACAGGTTCTGGTCATTCCAGGATCCCTCTCCTCCAGCCTGTCAAATCTTGGGTACTTACTTGCATTCCTGGTGTATCAGATTGACCAGGCCACGATTCAGTTCAGAGTTGCCAAGTAGGGTCTAGCTTCTCTTGATCGGTGCTCACTGCTATACTGCAGAGCCAGGCCTGGTACCACAGTTTTACATAAAGGGAGAAACCCTGTTGACATTTAAGGTTTTTCTATATCTTCTATGAGATTAACTCCTAGACCCTATTAAAATCTAGCTGTATGTCAGTAGAGAACATTTCCTTGTTTATAATTGCTTCTCAGACCAATTTATTATTTTATTTGCCGGAGGGTACATACATTCACCCAAGAGAGAGCAAGAGGGAGAAAGCATCCTTCCAGTTAAGATTGTTCGGAATAGATTATTCTCAATGCTGGAATATAGAACAAAACAAACTATGTCGGTGTTCTGTGATCATAGGAAGATGATTTCTTTTAGGTTATATGGGCTGAGAAAGACATCTGCACAATTTTGCTTTTGTTACCAAGTGATATCCTGAAATGATGATAAATAGTATTTTTCTAAAAGAATTATTTTATTCAACTTTATTTATCTCAATTTGACCCCAGAGAGACAGAATGAGAGAGGGAAAGTGAGAAAGCAAGCCACCAGGTCCAGGACTCGAACAACAGTAGGCCATGTGGGAGTCAAGCGCCCTTAACCACCATGCCACCTGCCAGCCCCAATAAATAGTATTTTTAAAGGATGGGTAGTATGAATCTTCCTTATAGGTACTTGTATTAAAACTTAGGTTCAGAAATAATATTCATAAGCTAATTTCTTTATAGACATACAGACATTCTTTTCTTGAATAATAAATGTCATATAATTTGAAATCTGAGGTAAGATCTCACTTTGAAGCACAAGTGAGGACAGACTTGATTCCATAGTAGGTTTTGTGAAGCATTTGGCTCTGACTGTACTTTAGGTGACAGCCTAAGTAGAGGATGGTATCCAGTAAGGCAGTATTGATCAGCCTTAAAAGGAGGCTTATGAGGAGATAAGTTTCCATTTCTAATTTTATCTTGGTTTATGAAGAAGTATGGAGTTTCCATTCCTGTCATCACCTCATGCTGAGACATCTCTTTGGCCTGAATAAGAATCAGGTCACTTCTCTGTTCATCTTTTTGCTTAATCAAAGAGCAAGACATTCAGAAATGTCATTTAAACATTTTAGGTGACAAATACCAAGCTTTTGTGTTATACTGTTGAGTGGAAACAAAGTAGTGCTACTTTGTCTTACAGATTGTATAATCATCAGTATAGGAAAGTGAAAATTACTGTAACTGTCTACAGGCAGTTGCCATTAAAGCAGCCTAAAATTATCTGCTGCTTTGTGTCACCCTAAAGCATATTCACAGGATCAACTCTTTGGGACAGTACTTGGTTCCCAGCCTGCTTGATGTGCCAGATTTTCCTCCCTTAGATCCTTTTGTACTTTGCACGTCTATGGTTTTCATGGAAAGTGTGATGAAAACCCTTTGGATCTCTTTTAGGGAAGGGCACTAAGATGGAAATAACCTATAAGGCTTACTATATAGCCCTTGCCAGATCTTAGTATTTTAAAAGGAGGAATACCTGATACTAAAGAAAAACTTCTAGTGGAATTCAAAGATTGGTTTGGGGATGGAAGTTAATTTCCCTTGAAATTATATCACATTATTGGAAGGACGCCTCCCTGATCCCAGCACCAACTTTTCTTGGAGTTGTGCTATTTTGTATTCCTCATGTATAAATATCTCTGTTTCTATAGATAGTGAGGTTTGTACAACTTCCACTCATCGTCTAGTTGTCCTCTTTGAAAAGAGAGACAGGTTAGCATCGTGCAGCTTCTCAACCTGTAACACAGAGTTTTATAGTTTCAACTTAATGAATCTGCCTCATACCTATTCCCACTCAACTCACAAAAGAATTTATGTGCTTTATATTCTACAGAACATTGTTATTTTGGCCAGTGAGTTTTTAAAAGTCAAAGATGACTGATTTCTATGCAGTTTCATTTTGGAATCTAACCATATTACCACTAGATTATATGCTAGTAGTTGAAAATAAAAATTTTCTGCTTTTCTTTGGATAATAATTATTCTGTTTTGTTTATTTCTTCCTATAACAATCACCCTTTTAAGGAAAGACTTTTATTTTTTCAAGCTTTCTTTTATATTTGTAACTGTTTTAAACTATAGAACCTTTTAAAAGACAGCCTTTTCTGTAAAATACGAATTTTGGTTATCATATTTCTTTCCTGTCCTAGTATAGTCTATATACTGAGTTTTATATATATATATTTTTTTTTTCATACTGAAGACAGAGTTTGGTAAAAGATATGGGGAAGCTTTGCAAAAAAATAAATAAAAAGTATATTAAATTTAAAAATCCTTCTGAACAAGACTCAGATTTATGC
Organism: Tupaia belangeri chinensis; assembly: GCF_000334495.1. Lineage (NCBI taxonomy): Eukaryota > Metazoa > Chordata > Mammalia > Scandentia > Tupaiidae > Tupaia > Tupaia belangeri. Next base: position 5,993,119 of record NW_006159534.1, on the reverse strand, counting down.
TTTACACTTTTGGTTCAAATATATTTGTGTCCTATATTGGACTTTAATACTAAGGTGAATAAAAAGTAACTAGTAAAAAAAAGAAATGAGTCCTTTCCTATTGCAAAAAACCGCTATAAGTGGTTTTTTGACTGATATTTTATTTAGAATATTTAGGTGTTTTGGTATTTTTTTCTGATTGAATTTTGTTTTAGATGCCATTCTAAATATGGTGAATATTGCTGCTAATATTCTGGGAGCAAAAACTGAAGACCTGACAGAAGGTACCTAATCATTTTATGGGTCTTTTACATAGCTGGTACTCCAGGGGTCCTTCTTGTTAGGAAAATCAAATAATAAGCCAAGAAAATTTGATTTTTTTCATTTAGAAATATAGAAATGAACCAAAGGAACTTACTAATCTTTTGTTATTTATTGCTTACTTGAATTTCACAAGTTCATTTTTATAAAATGATCTTGTCTATATAAAATTCATAAATTTGATTTTTGGCTAATAACTTTTTAGATGTTTAGAAGTCTTTTTAATTATATAAGATTACACAAAATTCATAGTCATCTGACTTGCTTCAATCATCTGAAAAGTCGAGATAACACATATCCCTTGTAGTTGTGATCTTGTCAGGATCACTTCTTTCTAAAAGAACGCTGATTTTTTTTTTTAAGTCTGCAATAGCAGACCTATTTGACTTTTATCTTCTCTCTGAGATATTTAAAGTTCTTCATTTTTTACAGTAGAATATTTTCATGATACAGCTTTTAAAAATTGAACTCAATATGGCCATCTTTCTTAAAATAGGAAATAAAAGTATATCCGAGAATGCCACTGCCACAACTGCACCTAAAATTCCTGAATCAACTCCTGTTTCAACTCCTGTTCCATCACCTGAGTAAGTTGTACCATGATATTAAGTAGAACTCTATAAAAATGGAGAGCTAAGTATACTAGTACAAAAAAAGGAGCTTGTGATTTGTACATGAAGTGATTATCCATAGAGAGCTCTGAGTCGTAGCTTCTTCCTGTTAGAGTATATGTATGCGGAAGGCACTTCATTCTAGACCAAACATTTGGTGTTTTGATACTATATATTTACTTGATTGTTCACAGCACTGAGTCCTTTCCTATTGCAAATAATTGACCTGACTGTGCAGGTCACATGCAGTTGAAAACATACAAATTTTAAAGGCCAATTGTTACTAAGCTCAAGTTTAAAAGTATTGATTATGTATCTGAGGTATCCTAAGAAAGTTACAAAGTGTACTCAAAATGCCTAGAGCAATGGTTCTTGAATTATATGTTTGTCATACAGCAAACTCTTACAGTGTTCCATTTCTCAGGTTGGATTATGTAAGTCTTTTTCCAGACTGCAGGGGAGCTGCTTTGGACAGCTATGTGTGTACATGTGCATGCACTTGTGTAGACACATGTATATAATAAAAAATAACCTCATGTTTTTGTCTCTTCTATCAAAGATGGAGTCCATGTTGTGGGTATCTCCACTTCTTATCTATAATAGATAGTAAGAGCTTAATGATTTGGGTAATTGGGCATAGTCATAATAGATTTCAGTTATGTGTATTTCCTTAGATATTTTCCCTATAAAACTTTGAAATTCTTTTTTCTCAGAACTCTACTTAATAGGATAAGCTATTTGAACATGAAACACTAAGTTAGTTTATAGTTAGACATGGCAGTGTATATGCTTTGAACCATAATTCCTAAGTGTCGTACTAATTCAAAAGTGAAATTTTTGTGCTTTGAAGGGCACAGTGAGAACTTGACATTCTCCTGTGTTAACCCTGAAAGTGCCTGAAGATATTTATTGGGTGGTTAGAGAGAAAATATAGTCTATGTGTTACTAATTTCTATAAAGACCTAAGAAAGCTCTTAAGGATAGAGACATTTTGATGTTTTTAATTACGTGGAACTGTAATTACTATTTTCCTGATTTTGTAACTAAGTTTCTTCAGTTGAGAACACATCTTATTTTTCAAAATAAATACTATTTTCATTATATATATATATTTTTTATTATATATATATAAATATATATATTTTTTCATTTTATATATATATATATATATATATATATAGGTATGTTCATACGCACATGTGAATATTTGTTGGATGATTTAACGATATCAGGCTAATGTATCAGTTTTTACTTTTTCATGTTTTAATAGATTTTTCCACAATGTTTTTACTTTATATTCATGTTTAGTTTTCTTAAATTCCTTTTAATGCTATATAGCAATAATTTGAAGGAAATAAAAGAAGAGGAAATAATTCATGACAGGCTCACTGTTAAAGTTACTACGTAAAGCTGATTTATTTTCTTTTTCCAGATTTGAGTTTGTGTTTTTCCAAGTATAACTTTGATTAGAGTATAGAAGGTATACATCTTAATTTCTGTCAAATTCAATTTGACTTTTTTCCTTTCTTCAGACATTGTTTTTATTTTCTAGCATAATTTATTTGGTAGATCATAAGGGATCTACCACCTGAGCATGTAAGAAATGTTACTCACGAGTCTCCCCTCATCTCATATATATATTCTTGGCTTTCTTAGTCATTTTTCAGAGTAGGAAAATTTGTTTACGAGGCTAACTCTTTTTGGTATTCAAGTTATGGTATTTTTTTCAAATTGACCCTTTGTGGTTTTAAGACTGTTTCCAGAATTTACCTTTATCTCAGATGGAACGATAGGCATTACAGTATGCAGCATTGCTTCCACCAGCCCCACTCCTTCCCTTCCTTAATCCATACACATAATTTAGAGCCCAAAGATGGCATAGAATTAGAGGCACCATTTATTATAAGCCAGGATTTTTATTAAGGAAGTTAAGTATTTCTTTTAATAACAGAAAATTAGCTTTGCTAAGATTATTTTGAGAAGGGATATATTTCTTTTCTCTAGTGTAGATAATCTTGTGTGTGTCTGTGTGTGTTTAATGCCATATTGGATTTATTTAAATCATCCAAAGAAAAATTATCTTTAAGAAACCTAACTAGCTACCTTTTAAAAAGAGGATATTCAAGCACACAGTGCATCCATAAATATTAAGAATCCTCTATTCTAGTTGTAGCTTTGGGACTTAGAGCCCTTGAGTAACTTAATTAAGGGGTGGTGAGGCTTATAAAGATTTGGTTAATATTTTGGGGAGGAGAAAGGTGCACCATACTTCAGTGAGCAGTATATAGGTATGTTCATACGCACATGTGAATATTTGTTGGATGATTTAACGATATCAGGCTAATGTATCAGTTTTTACTTTTTCATGTTTTAATAGATTTTTCCACAATGTTTTTACTTTATATTCATGTTTAGTTTTCTTAAATTCCTTTTAATGCTATATAGCAATAATTTGAAGGAAATAAAAGAAGAGGAAATAATTCATGACAGGCTCACTGTTAAAGTTACTACGTAAAGCTGATTTATTTTCTTTTTCCAGATTTGAGTTTGTGTTTTTCCAAGTATAACTTTGATTAGAGTATAGAAGGTATACATCTTAATTTCTGTCAAATTCAATTTGACTTTTTTCCTTTCTTCAGACATTGTTTTTATTTTCTAGCATAATTTATTTGGTAGATCATAAGGGATCTACCACCTGAGCATGTAAGAAATGTTACTCACGAGTCTCCCCTCATCTCATATATATATTCTTGGCTTTCTTAGTCATTTTTCAGAGTAGGAAAATTTGTTTACGAGGCTAACTCTTTTTGGTATTCAAGTTATGGTATTTTTTTCAAATTGACCCTTTGTGGTTTTAAGACTGTTTCCAGAATTTACCTTTATCTCAGATGGAACGATAGGCATTACAGTATGCAGCATTGCTTCCACCAGCCCCACTCCTTCCCTTCCTTAATCCATACACATAATTTAGAGCCCAAAGATGGCATAGAATTAGAGGCACCATTTATTATAAGCCAGGATTTTTATTAAGGAAGTTAAGTATTTCTTTTAATAACAGAAAATTAGCTTTGCTAAGATTATTTTGAGAAGGGATATATTTCTTTTCTCTAGTGTAGATAATCTTGTGTGTGTCTGTGTGTGTTTAATGCCATATTGGATTTATTTAAATCATCCAAAGAAAAATTATCTTTAAGAAACCTAACTAGCTACCTTTTAAAAAGAGGATATTCAAGCACACAGTGCATCCATAAATATTAAGAATCCTCTATTCTAGTTGTAGCTTTGGGACTTAGAGCCCTTGAGTAACTTAATTAAGGGGTGGTGAGGCTTATAAAGATTTGGTTAATATTTTGGGGAGGAGAAAGGTGCACCATACTTCAGTGAGCAGAAGTACTCACAAACATTCTTAAACAGAAATTAAAAGAGAGCAGGTTTGATATGGAAAATATGGTGATTTGAGTCATGTGGCTGGTCACTGGACCAGTGGTCTTTCTGTTATCATTTCTATGCAGTGTTTGTTTTTATAATGAAAATGTTTTATTTAAAGAAAGAAAATTCATCAAAAAGACTGATTTTTTTTCTAAATGTACAGCCTTTCTTTAGTTTTGTATATGATACATTTATTTTCTTTAAACATATTTTTAACTCTAGACTTCTACTTTATCTGTAATTGTGATCTATATTTTAGGGATGTAATCGCAAAGATACCTGACACAGAGCCATCAACACCAGATACTCCAAAAGACAGGCCCATTGTCCAGCTAGTTCAAGAAGAAGAGGAGGAGACAAGTCCATCTACCGTGACCCTGCTGGGCAGTGGTGAACAGGAGGATGAATCGTCACCCTGGTTTGAGTCAGAGACACAAATATTTTGTAGTGAACTCACCACTATTTGTTGTATTTCCAGCTTTTCGGAATACATATATAAATGGTGTTCAGTTACAGTCGCTCTTTATCGGCAGCGCAGCAGAACTGCTATGAAAAAGGGAAAAGATTATCGTGGGTCAACTCAAGAACCTTTACTGCTTCCTTCAGAGTCAGGAGATGTTTCAGTATTACGACCTCTGAGTGAAGAATTGGACAATAAGAATATGGAAAGGGAAGCTGAAAGTGTTGTTCTTAGTGACTTAAGCAGTGTGCACCAAGTTGACTTGATGAATCACACTGTGGATGTAATTGAACTTGAACCAAGCCATTCTCAAACACTTTTTCAGTCTCTTCTCTTAGAGATTACTCCAGAAATCAGTTCATTCTCTAAAATGGAGGTATCTGAGTCTGTTAAACATGAAGCAGGACATACACCAACACACGTGATTCCCCAAGAAAGTTCTGTTGAGACTGTTAATCAAACAGAAAAAAAGTCTGAGAGCTCTAGTTCTATAGAGAAACCTTCTGTTGTCTATGAAACAAGTAAAGTTAATGAGGTAACAGATAATGTTGCAAAAGAAGACATGAATTCCATGCAAATTATTACAAAACTATCTGAAACGATAGTGCCACCTATAAACACAGCCACTGTGCCAGACAATGAAGATGGGGAAGCCAAAACGAACATAGCTGATATACCAAAGCAAATTTCAACTCCTGCTGTGGATTCTTCTTCATTACCTGAAGTGAGAGAGGAAGAGCAGTCTCCAGAAGATGCCCTTTTAAGAGGGTTACAGAGGACAGCAACAGATTTTTATGCTGAATTGCAAAATTCTACTGAACTAGGTTATGCTAATGGAAATCTTGTGCATGGATCAAACCAAAAGGAGTCAGTATTTATGAGACTTAATAATCGTATTAAAGCCTTAGAAGTAAACATGTCTCTCAGTGGTCGCTATCTGGAGGAGCTCAGTCAAAGGTAAGATTTATTATGATACCACAGTCCACAGGGCGAATTAAGCTGCAGAATATGATCTGTGATTGCAAAATGAGAGGATTTACTTATCTCATCATACAGCATAATTTTAGCTGGAGAGAGAAAGAAAGCTACTTGGACACTGGTCAATGAGTTAGAGAATTGATTTTGTTCTAAGCTTTAGAAGGGCCTACTCATTGACACATGCTTTTACTATTATGCTGGTAATGAGTTTGACTTATCTATAGTCACTTTCCTCCTTCCTTCTGTTGTGTAACTTTAACACTTTTACTATTTGATTCCCAGAGGGCTCATAGGAAAGGTTATAGTATATAGGCCTTCAAGTTCTTAATGGAACTTGACCAGATATCACTTAAAAGTTTAAATAATTGATGACAGGAGTGGATGGAAGTGGATGATTAGGTAGCATTAGCAGTTTGCAGGCTTTCTGGCAATCCTAGTTCTAGTTGTAGTAATACATGCTCTTGTGCCTCTAAGTGCCAGAAACAGTGCCAGTGCATTTATCCAGTAATTGAGACCCCAGGCACGGCTACATTATAAAAAACTACTTAGGCTGTTTTTTAAAATCCCTTTCATGTCCATGTATGTCCTTAGCCCCTCCCCCCCATTTTCTAATCACTTAAGCTCCAGGTGTCTAGAGTTTTTGAAATACCATCTTTTTTTACTCCTAAATTGAAGTCTCATTTATGTGATAGAGCACTAAGGTAGTCATTATGTCCTAAAGATGTGTTTCTTCCTAATTCATACATACAATTTTTGGCCAGTTTGTGTGTGTGTGTGTGTGTGTGTGCACGTGTGTGTACCCACATGTTCACTTAGCTAACTCTTAACCTACCCTTGCCTTTTCCCCAGCCCCATCTGCACACCAGTGCCACCTCAGAAATCACTAAATTATATGTGTAGCAATGAATTATGTAGAATTGATGTTGAAATAGCAATACTTACGGGGACTTTTTAGTTTTTTGCTACAGGGTGCATGTGCTCATCAGAGAGAAAGAGAAAGCACCCCCTGAGAGGCATGACCATGTTCCATTCCTTTCTGCATTCTCCTCTCGGGATTTTGGGCACACATGCACACATACCCAGCGTGATTTTTCAGGCCACTGGGTCCAGGACACAGCCATGTGGGATCCATCCATCTTTTTTCTTTTCTTTATTTTTTTTTTCTTTAGAGGTTTTTGCTATAAGGCATGTGTGCTCGCCAGAAAGAAGACAGAGAGACAGAAAGTGAGAAATGACCTCCCAGGGGGGGTGGCCCCATCACAATCCCTTCTCCTCCATTATCCTCCCAGGATCTTGGGCATGCATGCACACGCACCTGTTGTGAATTTAAGCCACCGGGTCTGGGACTCGAACTGCGGTCGACTACATGGGAGTTCAGCGACATAGCCATTATGCTAACTGCTGGTCCCAAGGAATCCATCCATCTTAATGACTTCGCCACCAGCTGCCCCACGGCTTTTTAATTATACCTTTGCAAGTGTTCTGCTGCATAGGCCTAAGTAAAAGTCATCATAAGAAAAGTGAATTTATCACATGTATCAAAATGAGAAGAGTATTTCTCATAGTAAGTGAATAAATGAAAAATTAAAGCTAATTTTAACCAATTTTTACTCCGTAGGTACCGAAAACAAATGGAAGAAATGCAAAAGGCTTTCAATAAAACGATTATAAAACTTCAGAATACTTCACGAATTGCAGAGGAGCAGGTTGGTCATCTTCATCTCTTTTTTTAATATAAATTTTAATTAAATTTTATAGACTCTCACTGGTAAAAATATAAGTGATGTTGGTTCATGCTTCCCCCTAATGATTAACTGTATCATACATAGTCATGTGTGGAGAGTTATCTACCTATTAGCCTCATTATCTCCTCTAGAGAAAATTTTCTTTAGCAGTATTCATATTACGTTGTGTGTGTGTGTGTGTGTGTGTGTAAGGGGATTTTCCTACAACTCTGTTAAACTCTAAAGTCTCCTGTGATTTTATACATAATCTTACTGCTTACAAATAAAAATAGCTTTATTTCTTCCTTTTGATTCTCATACTTTTTTATTTTATTTTTTTCTCTTCTTTCTTGACTAGAGCTAAATAGTGATGGAATAGGACTGGTGATAGTGGTCCTCCCTCTTTCTTGTTAATTTTCAGGGAGCAATATCAGTAGTGTATCTTTAAGTGGGATATGTGTGTTTCCCAGAAAAGGAATTTTATTCTTAGCTTTTCTGAAAGTTATGTGGTACAAGGGGAAAGTGAAGTGAAGAGAACTCAGATTGCAGAGAATTTAGTTAATTGCCACTTACTCTCTATTAATGGCATGTTATAATTGTGGTTCCTCCCTTAGTGGTTTTTCTATTATTGAGGTTAGACAGTTCTTTATATATTCAGAATAGGAGTCCCTTATTAGAAATATGGTTTGCAAGTATTTTTTGACAATTACTTGTTTTCTCATACTCTTTACAGTGTGGTTTGAAGGGAAGTTTTAGATTTGTTGAATCCCAATACATTTTTCTTTTCATTCTGTGATATCTTTGCCTAGTGTAGCTACAAAGATTATTTTCATATATTTTCTTCTAGAAATTTTACAGTTTAGTTTTACATTAGGTTTATAACTCATTGTGAGTTAATTTTTATGTGTTGCAAGATATGGATTAAAGTTATCTCAGGGAAGGGAAAGTCATGAATATCTATTTGTTCCAGCATCATTTGTTGAAAAGACTGTCTTTTCTCCACTAAATTTCCTTTACACTTTTTCTGAATTCACTTGACTATATAAATGCGGGTCTTTTTCTGTGCTTCTTTTTTATTTATCTATTTGTCTTTTTATTTTGTTTATTTATTTGTAGAAAAATGGGTCTTGCCATGTCCCACGATTGTGGGAAAATTCATGACACATTTTTGCATAGAAAAAAAACGTCCTGACTTTTCTGATAACCCAATATTTTGCCTATACCAGCCTTAAGCTCATAATTCTCCTGCCTCAGCCTCCCAGAGTTACTAGTATTATAGGCATGTGCCACCATGCCTGTTTGGGAATCTAACGCAAGCCTCTGTGGTCCCAGCCTATGGAGCAATGTGTCAGTAGTGTGCGCCACTGAGACGGGTCCTCTCTTTGTCTATCCTTGTGCTAATTTCACAATGTTGGCAGTTACTGTATAGTAACCCTGCAGGCAGTGTTAAGTCCTTCAACTTTGTTCTTTTCCAGTATTGTTTTGGCTACTAGATTTTTTTGCCTCTCCATATGTGTTTACAATCATCATGTCGGTATCTACCCCCCAAGAAAAACAACAGCAAAAAAACCCTGTTTGAATTTTGATATAGGGATTTGGTTGAATTTATAGATCATTTTGGAGAATTGACATAACAATGCTAAGCCTTTGATGTAAGAACGCAATATTCATTTAGGTTCTCATTAATTTTGAAATTATTTTCCCCCTCTGTATTTTCTGTTTAAAATGTAACAATATGTCTAAGACACGTAAAAATACTTTTAGCAATCTTGTATATTAGCACCACTGGAAGTAATTTTTGATTAGAGGTGTAATAAGTTAGTAAATTTAAGTTTGTCCATTGACTGTTTGTAACCTCAAATTTATCAATGTCAGATATGCCTCAGGATTTAAAGGAAAGAATTTATTGAATCACGTTTAACATTTTAAAAAGATAAAATAGAATAGAATGTATGGTGGATTACAGTAAGGAAGTGAATCAATAAAGTCTTTTCTTGTGTTAAATTTTATAAATTCTTCCATTCCCCACACACATACACAGCTGAAACTTAAAAGTTTTCCATCTAAATTTTAAAAACCTAGGTCTAAAAAAAATGGTTATGTACATCGTACCCTTAAAACATTTTAGGTTTTTTTACTTCTTGTCCTTTTTCTTTCCTGAAATTTATCAAATTTTTAGTACAGTCAATTTAATATAGGTTCTTATCTTCCAAGTCTAGTACAATTTCCTAAAATATTAATGCAAGTGATATTTTAAATAAAGACATGTTGATTATAATTTTTTGAATGCAGAACTGTCTCAAAAATGAAAATACAGGTATATTTGATTAATTTAATTTCATTGGCAATATAACAAAGATTAGATAACCTGTTGTAGTCATTTGACTATTTGACATCCCTAAGTTCCATTGTAATATTCTATTAAAGAGAAAATTTGAAACGTTTTTGGTATGGAGCCTATTTTATATCCAAAACATTCTCTTTTTTTTTTTTCTTTTTTTTTTGAGAGGTTTTTGCCATAGGGTGCGTGCGCTCACCAGAAAGACAGAGAGACAGAAAGCGAGAAATCACCCCCCAGGGGGGACGGCCATGCCACAATCCCCTCTCCTCCATTCTCCTCTAGGGATCTTGGGCACAATCGCACACGCAACCGGCGTGAGTTTTAAGCCACCGGGTCTGGGACGCGAACCACGGTCGACTATGTGGGAGTCCAGTGACACAGCCATTACGCTAACTGCTGGTCCCAAAACATTCTTCAAAATAAATTTTAGCATATCTTTGTGCTTACTGCTCTGCTTTATAAACATTTATTTGACAATGATTGTAGTTGTATAGAGCTGGTTATGTCTTGAATTACACACATGGAGACCATATTTAAAAAGTAATTTAACGGGGGAACCAGCAGTTAGCGTAATGGCTATGTCGCTGGACTCCCATGTAGTCGACCGTGGTTCGTGTCCCGGACCCG
>NW_006159534.1:5955408-5982256 GCF_000334495.1 Tupaia belangeri chinensis | reverse complement strand
GCTTTCTGTCTCTATGTCTCTGACTGTCTTTCTGGTGAGAGCTCACGCGTCCTATGGCAAAAACCTCTTAAAAAAATAATTTATCAGCCTAACTTACACAGTATTCTGCATTGTAGCAATGATTGGGGAAAAACAATTGAAAAGAAAGATTAAATACAGTGTTCAGATTCTTGAAGTGCTTTGTTTGTTAAAATTATGACCAAATCGGTTTTTTTTTTTTTTTTTGAGAAGTTTTCTTGCTATAGGGCATGTGCGCTTGCCAGAAAGACAGCCCGGGGGGATGGCCACGCCGCAGTCCCTTCTCCTCTGTTCTCCTCTCGGGATCTTGGGCACGCACGCACACATGCCCGGAGTGAGTTTCAAGCCACCGGGTCCGGGATGCAAACCGCGGTCGACTATATAGGAGTCCAGCGACATAGCCATTACGCCAACTGCTGGTCCCAAAGAGAGGGGTAGTTTGTTTTTTTTGGACCAAGTCTTAATGATGATTAAGATCTTTTTATTAATGCATTTATTTTAAAAGAATTCAATAACTTTTCCAGATTATTTTTCTTGACTTTATAATGTAGTTAATGTATAGATGATACACAAAGAAAAATAATACTTATTTGTTCATCATAGGATCAGCGGCAAACTGAAGCCATCCAGTTGCTACAGGCCCAGCTGACTAACATGACACAGCTTGTTTCAAACTTGTCAACAACAGTAACAGAGCTAAAACGAGAGGTAATTGTTACTGCTAGTATTGTAAGATGTAGTGCATGTATGGAAATTGTCATAAAGGCAGACATGTTAACATGAATGCAGTAACTTAAAAACTATAGCCAAAAAGAGTTATCATTTAGAGAGAACATTTCAGAAAGCCAGAATGTGGCTTTCATAATTTATGCCTATAATACAGGTATAAAGCTATCCTAGTAGGCCTTTTGCAAAGATTATTAGCAACAACATGGACTTAATTTTCTGTTCATAAAATTAAAAAAGGCCCATAAAGTTGCTTAATAAAGCAAAAATTCAATTGACTTAACAAATATTTATTGAAACCTGTTGATGAGGGGAGCACATAGCAGTGAATAGACAGGATTTACATCCTGGGGGAGGGATAGAATGTATGTTATAAATATATAAACAGATGGTAATTTCTCTGCATGGTAAGAGAATGAAAGAACAGAATGTATGTATATAGGGTGGTGGTGATGAGAGATGCTGCTTTAAGGTGGGGTGATCTTGGAAGTTTTATCCAAGGAGGTGGCTTTAGAACTAAGTGCTCCTGAGGGAGCTGGCAGTCATACATTGCCTGGATTGAGAACTTGCTAGCAGAACTAGGACACAGAACTTGAGGTTCAAACAGTGTGATGTATTTAAGGGCAGAAAGTTGAGAGAAGTGAGGCTAAGAAATAGGTTCAGGATATTGATAGGGGCTAGGCCATGTGGGACTTCATAGGCTTTCAGAGTTTGAATTTTATTCTAATCATTGAAAGTCACTAGACATTACTAGGTAAAGAAGGGATACAGATCATCTCATTAATAAGTAACAGTTTGAGGAACTCCCCGCTTATTGCCCTTTGTAGAGAAGCAAGAGCAGAAGCAACAGGAAGCCAATCAGGAGGCAGTTGCAGTGGCTGAGGCTAAATGAGGTTGGCTTCAGAAGTGGAGGATAATGTGACACTGTTAGATTTATAATGTGTTGAAGAGGTAGAATGACAAGACTTGCTGAAAGATTGGGTATGTGGGGATGAGGAATTAAGGATGATCTGCAGGTGTTCAGCTAAGTAACTGAGGGATTGATCGTTCAGTTTCATAGATGGAATGGTAAAGATGGGATGAGAGAGTAATTGCTCCCTGTACCCAGGAGTAAATTGATGCAAATGTAAAGACAATCCAAATGTGATAAAATGTTAACAGTTGGTGAACATAGATGAAAGGCACAGTATGTTTGCTGTACTGTTCTTAAAACTTTCCATAGATTTAAAATTTTTCAAAGAAAGAATTGGGGGTGGGAGAAGAAAAAGGAAAAACATTGCTTTAATAGTTAATTTTTCAAACAGCACATCCCACCTTTATGGTTTTGAAGCACATTTAAAAATATTTAGAATGATTTGTCCTTTGACTATAAGAGACCACTGTATTTTTCCCAATGTGATTTATAATAATAATTGTTATTATTTAACTCTCTTCTCAGGTTTCAGATCGACAAAGCTATCTTGTGATATCTTTGGTTCTCTGTGTTGTCTTGGGACTGATGCTTTGTATGCAGCGTTGTCGAAACACTTCTCAATTTGATGGAGATTATATTTCAAAGCTTCCTAAAAGTAGTCAATATCCAAGCCCTAAAAGGTAATTAGCATTATATTTAATATTTTTATTTTTAATATTTCATATATATGCTTTTTATATTTCTGATCAATATTTAGCAAATAAAGGGACACAAAGGTGATTTCTTTCCCAGCAAGAATCTCTTGAAACCAAGATGTTAAAAACATCAGTGGGATAGTAAGGTGGTCTTATTGCTGGGTGGCTCTGTAAATTATAATAGAGAAAACACAAATTGTGTGCATAAAATCAAATGTTCCCATTGAGAAAGATGTTCAAATGTGGAATTCAAAGGAGAGGGAAATAGGTATTTTAATATAGTACCTTGTAGATAAAGATCTTTTACTTTTTTTTATTTGTATTAACAATAACTAGAGTGTGAGTCTAGAGTTAGTACTATGTGGTTGATATGTACAGTTCTCAGTTGCCTCCATTTAGCCTCAGCTATAGAGGAAATTATTTATAGTTTACTCATTGTGTCCAATATTGATTTTTTTCCTTAATGTGTAGGTGTTTCTCTTCCTATGATGATATGAATTTGAAAAGGAAAACTTCATTCCCGCTCATCAGATCCAAGTCTCTACAATTAACTGGCCAAGAAGGTAAATTTCTGTGGCTATGTAAAATGTGTTTGTAAACATGAAAGTAGCTTATTTCTGGCCTAAGTGTCGTGTGTTCCAGACCATCTGCAACGAAAAATGGATATGCATAACCTTTGTGCTTTATCAGTCACTTTATCATTTTCACATTTTATATCTATCTTTGTTCCTAAAAGCCCGAAGGGTGGGGAGGGGGACGTAGTTTATTAAATTAGCAATTGGTAGCTTTGTTTGCACATGCTCCTGTTTAGAAGTATTTCTTTTTAGAAAGGGATGTTTGAGAAAGTTCATCAGATATGGAAAACCTGAATGTGCTCCCATAGCATCCTGTGCTTATCTGCCTCCTCTTCCTATACAGGTAGGACCCCTTTTATCTCTAGCTTAGGACTCTGAGGCACTTTCTAAACAAAAATCTGGTCTTTCTCTTCTGTAACCCCAGAGTCTGTAATTAGATTTCATTGTCTAACACTCAGTAAATACTTAATGAATCAATGGCTGTGTACTGAGTGGCAATTTTCCTATTTTAGTACCTTTGTAAATAGTGCTTATTAAGAGACTTAGAAATTTGTCTTCATAACAATATTAAAACAACTAAGTTAATTATATATTTCAATTAGGGGTGCTTTCATAATAATCATTGGCTATTCCAGTTGATTAATTCATTCAGGTAATTATGCTGAGCTTCACTAGTTTGTTGCTATCACAAAGCTTTATAGACATAACCCATTACATGTATGTTTACCTAGGACTAGTAAATCTCTTCCTTCTGCTTTTTCTTTTTCTTTTCTTTGTCTTTCTTTTTCTTTTGTTTGCTATGTCTTTTCATAAATGAAACTTTTAGTTGAAGTTTACATACAAGAAAATAAAATTATTATATTTAAACTTGCTCAATTTTGGAACCAGTAGTTAGTGTAATGGCTATGTCGCTGGACTCCCACGTAGTCAACCACAGTTCGCGTCCCGGATCCGGTGGCTTAAAACTCACGCCGGGCACGTGTGCATGTGTGCCCAAGATCCCGAGAGGAGAATGGAGGAGAAGGGATTGTGGTGTGACCAATCCCCCCTGGGGGGTGATTTCTCGCTTTCTGTCTCTATGTCTCTCTGTCTGGCGAGCCACGCGCCCTATAGTGAAAATCTCTCTCTCTCAAAAAAAAAAAAAAAACTTGCTCAATTTTTATAAATTGAATATACCTATGAATATAAACCAAAGTTAAGAAACAGAACATTATCCAGTACCTCAAAAACATCCCTGTGGTCTTTTAGTCACTACCTACTCTCCTCTCCCCCCGGGTAGTCAGTATTTTGACATTCAAATAATAAGAGATTGGCCATGCCACTGAGTGTAGTCACTTGTTTATTATCATTCCTGTGTAGCAGTCCATTATATAAATATGCTGCATATTTGTCATTTATACTTGGATTATTTTAATTTTGAAGCTATTATGTATCTTTTGGTAGTACATGTCTGCATTTCTGTAGGATGTACACTAGGACATGAGATTGGTAGCTCATACCGCATATTTTGTTCGATTTTGGACGGTACTGTAACATAGTTTTCTAGAGTGTCATTTCAATGTGCCATCCATCAGCTGTGAATTGGAGTTCCAGTTGTTCCGCATCCTAATTATCATTTAGTATTTTTGGTCTTTTAGCCATTCTGGTGGTATATGTGCATAGCTTATTTGAGCTATTCATGCAATTATGTTAGAGATATTTTTCCTTCATAGCACTTCAAGTCTCATTTTAAAATTAAGTGAAATCATAGTTGTTTTACTGTTTCTTTTATCATTATCTGACTCATTAAGACCAAATAGAGGTAGTCGTTTGCACCTAATGGTGTAATTACTTCCATTTTAAACAATGATGTGATTTTGGTTTATCTTTACAAGTAAAGAAGCTTGAGTACAGTAGCAGGAGATTCACTTTCTTCTGTTACTAGTAAGTTCATTTATTTCTTCTCTCATTTTTTTTTTTAAATTAAAAGGTAGTCATGACATTGGGGGTAAATAGGTCTTCAGTAATATGTAGTGGTAAGATGTGTGGTAAGAAAAGCATTCTGTAGTCTTGTGGTTAGGTAGATCTTAGTCTTTTGGTGAGGGAAGCTGTGCCCCTAAACTGTGAACTTCTCCAGTTTTCTCAGTCCTTTCCCCCACTCCATGCCACCTCACTCTCCTTAGGTGGGACAGTTGATTAGAGGGAGCTGAGTTGGGTTTTTCCCTTCCTCCAGGTAGGTTAGTTTCTCTTGAAACTCTTAACACTGGACTCTAATTTCTTCTGAGGGCAGATCTTATTAACAAGAACAGAATCCTTTGGTGTATTTTAAAACATGGATCTGGTAGTGCCCCTGGAGGTAAAATTCAAAAATTTGAGAGTCCCCTCCCCTCTATGACCAGGTGTCCCTGGAGTTTTTAATTTCCAGTCTTATCCACACTGAGCTTTCAAGCAACTCATTCGTTACTGTACAGTTTTCCATACCTGGCACTGTTCCCTCAGAGGCTTTTGCTTCTGGTTTCTGCTCTGTGAAGTTGTGATTCTCTGTATTTACCTGTCAGTCTCTCCACATTTCGAGTGACCTCACATTTCTGATCAATCTAAGAGTTTTGGTTTTTCAGTATGTTCAATTTTTCTTTATTACTTTGTAGAGTGGAGTAGCAACTTCTGAGCTTTTTACAAGCTAAACTAGATACTAGGTTTGTTTTGTTTTTATCTTTGTATTTTTGTTTGTCCATGATAGAGAATATGTGTACACATGTGAGAGAGAGAGAAGTACCCTCCAATGTTCTGGTTACACCACTCTACCCTTCCTTCAGTCTTCTAGCCTGTCAGATCCTAGGCACTCATACATATGCCTGGCATATTTCAGCAGACTGGCCCAGTGCCCTAGGTTTTTGTATTGACTTTTATGTGCAGCAGTGTTGTTCGACTGGTATAATGCGTTTACAGGATGTTTACAGTGCGTTTGGATGCAGGAGCATTTTCTGAGAATAAAGACAGTTTTGTTTCTTCTTTCCCAGTCCTTAGTGTTTTTATTTCCTTTGCTTCTCCATGATGCATTTTTATCAGCGTTACATGAAAGTGGTTGGCAGGCACCTTTGCCTTGTTCCCAAAGGGAAAGCTTTTAGTGTTTTAGTAGTAGATACTATATTTTCCATAGATATTTTGTAGCTACCCTTTATCTGAGGAAGTTCTTTTCTATTCTTAGT
The DNA here is from genome assembly GCF_000334495.1 of Tupaia belangeri chinensis. Lineage (NCBI taxonomy): Eukaryota > Metazoa > Chordata > Mammalia > Scandentia > Tupaiidae > Tupaia > Tupaia belangeri. The sequence goes on along the minus strand of NW_006159534.1, from coordinate 5,976,141 downwards.
TTGCCCATAGTTCCCCTCTCCCATGAGTATTTGTTTAATTTTGCTAAATATTTTTTTTATCTTCTTTTAAAAATCATTTTAATGTTATAGAAATGAATTATATTGATTGACTTTCTGATGGTGATTTTTTATTGTATTCTTAAACACCAATTGATAATATGCATGCATGGGACTTCAAAATGTTAATGGAAAATGGAATTTATGAATTTATTTTGGTGTGAAAAATTTTGAAATCTATACATAGTTTTTAATTCACAATCTTTTGAACTTTGTGAAAACCCTTCATATATGTATGTAAGTTTTGAATATGTTGTTATTTTTACATAACTTTCATAATTATTTAGGTATTTTGCATCTATCATTCATGAATAACATTGGCATGTAGTTTTTTACTTCTCATGTTGGATTTCACTATTTAAAACTATATAAGTGAAATGGGCAATAAGATTATGATTATTTCTTGTTTGAATCAGTCATGTAGGTCTGGAATTTTCTTTTAAAGGGAGTTGAGTGCCTTTAATTGAGATTATAGGAACTGGGTTTTTTTATCATTTTAAATGATTAATTTTAGGAATTTATCTATTTCACCTAAAGGTGGTCCCATCTTACCTTTTGCCTATTAACTGTTGCTTTTTTTTCCCCCCTTTCTTGACCTGAGATTTTTCTTAAGAGGGAAGAAGTGGATATTTTCCTTTTACTGTCTTTAGATTTGAAGTTGTATGTGCTTTTTGTTTTTTGTAATTCTGCCAGAGAGTGCACGTACTCACTGGAGAGAGACAGAGGAGGAGGGAGAGGGGGAGCAGGTGAGAAAGCATACCTCATGAGGAATAGTCGAACCAAAAACCCCTTCTCTGTCTCTCTCCTTTCAGGATTTTGGGCATGTGTTCACATGCACCTGGTGTGTTTCTCAAGCCACTGGACCCAGGACTCATCCATGTAGTCAACCACATGGGATCCAGCCACCTTAACCACTTGCCACAGGCCGAACCTGTTCATAATTTTTGTCCTTATACTGGTTACCCTAGAAATGAGAAGTACTTAACAAAGTCTGAAGTTAATTAATTGTTTTTAATTCCTCTTGAACAAGACCCAGATCTTAAAACTAAACTCTTATTTGTCCCTAGTCTAATTTATACATTATTGTTCTTACATATTTTAATTTAATTTTTATTTAACTTATCAAAGTATGAATACTTATTACATTTAACAGTCATTTAAACTTACCCATGTATTTACTTATTTCTTTTTTCTTCAGTTCTTCTTTCTAAAATCTTTCATTTGTCATTACCTCCCATAAACCTCTAAAATATTATTCTCCTGGTTGGTTTTTTTTTTTTTTTTTAATTTGTTTTTTGTCAGTCTTTTCATTTCATTTGAGATTTGTTGGGCTCTTTAAGTCTCTTTCATCAGTACAGGAAAACTGTCAGGCATTGTTTTTCTCAAAATGTTAACCTCTACCCTATTCTCTTAGATTCTTCAATTTAATTAAATGTGTCCTCCTCCCTTTATTCCCTCTGTCTCATAAACTTTCCTTTTTTTTACCACTCTGTGCCGTATTTTGGATGATTTCTTCTGATCTGTCTTCCAGGCCACACAGTCGTAAGTTGTGGCTAGTCTCATTATTAAATACATCCATTAAATATAACATACAGATTTTGCTTTGTTTTGTTTTATGCTTCCTGCGGATATTTTCAAGCTTGTTTTCCATTTGAACATAGAGAATACAATTGTCTTTATAGTATATGTTTGATAATTCTAAGGTCTTGAATCTTTTTTCATTAATTGTTTTTGTAGACACTTGCTCAAGTGTGTTGTCTTTGTGTGTTACTCCTTTTCAAAAAATTGTAGGGATAATTTGAGGGCTTTTATTGCAAAGAAAATTGTCTCTGTTCATGTAACGTTCTGCATTCAGGAGGTTTGTTGGACCCACCCCATTGGTGATGGGGTTGGACTACAAGTCCATGTGCAGCTTTATTCTTTCCCAGAGGCTTTATTGCTTTGGAGTCCCAGCTTAAGTGAAGTGAAGAGGGAGAAGGTAGCTTCTTAGACTTCTTAGACCCGTTTTTGGGTTGATCCTTATGTCTGACTTGTGATTTATTCTCTTATAATACCATTACAGCCAAAGTTCATGTATTTTTGAATTGGTAAATGCGCAGGGGGGAAAATGATAATTTTTGGTTTCCACTTGTCTATCTGGGTTCCTACTTTTCCATCAGTTTTGGGCTGGGAATTACCTATTAGCTTGGCATCTTCGATGCTTTTGGTGATTTAAAAACAAACAAACAAAACAAAACAAAAAAAGACACAAAAACGGCCATCAGAGAACCAGCAGATGACGTAGTGGTTAAGGCACTAGACACTTTGACATGGCTGACCATGGTACAAGTCCCAGACCTGGTGGCTTGCTTTCTCAATTTCTCTCTCTCTCTCTCTGGTCAAATTAAAATAAATAAATGAATGAATAAATTAAAGTAATTCTTTAAAAAAAAAAGAGCCATCAGATGTAGTTGCTTTTAGTGAAGAAGTTGATCTGGGTGACATGACCATTCTTTATAGTAGATAATGATAAAAAGTAATTTGAGATTAGTAATTTGATGGAAATGATTATTTGGAGGAATGTTGGATATTTTTATATCTTTGATGACTTTCTTAAGAAATCTGTAGGACGTAATGTAAAATATTATAACTAGTTGAATTATGTTGTTAACATCTCCAGTATATCAAGATTTTATAGTGAATTTGGTACTTAAAACATAGTTCTATCGCTTTTGGTCTTTAAACAATTTACTTTTATTTCTTTCCTGAGCAAAGGAGACAAAAAGATCGACAGAAAGACAGCCTCTGTACGTCTTGATGCTGTGACCCTCCCCCCCCCCCCCCCTTTTCGCCCCCCCCAGAACCCCCCCCCAGCTTTAGCCAGCCCCAGATTATAGCCATGTGTGCCTGGCATACTCAGGGATGTCTCTGGACACAAACCTGGAACCTTCCTATATGGATCAGCCTTGCAGAACATCACATTTTAACACCGTGTCACCATGTCACTATCTGACTCCCTCATTTTTATTTTTAAAAATTTTGCCAACATGCATGGGCACTTGCTAGAGAGAGACTGGAGTTGGGGGTTTGGGTCAAGGAAGCACCTTCTGTGGGGCATGGTCATTCCATAATCAGTTCTCCATTTCTCCTTCCTTTTTGGATTTTGGACATGCATGCATATACACTCGGCATGTTTCTCAAGCTGTCAGATCCAGGACCCAGCTCCCTTAATCAACAGGCCATGGGTTGTCCTCTTGTTTACTTATAATGAGTTGAATAGAACTAAAGTGTCATGGTCCCTCTGCTGTGTATATTTATCCTGTTACTGTGGGGGTGGAGTAGAGGTGTCTTATATGTGTTAGAGTAATGAAATCTTGCAATCATCGAGCTAGAACTAATTGGTCTAACATACTCACTATGCCAGAAGTATCTGCTCACTGTTGCTTTGTCATATATACTGCATGTTCAGAATATTTTAGATTTTGGAGTTCCTGGTTTTGATCATTGTAATAAACAATTAGTAAAGAATTATAATAAGAATTTTGTGGATCTTTTCAAACTGGCTTTTATATATGATCACAACTGCTTGTTGCATGTTGTTAATCCACCTTTGCAACACTGCAGATTGTCTGCAGGTTTGGTGTTAGCTTATCCAGTAATGTTTTTTTCCTCATCAGGTAAGAGGGTAGTATTGGTCCCAAAACAGGTCTGTTACTGTGCTGGTTGGTAATTACCTATTCATTAAAAACAAGGAAGCATAGTTATTTCAAGGTGACAAATTTACAGTAAGAGTGGTACCATCTCTCATTTTGCCTCTTTTGACTTATTAATTTAAAATGCATAAGTGTATAATTAACATGGTATTATAAATAAGAATCTGTGGATTATATTAATCACTAAGGGGTGCCATTTCATTGCTTAGTGTTTAGTTATAGCATAATCCACTTTCATTTTACACCTTTTTTTTTCTTACTTATAGTAGACCCAAATGATCTGTACATCGTAGAACCCCTCAAGTTCTCTCCAGAAAAAAAGGTAGTATTTTGTTTCTTTTTAAGTTTTTCAGTTGGCTAAAAGAATTAATATAACCATTAAATAGTACTTAACTTACTGTTTATTTTCAGACATGGTAATAATGGTGTAAGTCAGTGTTCACAGAAGTCAGCAAACTGACCTTTAGGCCATTTGTGGCCTGTGGCTTATTTTGTATGGGCTGGGAGCCTAGCAAGGTTTTCTAATTTTTATAAAATAAAACAAAGGGAAATATATAAGAGAGACATTATGTGACCTGTAAAGCCTAAATATTTGCTATCCTTTATAGAAAAAGTTAGCTGATCATTGGTCGATAGTCATTATTTATTGACTGTCTAATGCAGGTCAGGTACAATGAATGCACTGAGAATTACAGGCACTCTGCATCCACCATGCTTCTAATTCTCATAGTAGGCTGATGATGGTGTAATCCCTGTTTTTTAAATGAAAAACTGAAACTCAAAAGAATTTTGCATCTTCTCCAAATGACCTATTGAAAAGGTGGCCTAACTCACAATGTGCCTGGAATTTTTTTGGCCTCAAAGAATGCTTTTTCAGACATTTTGCTTCTCAAATAATACATGAAAACAGCCATTATACCTGGCACATAGTAGTTATTCAGATGTTATTTATCACTCCCTCAATCTATAATATATTCAAGGTGGTAGGTAAGCAATTTAAAGTGTTTTGATTGAGTAGTATTTACAAAAAACAGAAGTGGTAATGGTTCTTCCTAGAACATAGCTGTGTATATGTACATATATATGCTATTTGCAATACTGTTTTCCTTTTCTCCAGGAGGTGGCAGTTTCTTTCATTAGCTCAGCTCTCTAGATGTTTGATAAGGTAACTTTGAGGTCTAATTCTTATCCTTTCTTTTACTTGTGTGATAGAAGAAACGCTGCAAATACAAAACTGAAAGAATTGAGACCATAAAACCTGCGGATCCATTGCACCCTATAGCCAATGGAGATATAAAAGGAAGGAAGACCTTTACGAACCAGAGAGATTTCTCCAATATGGGAGAAGTTTACCACTCTTCTTATAAGGGTCCTCCATCTGAAGGAAGCTCAGAAACTTCATCACAGTCAGAAGAGTCCTATTTTTGTGGCATTTCAGCTTGCACAAGTCTGTGCAATGGACAGTCCCAAAAGACAAAAACTGAAAAGAGGGCTTTAAAACGAAGGCGATCTAAAGTCCAAGACCAAGGAAAATTGATAAAAACTCTAATACAGACTAAGTCGGGATCATTGCCGAGCCTGCATGACATAATCAAAGGAAACAAAGAACTCACCGTGGGAACATTTGGTGTGACAGCAGTCTCGGGGCATATCTAAAGTTCATTGAACTTTTCATACTGGAGACTTTTTTTGTTGTTCTTAAAAGAACAGTCTGTGGTATTTGGTGGGTTTGGGGAGGGAGAAAATATTAATGGGAAAAATATTTAGAAATTATGGTTTCTGCCTTTTTAAAAAGTAGATGGGATTGTGTCAATCTTGGTTAATGAGCTGCAGTTTTACAAGGCTGATCACTTCCTACAAGGACAATGGTAGATATTTTATAAAATGATTTTTCACGGATTAATTACTGGGACAAAAGTAATTTGGAAACCCAGTTCCTTGGGTGGGATAGGAATGAAAGCCTAAACCTCTTCCTTTAGCTTTGTTCCTAGTTCTTGCACCTTCCCATATTTATGTGCCTTTTGTCTATTTATAATGCCACTGGAAGAGGAGGGAGAACTTTTTCTGTCATTTGATTTCTTTTATAACTTTGTTAGTTTCTTGAAGCTGCAAACACTACAAGGCTTTAAGGTGGTCTATGCCTGAAGCTCAGAATGTGGGTCAGACAGTGTAAAGATCCTGAAGACTTGCCAACTAGGTTTCTGTTTAGCAAACTCACTGGAAATACACACTTGCTAGAATTGAAAAATCTATTCTTTAAGGTAAATGGTGATGCTGTTAATGTTTTTGTTTTTGTTTTTCTTTTTCACTTATTTGGACTGGATTACTTTTTCCTTAGTTACTAACTCAATGAGAAAAAAAAAAAGCTACAGATTTTTTTTTGCAAGTAACTAGTATTTGTAATAAATTTTTGATAAATTTACCTTTTAAACACATTAAACTATCTGTGAAGGTTTTTTTTTAGCTTCATTACATTTTAAACATTCACAGTAAACACTAGTCCTCCAAACTTTCACATCACTATTTTCTATTACTATAAATATAAAGTTCGAAGGTTTGGCGAATGCGTCCAGGTCTCATAATCACTGCCTATATACATGTGCACAGAACCAGCTAGTGAGTTTGTTAAGCCTTGTCTAATTGGGCAAGTCTAAAGGGATGACTATTCCTTAATGTTTGCTTCGTATTGGCTACAGATGTGCAGAGATACATGTGTGGTATCAATGTGTCTGTCTTCGTTTGTCTTTTTTTTTTCTTTAACAAAATAATTGTCAGTGACTATTTGAATAAAATGATTTCTTAGTGTGTGCTTGTACAGTAATGAGTGCAAGTGGGACGTATTTCTTTGTGAAAGAGAGAATTGACTATTTTGTGTTGTGAGATTTAAGTTATAACTTATTGAGCACTTTTAGTAATAACTGTTTTTAAACTTGTCTAATACCTTTCTTAGGTATTATTTGTAATGTGACTTATTTAAAGCCTTTTTTGTTTAAGTTGCTGCTTTGTGTCAACAGTATGTTGTAGAAGATTTAACTTTTTTTTTTTCCAGTCTGCACAATTAGCCATTCAGAGCAAGAGGGGAATTGTATAGAAGCCCCTTGAAAAGAGGTCCAGAGGAGAGCAGAGGTAGGGTGGGAGGTTTCACCATCTGTGTGTTGTGGAAAGAGGACTTTGAATATGTAACTACGGAGCTGTAGTGCCATTAGAAACTGTGAATTTCCAAATAAATCTGAACACTTGTCTTTATTAATTATTGGCTCTTCTGTCCTTTGAAAGAAAACAGAAATTTATTACTAATCTCTTAACAGATTTAAGTTTTGGCTAAAAGTTTAAAAGCTAAATATAGCAATATCCCATTAAATATTGATCACATTTAAGCTACCTATAAGCTGATTATACTCGGACACAAATATTTTGTTCCGTATGCAATCAAACAGTGAAATGACAGTTTTGGATCTTTGTTCATAGAATTGCATGTATGTGCTTTTATTAGATGCTCTCTTTAAGGTTCCTGATTTTTAACTTTTCCATATCTAAGTAGAGCACAACATTTTACAATTTGGAGTTTATTTCTCCTCTCTCAGATTGTAATTGCATGAAGAAAAAAAACCTTTAAATCAGGGAGTGAAAATTCTTGTCATTAGTAAACTTGTAACTGGCATGAAGGAAAATTGTATATGTATCTAATAGGCTTTCAGTGTTCCTAATGCCCAATCTCCTTTTATTTCTCATGATGTTAAGTAAACCTTTAAAACTATACTGTGGGGCCAGCAGGTGGTATGATGGTTAACGCACTGGATCCCGCATGATTGATTGCATGGTTCAAGTCCCAGACTGGCATCTTGAAAAACATGCTGGGCAGGACCAGCAGATGGTGTAATCATTGCGTCGCTGGACTCTCACATAGTCGACCGCAGTTTGAGTCCTGGGCACAGTGGCTTAAAACTCATACCAGGCATGTGTGTGTGTCTGCCCAAAATTGCAAGAGGAGACTGAAGAAGGGATTGTAGTGTGGCCATACCCCTGGGGGGTGATTTCTCACTTTCGGTCTCTCTGGCAAGCGCATATGCCCTATAGCAAAAATCTCTCAAAAAGAAAGAAAGAAAGAAAGAAAAACATGCCCTGTTTGTGTTCATGTGTGCCCAAAATCCTAAGAGGAGAATGGAAAAGAGATTACAGTGTGGCCATCCCTGGGGCACAATTTCTCATTTTCCTTCTCTTTCTTTCCATTGAGCATACTTGTTCTATAGCAAAACAAAACAAACAAAAAAAGACCAAAGAAAACTAACAGTATACCCTAATAGGAAACAGGAAACAGGGATTGGTAAGGTCAAGGATATAAAGTAAGGGGCCAGCAGATGGCATGATGGTTAAAGTGCTAGACTCTCCCACATGTCCAACCATGGTTCAAGTCCCAGACCTAGTAGCTTGAAAATCACACCTGGCACATTTGCATACATGTCCAAAATCCCAAGGGGAGAATGGAAGAGAAGGGATTGTGGTCTGGCCATCCTCCCCATGGGAGTGTTTTCTCATTTTCCCTCTCTCTGACAAGGGCAACCACCCCATGCCAAAAAAGAACCTAGAGAAAAAGATGTAAAGTAAAAACAATTTTTTTTTTTTTTAATTTGCCAGAGGCCCACGGACTCAAAGATGGAAGATGGAAGGGAAGATGAGAAAACACCTGATGGGGGATGAACACTCTGTAATCCCTTCTCTATTTCTCTCTCCTTATGGAATTTTAGTCATGTACCCACACATGCCAAGCATATTTTTCAAGCTACCTGGTCTAGGACTAGAACTTCACAGTTGGCCATGTTGGCTCTAGTACTTTAACTACCATGCTACTGACTGGCCTATAAAATAGTTCTTTTAACTGGATTTAAAAAATAATAATAATTACTGAAGTTATATATAGGTATAATTTGAGGAATTATTGATAAATAACTTATGAAATGGTAGTTCTCAGTTCCACGCTGTTTCTCTCATACACACCTCCACTACCCATCTTTCTCTACTAAGCATTTCTTTCTTGATCTCTACTAGTGACCATTTTCAACTCTGTCTACAGTTATTGTGCTTATCTTGCCACTTGTTGGGCCTATAGGGAAGTTTAAGTTAAGCCAAGCCTGCCTTTTTTATGAAATTTGTGAATTATTGTAAGTTTAAATTATATATTTAACAAGCAGGACTTAGAGTGTAATCATACAAGCAGCCTTGTTTTGTCACCTGCTCAGTAGAACTAGTTAATGCTTCTGCTGCTAGATAAAAAATTAGGCAGACCTCATTACTGTTCTGGGCACTGTAAGTTACATAGCTGTCCTAAATTACCATGTAGAATACTTAGTCCTAGAAAATGGGTAAAGCTTCCCATTTCATTCCGATTTAGAGTTATTGTGTTCTCTGGAAGGCCCCAAGGAAGGTTAAAAGCCTGGGTGAAAGGTCTGGCATCTTCTTACACTCTGTCCACTCTCTCTCCCCTCACTTGCCAACTGAAGTTTTGACACCTCCAGGGTTGGAGTTGGGGATAAAAGAGGTAAAAGGAGCAAGAAAATTCTTACTTGAGTGTTTTTATTGTTGTTTTTTACTTTTTTTTTTTCCCCATAGGGAAAGTAACAGAGACAGAAGTAAAGTGAGAAATCACCCACTGGGGGGATGGCCATCCCATAACCCCTTCACCTCCATTCTCCTGGGATTTTAAGCACACACATACACATGCCACGCATGATTTTTCAAGCCCCTTGGTCCAGGCCTTGAGCCATGGTTAGCCATGTGGGAGTCTAGCACTTTAACCCCAAGCTACCTGCTGGTCCCTCTTACTGGATTTTTAAAGTCACAGATGACTTCAGGCTGTTTGGGGCTGGCAGACACTTAAAGATGACTTTTCCCCATCACCATGCTTTACCCCCTCCCGGCTCCCATCCTGTGGGGCTCTCCCCAGGAGAGTGCCCTCTAAGAGGGTGTGCCAGCATAGGGGCCTGCCCCTCCCACGGTGCAGCTGCTCCTCCACCTTCTCTCAATCTGTGGTGATGGGGTACACTGGTGGGGACAAGGCAAACTGTTTCAGTGCACCAGGGTAGGTCGTGCCATCGACTTCCAGAGGGAATCAAAATCTCCCTTGAAAGCATTAACAGCAGATTAAAACAAACAAAAGAAAAAATCTCTGACTTTGAAGACAAAACCTCTGGCTTACTCCAAGCTGCCCGAAAGAAAGAAAAAATAATAAAAATGAGGACGACTTACAGGAAATACTAGAAGCCGTTAAACAGTAAAATACCTGCCTATTGAGTATTCCCAAAGGCAAGGAGATGGGTAAAAATTATAAAAAATCTTGTTCATTAAGTTCTACCTGAAAACATTCCAAATCTAGAAAAACACATATCCAGACTCAGGAAATACAGACAACATCAGGTAGAAGCAACATAAAGTCCTCTCCAAGGCACATAGACAAAGTGGTAAAAATCAAAGACACTATTCTAAAACTGGTAAGAGAGTGGCAATTCATTTAAAAGATCCCATCAGAACAGCTTCAGACCTCTCAACTAAAACAGTGCAGATAAGGAAAGAATGGGAAGACACATTTAAAACCCTGAAAGAAAACCATTCAACCAAGAATACTATACCAGGCAAGATTATCCTTTAAATAGGAATGAGAGAGAAGATCATTCCTAGATGAAAACTGAAAGAATTTACCAGCATTAGACCAGCTCTTCAAGAAATACTCAAGGGACGACTGAATCAGGAAAGCAAACGAGAAGCAAATAGAAACGAGAACACAAAACCATTAAGAAAATAAATAACAAAATGGCAGGGCTAAGTCCACAAATATCAGTAATAACATTGAATGTTAATGGGTTAAATTCGCCAATAAAAAGACACAGATAGGCTGAATGGGTTACCAAACAGCCTTCCACATGCTGCTTACAAGAAACCTCACCAATAAAGATGAACAGAGTAAAGGGCTGGAGAAAGTCTTTTCAGGCAAACAGAAACAAAAAGGTTGGAATCATTCAAGACAAGAACCTTAAGAGTCAAAGAAGGACAGTCTATGGTATTTGGTATTGAAGGGGCTTAAGAAGATAAAACATATAAAGGAACAATTGAAAAATTAAAAAAAAAAAAAGACTTTTCATGGACACTTGAGGGCTATTGGGAGGAATCTCTGGCTGGGTTTTTCTATCACCTGGGTTCCCTTGATAGCCAAGGAAAAGCAACAACCTCTTGCTTCTTGCTGCTGAGTCCCAGTTGTTTCTTCAGAAGGTCCTATTGGACAACCCCCAGCTCCACCCCTTCCAGGTGGCTCTCAGATGTGCTCCAGATTTTCGTCTCCAGAAAACATGCATCCGTGGCCCACAAACAGTGGGAAGCTGCCTAATCCTAACAAGGGAATAAGCTCCATCACACACCGTGAGGGTAATCTGAAATCTGTCCCAAGTTTTACATTTTCCAGGAGGGATTCAGATTCCAGTCTACTGTGTTCCGTCTCCCATCTTAAGGGGGCGTATATTCCTGGGGCCAGTGATTGTATTCTGAGATCGGGGTAAATTTTGGTAAACTTGTCAATCACGTCAAATTTGTTCTTTTTGCCAATGGTTTAGGTGTGGATATGTGGTACAGTTCTGATCCTCGGCAAAGAGAGACTACTGCTGAGAGAAGAGCTTTCAAGAAAGTGTCTTCACTCCTAAAAAGTGAGTATGATGGACTTCTTTTTCCCTCTGCGCAATGCCTCATCTGGAGGACATGTAAATCTTTCTCGCAGGATGGGAGCTTGTCAGGAAAGGCTGTCCACCTGGAATAGACTGCAGAGTGTAAAAAGTAGTTTCTGGTGACATATCTGAGCCACTGATCCGCAGTCCTGGAGGCTCCCTACTTGGGAGCCCTTGTTAAATGAAACAAGAAATCCTTATTGTATCTAAGCCATTCTCAGTTGGTTTCTATGCTCCTGATAACCAAAAGCCTTCCATCTAAAAGAAGTATTAGCACTGACTATATGCCGAGATGATGCTAAAGTACTCATGGTAAATGCATTCACTAATTCAATGACCTCTATGTGTAGGCGCTGTCATTTTCCCATGTATTTTTATTGGGTGTGTGTGTGTGTGTGTCTGTGTGTGTGTCTTTTTCCCACTATGTCACGATCCACCTCCCTCAGCCTCCCCAGCACTTGGGACCACAGACACACATGCACTGCTTTCCAGGGCAGGCTGGGAATTGAACCTGGGCCACCCGTGTGGCCTCAGGCTGGTGAGCAGCAGTATCCAGCTAGCCCACTGTGGTGGGCCTATTGTCCCAACTTAAAGACGAATGAACTGAGAGTGATCCCAAAGTTAGGAAGTGGATGAGATGGGATTCAAGCCCTGTTCACGTGACTTCAGTTCCTAAGCCCTGGACCACCATGCTGTAACTCCTTCTGGCAGCGATAAATGAGGACATTATCTGACAACACCCCAGACAGCCCTTCAAAGAACTCAGGAGGTGGGGGCCATTTGCAGAAGCACCAAAACTTGCTCTTTTAAAAAATTACTTACCAGAAAGTGGTTTTTGCCACAGGGCATGTATGCTTGCTGGAGAGAAACAGAGAGAGACGGTGAGAGGGAAAGTGAGATATCACCCCCCAGAAGGGATGGGCACACCGTATTTCTTCTCCTCCATTCTCTTCCTGGGATTTTGGGCATGTATGTGCATGTGCCAGGCTGATTTTCAAGCCATGGGTCTGAGACTTAAACTGTGATCAGCCACGTGGGATTCCAACACTGCGACCACTGTGCTACCTGCTGCTACCAGAAATTGTACTTTTTAATAGTTCCTTGAGGGGAAAGACATAGTGTTCTTTGAACAAGTTATGGCTACCAGATTTCTTAATGGAAAAAGTGTAAAAACAAAAATTGACTTAGTCTAGGGAATGGGGAGTCTGAAGAGAGTTCTTTAAGAGAAACTTAAATGGGAGGCTTTAAGAAAAAATGTTCAATTTTCCTACTTTTAGGAAAAGTAGCCATCAGATAAGAATGAGTCCTTTCCAAGAGGTGCTTTGTTCTATCTGGTAAAATACATATCTTCTGAACACTATTGGCTAGCGGGGTCTAACCTTATGGGGTCAGGAAGTTTACACCATCAGATTCTAAGAACCAGGCAGCAATCAGAAGGGAGCCGTATTTGTATCAGCAGTAAAGTCTGCTCTCCCCAGGACCAGGCAATCAGAATTCTTACTTATTGGGGTTTATGGAACTTTAAAAGAAGAACTACAAAAATGACTCAAAATCCCCACATGAAAAAGAATATTCATTTGAGGAAGCCTGAAATGCTAATACACATCAGATCAAAGAGACTCTACTTAAAAATAACAACTACTAGCTCAGCAGAGAACGGAAGTTGTGGCTCTCCTTTTCCCCTCCGAGTCTCTGATCTCCCCCCAAAACCCCAGCACACAATCCACATGTGTCACAAAGGCCTCCCAGGCTTCATTAGCTCTGGTCTGTGTGTTGGTGGGTCCCAGGGCAACTGAGCTTGCCAAGACACTCAGAAATACCTGAAATATTTTCCACAGGGCCCTATTACCTATCCCAGCATCTCTCTATCATATCATTCTTTGTCTAATTGCAATTATGTGAAGTAATAACACTGGGCATTTTAGAGTTTATTTGCTGTGATATAGATCAGTTTAAAGCCATCTCTGCTGACTATTTGGCTGTGAACATTTAGTAAGTAAGCTACTTTGTTATCAGGCGTGAACGTCTGAGCCTGGTGCCAACAAAATCACTTAGACAGACATATTATGGCTCAGAAAGCTGATTCGTACTGTTATTTCTGACCAAGGAATTATCAACAAAGCCCTCTTTGAAAAGTGGCTATGGGGTTGTAGTTGCATTGTGCAATTGTTATGGAAGTTAAAAGGAGTACTGCAACTAAAGGACAGTCCATTAAATTTAAGGACATTGTTTATCGTGTCCAAGATTTCCATTGAGACATGTTGTTGGTTTAGACATCTTATACTTCCTGTAAGAGGAATTACAGAAGCACAGACCTCCTCTGGTAATTAAGTGAGCTCATTTCTCCAAGATTTCTAATCTGGTGACTTTTGCTGTAAGTTTTACAACTCCTAGGACTTTGACTTTGTATAATCTACTAAGTACCAACTTTTAACAACTGATTTATTACCCGGGGTTAAAAAAAAAAAAAGAGCTCCAGAAAACATCTTTTATGGCCCGACCCATTTCAGAGCTTTTCCTCAGTAGCATGACCTTCATTCTTCATCATTCCCCTGATATAAAGAGTCTTCCGGGGGGTCTGAACAGACCAGTCCAGGTCATCCTGGGTTGTGTGCTCTGAGAAGACAAGGGCAGGCCCTCCTAGCTCTCTCACCTTGGTCAGGCCTGCCTCCATTTCCCATGAGCACCTTCTGGATGAGTCGGCCCAGTCACAAACATGCTTTTACATGTATACACGTCTTCAAGATAAAAACCAACAAGACTTTCAGGCAAAGACTGTCCAAACACACATTCACACAGAAATGTCCTGGTCATCTTCATGTCCCTAAACAGGCCTCTATTCTAACATTTAATTGTGCTAGTAGTGAACATAATTGCTTACGAGTGTATGTCTACCTTTTCTGACTAGAATTGTGAGGTTTCTGGAAGACTGGGGACCTAGGATAAGGCCAAGTGATATTTGTGATTCCACTAAAAGTGAGAACAAATGACTTTTTAATTAAGATGTCTGTCTGAAACGTCCACATTTGCAGTTATGAAGCTTTTCCATGACCGAAAGCGGAGATGTCAGATAGCTGTTGAAGTGTTGTGCTACACAAAGAGCAAGCCTGGGTTGGCCAGTGGGCATGGTGGTTAAGGCAGCTGGATAACACTTGGCTAACTGTGCAGTTCAAGTCCCAATCCTGGTGGCTTGAAAAAAATGCTGGGTGTGTGTGCATGCATGCCCCAAATTCAAGAGGAGCATGCAGGGAAGGGAAAGGATTGTGATGTGGCCACCCCCCACCAGGTGATTTCTCAGTTTCTCTCCCTTCCTCCCTCCCTCCTTCTCTCTCTATCTCCAGCAAGCACATGTGCCCTTTAGCAAAACTTGAAAAGACAAATAATCACTAATCTCAGGAACTTCATAGTGTAATGAGGAAGATAGGAAAAGAATTATAAATAGCCATGAATATACTGTCATATTTAAATGCTCCCAAAGTGGTATGATTAAAAGCTGTAGAACAGAGAGTATAATTCTGCCTCCCCTCCTTATCAGAAATTCAGATTTCACAGAGAAATTGTCTTTTGAGCTGTGTATTGGAGAATAACTAGGAATTTACCAGGCAATGGAGGCAGTGGTGATGGATATTGATGGGGAAGGGTAGGAATTAAAAGTGGGCTTCAGGAAGTCTTGTCATCCAGAAAGGGCCTGAAGGAACCCAGGGCATAAAATGCAAATGAGCACCAAGTGGATTTTAATCTCCTTTGCAGAAGAGGTCTTTGGATTTCTGTATCTCCTCTTTGTTTTCTCTCAGCATATGAAGATGCCACTACTAAGCCACTGTCATGAATTTTTCTGCCCGTGGAGATTAGTAGGTGTGGGGCCTCTAAACTACTGTCGAGTCCCCCCAGGATTATCACTGAGCTGGTGTCTCCTGGATTAGGGAAGCAGCTGACTGTGGTTGTGGGTCTTTTTTTTCCCCCGTTAAGAGAGAGTCTTGCTATAGAGTGGGTGAACTTTCTGGAGAGAGACACAGAGAGAGAAAAAGGGAGCGATCACTCCCCAGGGGGGATGGCCACGCTGAAATCCCTACTCCTCCAATCTCCTCTTTGGATACTGGACACACAACGCACACATGCCTGGCCTGAGTTTCAAGCCGCTGGGTCTGGGACTTGAACCATACATAGTTGGCCATGTGGGAGTCCAAGGCCACAACCACTATGCTGCCTGCTATTGGTTTCATTCTGGGCCAAATCAACTGAATCACCTTCTATTCCTGAAATTTAAGGATACTTTAGAAACGATTAATCCCTTTTAGGCAAGGGCTATAAAGAAGGTAGTCACCTCTTCACAGTCTTCACTGCCTTTCTCCATAGAACACGTGGCCAAAAAAGTGGCAGGTATATATGAGAAGGACTTGGTTTTATGTAGTAATTGATATGGAATAAACTAAAGACACAAATAACCAGAGAACCTGAATTCAGTCATCTAGATCAAGGACAAGATAATCATGATAGATGTTTAGCCCAGGAAAATTTCCCTCGTCACAATGACTCTCTCTTATAGAAATTAAATATTTCAGATCAAAGAGGTAACCCACCTGTGGAAATTATTTTCCTTGAGTAATATGAAACTGAGAACACTTGTAGAATCCATTTCTTATTATTTGAAAGGTTTCTCAGAGGATAATATTGACTGTGTTCTCCCAATGGGAGAAGAGGGGAACCAGCAGTTAGCGTAATGGCTATGTCGCTGGACTCCCACGTAGTCGACCGCGGTTCGCGTCTTGGACCTGGTGGCTTAAAACTCACGCCGGGCATGTGTGCGTGCGTGCCCAAGATCCCGAGAAGAGAATGGAGGAAAAGGGATTGCGGCTTGACCATCCCCCCTGGGGGGTGATTTCTCGCTTTCTGTCTCTATGTCTCTCTGTCTGTCTGGCGAGTGCACGCACGCGCCCTATAGCGAAAACCTCTCCAAAAAAATAAAATAAAATAAAATAAAATAAACCAATGGGAGAAGAGGACAGTGGTGTATTTGCACCTCACTGCCCAAAGATTCAATGGTGCTCCCAGCATCTCTTTGGGAATCACTGGGATGGAGGATTTTTTAAAAAGAGATTTTTGCTGTTGGGCGTGCGTGTGCGCTGGAGAGACAAAGAGAGACAGAAAGTGAGAAATCACCCCCCCCCCAGGAAGATGACTGCACTGCAACCCCTTCTCCTCCATTCTTCTCTCAAGATTTTGGGCCCACACACACACATACTTAAGCCACCATGTCTGGGACTTGAACTGTGGTCAACCGTGTGGGGTCCAATGCCTCAACCACTACACCACCTCTGGCTCTAAGAAAGAAGTTCTTAACTGAGAATAGGCAAAGGATGTCTGAGAAAACTGACACTACATTAATATTTTGAGTTAGTTTTATTTTTGTAGAAGTTTTTATTAGAAATCTTATCTTACTTGGAATCTTTTATCTATTTTGCAAAGGGCTCTGTCCCTCCCCAACAGGTTTAAAACTCCTGGTTTATATAATGTGTTTCAAGTCTTTACTTCCTTTCTAGTATTTTTTTTTTTTGAGGTGGGAGGAGGAGATGTAGAGGATGAGGATGGGGGGGTGGGGGAAATAAACTGCCAAAGCCTCCCTTTCACATTGTGTCAGATCTCCCTGAGAGACCTGAGGGACATAGGAAACATCACACCAGAGTCCTTTCTGTCTGGCTGTTTTAAAAATTCTAGCAATAAACCATACTTTATCTCATGAGGAAGAAAGGGGGAGACATCTTCAGAGGCCCCCATTTCTACACTAGCTCAGCTACACACAGAACCTTCACTAGAGTGCAAGATTTTATATATTCAAATGCAGAAACTTCTATCACCAGGAAAGATGATAATACAGTAGACCACAGTATCTGATTCATGCCTGTAACGCCCAATGTGTTTCAAAATATTTCAATGCTATCACTTTAGGAAGGGAAGTCTTAGCTCAGACTGTTGTAACAAAGTGACATGACAGGTGGCTTAAACAACAGACATTTATTTCCCATAGTGCTGGATCAGGTGCCAGCAGCATGGAGTTCTTGGGGAGGGCCCTCCGGGTTTACAGACCACCATCTCCTTGCTGTGTTCTGGCAGAAAGACAGCTAGCTAGCTCTCTAGCCTCTTTTCATAAGGGTGCTAATCCCATCCATGAAAGCTCCACCCTCATGGGCTAATCACCTCCCAAATACCTCACCTCCAAATACTCTTCTATGAGAATTAGGGTGTCAACCAATGAATTTAGGAGTGGCACAAACATCCACTCCACTGCAAGTCTCATAGTATAAATCTGCATATGATGCATCAGATAGCTCTGATCAAACTAATAATTTGATTCAGATTATTTTATTTGATTTCAACAGTTACATGGATATTCATGCTACTGGGGAAAAAACATGCTAAATTCCCTCATCGTAGTTTGGGTCAAATATTGTCACCAAGTGATTTCAATTTGGACCTAAACTTTTAGACATTTTTGGAAGAAAGATTGCAGATCTGTATATTATGCATATAATCTGTGTATGTACATATATAGATCTCTACTACTCAACAAATAAAGTATTTTATTGAAATGACACACATACTACCTATGGGAAAATCATTCCGGTGTTAATATCTAGTTCAGAAGTTTTCAGAGTCAGTTCAATTTAAAAACTTAAATATTATTCCCAGAGAGAGAAAGAGAGAGACCCTGACAAGGACTTCATACTACAATTGCAGACATAGGGAGACTCTGGGATTCAGAACCCAGGACCTTCCCATGTGAGTTCAACTGTGTTACCACTGTACCACCACCTGAACCCTCAAGTGAACAACTTTTAAAATATTAAGAACATTTGTTTCTTTCAGAAGTATTGCATTTCTATTCTTGAAAGTTACTAATAGTCTCCACATTCAGGGCTTTAAATTTTCCTCTTTTTTATTTTTTCTGAGAGAGAATTTTTGCTATAGGGTGTGTGTACTCACCAGAGAGACAGAGAGACAAAGAGACAGAAAGAAAAAAAGATCACTCCCCAGGAGGAAATGACCATGCCACAATCCCTTCTCCATTCACTTCTTGGGATTTTGGGCACACATGCACATGTGCCTGGCTTGAGCTTTAAGTCACCAGGTCTGGGATTTGAACCATGGTCAACTATTGGGAGTCCAGTGATGTAACCATTATGCCATCTGCTGGTCCCAGGGCTTTAAGTTTTGAGTATTCTGGAATGAGATGAGTCTAAGATGATGTGTGCAATGTAATAACAATAGAAACATTTGATCTTTTCCCAGTTCCTTGGAATAACCCAGAATTAGAAGAGTGTCTTTTCTCTGTTAATGAGAAAGATGGTGACTGGGGGCTCCTAGACAGCTTCAGGATAGAAACTGATCACCAGAAAGACTAGGACATGATTAGATGGTTGGGACTTGCAGTTTTACCTACAGACCTCCAGGGAGGGAAGAAGAATTGAGATTGGGTTAATCACCAAAGTCTTATGGTTTAATTAATCATGCCTAAATAATGAAGCCTCCTTAAAACCCTTAAGTGACAGAGTTTGTAGAACCTTTGGGTTGGTGAATACATCCACGTATCTGGATGTGGCACAACCTAACTCCAAGGAGACAGACTCTTCTGTACTAGTACGAGGAGCCTCTGGACCTTACCCTGTGAACCTCTCCATCTGGCTGTTCACTTATATCCTTTATAATATTAGAACAAACTGACAGACCTAACAAAAGTGTTTTCCTGAGTTTTGTGAGCCACTCTACAAAACCATCAAACCTAAGGAGAGCATCAAAGGAATCCTAACTTAAAGCCCTTCGGCCAGAAGACATGGAGGTCTAGGACTTATTACTGGCATCTGAGGTGGGGCCAGTCTTGAGAATGGGTCTGTGTACTGCGGGTCTGCACCGAACTCTGGGTAGGGTTCCTTGTCGAAAATGATGTATATGGTAATATTCTTTATTTGATTATCACATACCACATTCGCACTTTGAAATACCATATACCATAAAGATGCACAATAATTAAAGATAGATAAGAAATTATAAAATTCAAAAAGAATTAAAATGATTGGTTGAACACTGAGGTAGTGTCTGGAGAATCACAGAATTACTGTTGATGTTTGACAATGCCCCAGAGTGAGGCTTTCATCACAGTGATTCTCAAACTATGTCTCCATGGAACAATAGTGTTTTTTAAACTGACTGAGGTCTTGTCTATTTGTAGTTGAATAACGATAATTTTTTAAACAAAGTATAGCTTCTCAGACTGTACTTCATGAACACAGAATTCAGAGATAAACAATACTCAGTCAGAAAGGCATATTTATTTGCTGATATCTGACATGGTGTCAAAGAACTCTGTTTAGCACTGTAGATTCCATGTATTGTGTCACTGAGACCAGTTCAAAACCCAGGCAGAGCTGGATTCTGGTCTTGACATGGCTACTTCAAAAAATGTATAATCTTGGGGAAATTATTTATCATTTCCAAGTTTCTCTTCCTTCCTCCCTCCCTTT
This sequence comes from Tupaia belangeri chinensis, assembly GCF_000334495.1. Taxonomy (NCBI): domain Eukaryota; kingdom Metazoa; phylum Chordata; class Mammalia; order Scandentia; family Tupaiidae; genus Tupaia; species Tupaia belangeri. Next base: position 5,956,170 of record NW_006159534.1, on the reverse strand, counting down.
ATCAATGATCTATCATCTGTTATCTGTCATCTCTATTAATCTGTCTATCCACCTCTGGTAGACATTAAGCTATCAATATTTAGATATTTTATTTTCTTAGACTTCTTTTTTTTTTGGAGAGGTTTTTGCTATAGGACGTGTGTGCTCGCCAGACAGAGAGAGAGACAGAGAGATAGAAAGTGAGAAATCACCCCCCAGGGGGGATGGCCCCACCACAGTCCCTTCTCCTCCATTCTCCTCTCAGGATCTTGGGCATGCATACACATGCGCCTGGCATGAGTTTTAAACCACCGGGTCTGGGATGTGAACCGTGGTCGACTACATGGGAGTCTAGCGACATAGCCATTATGCTAATTGCTAGTCCCAAGACTTCTAAGCATTTATTGGGGTGTCAGAAAAGTGATGATGGCCCTTCTTCAAGAGGCAGACAGCTCCATGGCTCCTGTGATCTAGCCATTTGGGGAGAAAGGAAGATGTCCCACTGATAACTGGGCCTCCAGCATCCAAAACTCGCGTGTTTGGGAAGAAACCGACCATCCACCAGATGACTAGAAATCGCTGCAGGACCACAAGAAATATGGGGAAGCAGGAAAATACCTCTCCCACAAGGGAAAAGGATAGCTCCTCTTTATCCACACACAGTTCAATGGAAATCATGGAAATGTCTGATAAAGAATTCAGAACATTCATAATGGCAAAGCTAACAGAGATGGAAGAGAAGAGAGACAAGGAACTGCTGAAGAGGAAGGAGAAAGGAATTGA
>NW_006159534.1:5939687-5954488 GCF_000334495.1 Tupaia belangeri chinensis | reverse complement strand
ACTGAACTGGTGAAATAGCATTCTGTGACTTTTGACTGAAATACTGATGTTTTTCTTCTAGGCTTTGTTGTCCGGTTTTAAGAGTTTTGTCCTGTCTTGAACTGTCAATAGGTTGATGTACCTACTATTTGAACAGAATATTAACCTGTTTCCAGGCTTTAAAATTTAAGCAAATTTCTTTACCAATTCAAAACTGCTTTTCTTGAAATTACCAGCTGAACTTGATATTGAAAGTAAGTTATATTATTTAAGAAATTGTGTGATTAATAAAAAGTTGGGGGGAAAGGAATGGAATATAACTGTAGACACCAGAGATAGTGTGAGAAAAGGTTAGTAAAGGGCAGAGGGTCAGACATAGAGGTAAAAAACATATATGAAAGTAGAAATGGAATATTATGGATGATAACATGCATTACTAAGCCACTATACAGTACATTCTAGATGGGAAATCACATTTAGAATGTTGTGATGATGCTCAGGGAATGAATGTAAATTAATAAAAAAAATTTTCAGAAGAAAAAAAATAGGCATTAGAAATACCTATTTGATGACTGCAGTTAAGCTATATAGCCCTAGTTAGGTGCTACTTTATAGTATGTTCATTCTATTCACTGAGGTTTATGCCTAAAGTCAGACTTGTGTTCATGGATATGTACATATCAGCTGTGCTTGCTGTTGAAAATATTTAGATTTATTAAGATATTTAGTGAAACAATAAAATGGGGGAGGCATAGAAAGCAACAATAGATACCAGACACAGTGTGGGAGGAGGGTGGGAGATGGCAGAGGGTGAGATAGGGAATCAAGGATGGGAAAAAAGGCAAAATATACAGAAAACAAGAAATGGAAAATGATTTGTTGACAATAACACATATGTTGATGTGCTTGATTGAGCCAATATACAGTGTATTCTCAATGGAAAAATCTCATTTTGTATGCTATAATGATGTACAATGAATGAATGTAAAGAAAGAAAGAAAAAAATGTAAAAAAAAAAAAAAAAAGAGTGCATCGTATGTGCAATCAAAAAAAAAAAGAAAAGTGATGATGCATTTTTGCAAAGAAAAACAAATACATCATGACTTCCCCAATGACCTAATAGAATGATCACCAACATAGCCACACATAGGCTGCTCCAACCAATGTAATGTGAGGTGAGGTGATTGCTTGTGTCCCTTCTAGCAGGAGCATTTGAGCACTTGCCAATTTTCCTTTTCTTCTCCCTGCTCAGTGATTGTTAATGTAGATGGTAGGGTCTCAGTTGAGCAGGCTCCCTAAAGGGAGACTGTGGAACCCACCCACTAACCCACTATAAACTTTGTGTGAACAAAATAATACACTATTGTTAAGCTGATGAGCATTTGGGACTTTTTTTTTTTCTTTTCTTTTTAGAGAGAGATTTTTGGTATAGAGTGCACATGCTCACTGGAGAGACAGAAAGCAAGAAATCACCCCTTGGGGGAATGATCATGCTGCAATCCTTTCTCTATTCTCCTCTCAGAATTATGGGCGCACACACACTTAACGTGAGTTTAAAGCCATCAGGTCCAGGACTTGAACCACAGTTGACCATGTGGGAGTCGACCAGCGATATAACCATTACACCATTATACCATCCGCTGGTCCCAAGCATTTGGGACTTTAACTTAATCTAATTTTACCTGATTAATATTGTCTTGCCTTGTTTCCAAAATAATTTAAAGGAGCTTAAAGAGACATATAGCACAATATGGTAAAAAACAGTGACTGAGTAAATTAAGGATAATGTATAGTAACGTTTGCCTTACAGAGTCATCGGGAGAGAGCATACATGGTGTGTCTATCAGCCTGATTGATAATCAGATATAACAATGGGAGGTGCCAGTTCTTTTATGTTTGGATCCTTCTGTGTGTATAACTGAGGATCCCGCCCCACTCAGATACTCTTCCACTTCTCCTCATGATTAGAGAGGCCTGTGTGACCTGCTTACAAGTACAATCCAATTTCCTCCGCCTCATACTCAGTATCACCCTTACTTATTTTTTTCATCATACTTCTCATTACCCACCCTAGTATACATGTTGCTTATTTATTTGTTTGATAAACACTAGCATGGAAGCCCCAAGAGATCAGGACTCTTCGTTCACTGCTAAATCCCCAGTACCTAGAACAATGCCTGGCATATTTAGTCTGTCTCCATACATAATTTCAAATGAGTTCTTTATTCATGAATTGTGATTTCACAGGAGATTCTAGAATCCTTAGCACAGAACACCCAAATAGACTGACTAGCAATTGCCTGGCATTCCAGCATCTGGGGTTACCAATATGTACATACCACACTGAGGACCAGGACCGTCTTCCTCATGTCTACCCCCCATGGTTCTGATCCATCTCTCAAGGCCCCCTGCCTCTTCTCTCCTCTTCTTCCTTTTCCGCATCCTGGTTTTGACAAACTTTGACATCAATAATAATGAGAACAAAAGTAAAATAATGATTAACAATTACCGAGCACTTAATGGATTATTGATACCACTTACTTTAGCTTGAAGACCAAGTACATTTCATTCATGATCTAATATGAATTTCAAAATACTAGTGTTACTGCTAACATTGTCCTTATTGGAAAGACAAGGGAATTGAGGCTTAAAGAGGCTAAATAATGTGGGACTTGCACATGGCAGAATGGTAACATCACTGAACTCCCACATAGTCCCCACCATTCGAGTCCCAAATCCAGTGGCTTAAAACTCATGCTGGTCACATGTGTGTGCATGCCCAAAATCCTGAGAGGAGAATGGAAGAGAAGGGATTGCAGCATGGCCATCCCCCCCCCGAGGGTGATTTCTCACTTGCTGTCTCTCTGTCTCTCTGGTGACAAGTACATGCACCCCATAGCAAAAATCTCTCTAAAAAAAAGGCTAAATAATGTGCCTAAGGCCACCCAGCTAATAAATGATAATGTAGGTGTTTCTTAAATTAAGAATTATTGATTTTATTTATTATTATTATTTTAATTTGCTGTACAGCATGTATGTTCACGAGAGAGAAAGAGAGAGAGAGAGAACAAACTGCCAGGTCCAGGATTCAAACCACAGTCAGCTATGTGGGAGTCCCATGCCTTAACCACCACACCACCTGCTGGCCCAGGAATGTAAATGTTTTGTTTGTGTATTTCTGGATAATAAGCCACCCTAAGTGCTATAATAAACAGCAATGTGCAAAAATTTATTACCAACTGGGCTATACCACAGTAGTTAAGTTCTGTGCATAGAGGTTAAGATCCCACATGGCCATGTTCAAATCTCAGTCCCAATGACTTGAAAAACATGCTGGGTACGTGAATGTGTGTACTCAAAATCCTGATGGGATGGAGAAAAGAGGATTGTCCCCTTGGAAACTCTCTCTCTGTCTCTCTCAAGCACACACACCCTCTGGCAAATTTTAAAAAGGGTGGTCAGTTGGTGGTGTAATGGTTAAGGTATTGGACTCCCATGTGGTTGACCACAGTTTGAAACCTGGCAGTTTGAAACTCACACCAAATACATGTGCACGTCTGCCCAAAGTTTCAAGAGGAGAATGTAGGAGAAGGGATTACGGTGTGACTATCCTCCTTATGGGAGCAATTTCTTGCTTACTGTCTCTGTGTCTCTCTGGTGAGGGCATATGCCCTATAGCAAAAATTAAGAAAGGATTATTATTACTCATGGTTCTGTGATTTTAATAGGCTCAGCTGAATATGTGCACTCATATGACTGCACATGGTTGTAGTTAGATGATATCTGGCCTGGGTGTCCAAGATAGCTATCACATGTTTGTCATCCCAGATGGAATGGCTAGTCTATTGGGGACTCCCTCTCTTCTTCTATGTGGTCTCTCTACATTGTTAACTTGAGCTTCCTCATGGCATGGGGGCCTCTAGGTAGTCAGAGGTATATAATACTGGCTTTTTAATGCACTATCTTTGGAAGTCATACTGTCACTTCTCTGGAATTCTAAGTTACAGAGGACCTGCTCAGATTCACTGCAGGAGGACATAAGTATGCAGGATAAAGTATGGCTCATTGGGGGTTATGGTGAAGACTCATTGTCACAGTGGGATTTTCAAATCAGACATTCTGAACCTAGGCTTGAGGTTGCAAACTCACCTGTCTCCATGGAACAGGCAGATGCCGTATGAATAAGACAGGCCTCATGTAAGGTGACTGAGATGGGCAGACTGGTGAGCTGGAGAGCACAGGTTTTATTTGGACTTCCATATGGCCAACCGCGGTTGAAGTCCCGGACCTGCTCCATTTCTCTCTCTCTCATCAAATTAAAAAGTAAATAAATAAATAAAGTTAAATAAAATAATTCTTAAAAATAAACCACAAAACTCTAGTAGCTTGAGGACCAGCAGTTGGCGTAATGGCTATGTCATTGGACTCCCATGTAGTCGACTGCGGTTCAAGTCCAGTACCCAGTGGCTTAAACACGCTGGCCACGTGTGCGTGCGTGCCCAAGATCCCGAGAAGAGAATGGAAGAGAAGGGATTGTGGCGTGGCCACCCCCCCACCCCCCCGGAGGGTGATTTCTCACTTTCTGTCTCTCTGTCTGTCTCTTGTCTTTCTGGTGAGCGCAAGTGCCCTATAGCAAAAAACTCTTCAAAACAAAACAAAACAAAAACAAAAACAAAAAACTCTAGTAGCTTGGTATGCACTTTGTGTCATAAGGTCTTTGGTTACAGCATCCTCTGAAATGTTACAGGAATGCAGCGGTCTCTGATTTTATATAAAGTTATCTTAATTTGAAAAATGTGGTATTTGTCAAGCAAACCACTCCTGTATCTGTTCCATTGTCTGCCAGTCTGTGAAAGTGCTCTGTGTCTATGAGGAAATGCCCACACTCCCAGCACACAGGACCCCCTCCTGGCCTGAGACCTGCCTTGCCTTCCCTGTCCTGCTTCATCCCTCCCTCTGCTCTGATATTATATCTCAACAAGTATTTATTGATTCCTCCTGAAAGCCAAGCATATTCTAGGTGTTGGGGATATAGCAAAGAATAAAACAATGTTCCTGGGGCCAGCAGGTGGTATGGTGGTTAAGGCACTGGACTCCCACATGGCAGACTACGGTTCTAGCCTCAGACCCAGTGGTTTGCTTTCTCACTCCCCCCCTTCTGTTTCTCTCTGGTGAGTGCACATGCCCTGTAGCATATTTTAAAAAATAATAATAATAAATAAAATAAGTAATTCTAAAAACAAACGAAAAAACAACAAATAGTGTTCCTGCCCTCAGGGCTTATATTCTAGTTGGGGGAGACAAACAATAAATAAATGAATGTATTAAATGTCAGATGTCACTGTGAGCCCCAGTGTGGCAAGGGACATCCTGTCCTTTGGTTTGGGGCCAGGCTACTGAGCATGAAATATTGTCTGAAATATTTGGTGAGTCAAGAAGCCCCACCCAACTTTACCTGGTTCCGAGACACCAACATATCCTATTTGCATATTCATATACACACTCACACATGTAAAATTATAAAACATGTTACCCGTGTCTGCAGGCTGGAACTTAACTCTGCATTTATACCAAGCAGCTTAGGTAAACAGGATGTATATTATTTAAGTGACAAACATCAAACACTGAAGGCGGCTCCCACTACTAACCTATCTCTGCTCAGTATCTTTGACTTTCTGGGTGCGGTGGCTCTCTGGCTCTTGCTGCCTGACTTGCCAGTGGTTGAAGACTTTGTCTAACATTCTGAGAACCCCAGCGAGTTTGCCCAAAGGCTGGCGAGGTTTTCTAGATGACCTAGGTCTGGCAGCTCCTGCTGCCCCATGGAACAAGATGAGGCTGACTTTCTGTCGGTGGCGGTGCACACGCATGTTCCACTGCATCTGGAACGCTTGAGCTCCGAAGCCCAGACCGCAGAGGGCTGTGGGCAGATCAGTCTCTGATCTGTCTCATCTCTGGAAATCATGACTTTCAAGCTGTGTCAGAACCTCCCTCAAAGAAAGTGACCAACTAGATGGAGCCCTGCTGGGGAGAAAAGTAGAGGAGCAGCTTTGACAATAGGCAGCTGCCTGGGAAGCTTGTGTCCTGGCAGGATGGCTGTGGGGAAATGACAGCCACCCACATCACCTGTGGTGTCACATTCAGAGTCAGAGGTGGGCTGGTTGTGCAAGGAGCAGTTGGCTGCCCTTGCCGCTGACCTGGCTGCTCAGTGAGTGGGCTGGCAGCAGTGTCCAGAGGGTTCTGAGCAAACTTGGTAATGGGGAATCCACATCACTTAGATTTTCAATCCCTCTTGAACTGATCTTTTTGATGCAATGTTTGTGTAGCCATAAGGCCCAGGCTCTGTGGTATATTTGGCAGTATACTAGACTGCAGAGCTGGAAGCCACATATCCACTGTGGTTCAAGCCCTCATCCTGGTCAGCCTGAAAACATAGATGTGTGCACACATGCCCAGGATCCTGATGGGCTACAGAGATTGTGACATGACCAAGGCCCATGGGGGCTGCTGAAGAGTGTTCTCTCTCTTGCAGACACATGTGCTCTATCATGAATTAGAAACATTTAAAAATGTTTGAGCAGTCCGTGGCCTGGTAGTTAAGGCAGGTGAGTCCCACATGGCTGACCTTGCAACCTGGGTGTGTGTGCATGCATGCCCCAAACCCCAAAGAGGGGAGAGATGAAAGAGAAGGGATTATGACATACCATGCCCCATGGGAGGGAGGGTGCTTTCTCACTTTCCTTCTATTTCTCTCTGTGTCTCTCCAGAAAGTACATGTGCCCTCTGTCAAATTTTTAAAAAGGGGGGATGAGTAATCTGTTAAAATAAAAGGAGATAATAATTCTTTAAGCCTGATCTCGAATTTAACTGTATCCATGAGATATTTCTTCAGCTCCCAATTCTGTCCATTTTCCCCCTTTGGTCCAAAACATCCTCTCACTTCGCTTTAACCCAGTACTAAAAAGGAGGCTCCTGAGGATGGTTTTCACACGTGGTCCTGTAGTGTAGTCACTGGCTCGTGAAGATTTCTCAACTTCAGTGCCGTTTTTCTGACTGAGGGCAGAGCTGGAGGACTGGCTTGCTCCTTCACCTCCCTGGAGCAGTTATTATAGAGCATATTTCATAGGCCTCAGTGGTCAGTGGTAGGGCTGGAGCACTGAGTCTCATGCCACTCCCTTGCCCAGCGCCCTTAGGACTGATGGCCTGCTTGGGTCACAGGCTGGGACGGGATCACCAGCAGGCCCTCTGAACACGTTTCAGAGGTCAGGTCCAGTTGGAAGGGCACTCGGCATGGCAGGGCCTTCAGAAACGTGCCAGATCCCGCCTGCCTATGCGCCCACAAGGTTCTCACGATGGCTTTGCAGGTACATTCTCCAGGACGAGGACTCTCTCACATGTTCTACCATGTTCCATGATGCACCGCACTACCTGGTTGAGAGGGTTCAAGCATCAAACACTGAACCCCTAATGGGGTTAAGCAGTATCAGGGAATCACCCAGAGAGGACGACAAGAAACTAAAGCATCTACTCTACGAGAACATCTGCAGTACGTCAGGAAGGTCTAATTCATGCCTTTGTTAAAGAACCAAAGTGATGTTTGTGACGGGAATGCAGGCAGGGACAGCAGTCACAGAGAAAGGAGAAGTTTGAGATTGGATGTCCATTATAAATGGGGGAAACTCAGGTTCTAGCAATAAAGTGTAACCCATGATGAAGTCCAGTTTCAGGCCTTTTGGAGGTGCTTATCAATTAAAAATAATGGTCTGGGGACCTGGAAAGCATTGTGGGAGTTGGAGAAGGGGAAACCTCATCAAAAGCAGTTTCATATTCTCACATTGAAACTCAGTGGGATGTTAGAGGGTGGGGACTAGATGTCAGCCCAGGATAAGCTTACCACCGCACCAGCTCCCAACCCCTCGAGCTCCACTCTGCCCCCGGAGCATCCTACTTAGGTCTGACATCTTCATTCGGGTGGGGTTGACCTTTCCTCTTTCTGGGAGCTGGAAGTACTCAGTCTAGTTGCCCAAAGTATTGTCACTGCCCTTTTAATGAAAGCCTTATTCTCTTTAAGCATTTACTCAGTGTCGTGGTTGTGGCTTTATCAGGTCTCTTTTGACTGCACATAACAGAAACTCAGTTCAAATAGGTTTACCGTGAATAAAGAAAGAAAACTTATGATTTTTCCACTTTTTAAAGGTTAGGGTTATTGGGAACCAGGTGGTGCTGCAGTGGCAATGTTGCTGTGTCTGAATAGGAATGGTCGTGGGTTCCCATCCCAGGGCCTCCCTGAGCATATGAGGCACCCATCTATGTGCCTGTGACCCAAGCAGGCTGAGATTATGAGACTCGTGAAGATCCTGTTGGAGATTTCCCTCTCAGAAGAAATAGATAAACTTAAAGAAAAAAAATTAGGGATAGTGCTATTATTTGAATGTGTCCCCTCACTCCCAAATTCATGTGTCAAAATTTGGTAAGCCATTTTGAAGGTATTGAGAGCAGAAATGGAATCTAACTATGGGATCAAGGGGGAGAGCCTTTGGGAGGTAATTGGGATTGGATAATGCTATCAGAGTGTCCCCCCCCCACCTGAACACTGGTGGGTTTATAGGGAGAGGGAATGAGACCAGAGCAGACACATGGACACGGACACATGCATTGCTCCTACCCCGTGCCAGGTTATGTTGTAGCAGGAAGACCCTCAGCAGATGTTGGCATCATGCTTCTGAACTTCTCAGCCTCCAAAATAATGAACTAAAGAAACCTCCATCCTCTTAAATTGCATAGACTCATGTAATTTTGTTATTAGTAATAGAATGACCTGGAAGAGGTGAATTTCCAGATTAATGCCTGAGTGGAGTCAAATACTCAGATGATACCAGTGAGTCTGTCTTTGTCAGCTCTGCTGTCTTCAGAAACTCTTGTGGAACTCTCATCTTCAGGAACTTCCAGGCTTCCCTCTATGGTATCAATGAGACCAGCAGAAAAAGAACACTTCTTTCCCAGGAGCTCCAACACGTGTCCCAGCTGTTCAGGAAAGGCATCTGTAATCCAGGACTGGGGCTGATCAGACTCGTGGCTTTAATGGACTAGGTTGGATCCTGTAGCCGGGCGGCAAGAGGACAGCATCGAGGTGTTGTCAGCTGCAACCAACTTGCATGAACAGAGGGAGAGGACAGGTGGTTCTTCAAAGAAAATCAGACTGTTGTCACCAAAAACGGAGTGATGGTTACAGAGTAAATTTACATTACAATGAACAAAGGAAGTGACTACAGGAATGTCTGTCCAAATATAACCACTCACTTCTCTCTAAGTTGTAGGGGCTCAACTCCTGACATTGGGTCTTCCTCTCGCAGCTCCCTTCTCTGTTACATACAGAATATGGTTTTTGTTGTGTTTTTGTTTTTGTTTAATGAGGGATTTTCTTGTGGAAGTCAATCATCAAAAGGAAAATACCATTTCATTTTTTCCAGTCCAGAGAATCAAGAAGCACAATGTCTGCACCTCAGCTGAGGATGAGCATCACGTTTCTAAAACCAATTAACCTGGGGAGAAAATAGCATCACTGATTCATCTGAATGGAAGCAAAACCTTGTGTGGTTGAACCTTATCTCCAGGGCAGTCGTGGTGTTGGGAGCTTCTGTGGGAGCTCCTGTGGGTGGCTGAGGTGCGGAGCCTGGAGGTTTGGCTGGCTCTGCCTTCCAGGATCTGGATGAACCTGAGCAATTCACCTTTCTCCTAGGTCTCAGTTTTCTCATTTTCAGTATTAGGTTGTGGACTAGATACTTCCTCTTGAGTGTAGTTCATTCCCTGCCTAAAGAGTCGGATTTTCAGTTGATATAAAACCCATAAAACCCTGACCCTCTACTGTGTTTTTAGTGGTGAAAGCTTAGGTGTAAGGGTTAAATAATTTGGGGGGGGAGATTTTTTGCTGTAGGGTGCAAGCGCTTGCCAGAGAGACAGAGAGAGACAGAGAGACAGAAAGCGAGAAATCACCCCATAGGGAGGATGACCATGCCACAATCTCTTCTCCTCCATTTTCCTCTTGGGATCTGGGGCACACATGCACACATGCCTGGTGTGAGTTTAAGCCACCAGGTCCAGGACTCAAACTGCGGTCGACTATATGGGAGTCCAGCAACAAAGCCATTATGCCATCTTCTGGTCAGGGTTAAATAACTTTTTTTAAACAACTGTCTGTTCAACCCTTCCTTTGTGACAACAGGTATCACCTGGACAAGGATATCAGCAGGCCCAGCATGACCCACATGTAGTCTCTGGAACACTATCCACCATCAGTATCTTCTGATCTTGTGACATGGAGCTGCAGACCAACCATGATCCAATCCCCCAGGAGCCCAAAGCAGGGACAGGAAGCAGGCAAGGAGAGACATCTGCACACAGGAAAGCTATAAATCAAATATAATTAATATTCAGTGATTTCCTATTTGCTCAAATCTGTTTGATTATTGGAAATGATAACTGCCAGCCATGGTACAGTTGGCGAGGTCATTCCAGCTTGGGCTTACAACTGGAGGATGAAGAAGTCATAGTGGATGACCACACTGTTGAGACCCAAGGGCATGGACCATGCTGGGCGCAGGGGCACACAGCAGGGGCATAGTGAATGAATGAATGAACAGATGGCTGAGTGCTCAGTTCCTCCCAGTTCTGACTCCCAACACTGAACACAAGGATCTCCCTCCAGGAGGTAAACCAGTACATAGGCATAGGAAAGTGAGAAACGGTGGAAAACCCAGATGTGTCTGTGAGCTAGAGAAAGGGCTGTGGGGGCAAGATAAGAGGTTTTGAACAGGGAAGTCATGCTGCTTCTGCTCCCAAGGCCTCAGAAAGGAAGTGCTCCCTGCTTCCCCTCTGACCACTTCTTCAGGTTCCCCCACATGCCTGCTCTGTGGAGTAGGAGCTGAAACAGAATCCACCGAGGAGTGTGAGAGAATGCACCTGTTTCAGCGGCCACGGTTAAGGCGATCTTATCAGTCTCTGTTCTCCATCCTCGATCTGTCCTAGCTCCTTCCTCTGCCCTGCACGTAGTGCTGGTTAACCTGAACACAGAGGACTGAGCAGGATCTCTGCAGGAGGTCTCTCTCTCTCTCTCACACACACACACATGCATGTATTAAGATGCAGCTGTGAGAGAACTGTTTGCTGTGGGGAAGGGAAGAAGGTGCAGAGCTGTGAGGCATGATTCTTTCAAAGGCGAAAGAAACCCTAGCACCTTTCTCCCTTTGCTGAAAGCCCCACCCTTTAGCAGGTGGGCATTAGAGGAGTGCCAGCGGCCCAGGGCTGAAGGCTCCCTTTCTTCACAGTCAACCATGATGAGATGGCCCCTAGGGTTGGGAGCATTCCTAGGCTAGGTGTCTGCAAGAAGCAGTGGATTCAGCCAGCTATCAGAAGCTGTGCCAGGCACGGACGTCAGTGTCTCAGGACATGTCAAAACCAGGCTGCATGCAGAGCAGGCAGACCAGATGTGGTGGGGAAGGTGCAAAGTGGTGATGCAGTGGGGTGCTAAAGCTGGCAGTGAAAGAGCAGGTAGCCAGGCTGGGTTGCAGGCAGGCCAGGTGGCAGGCAGGAGAGGCAGAGCCCAGGAGAACTGCATGAACCAGGTATGGACAGGATGGCCAGGGACCCATGAAGACAGAGGGAAATCAGACTCTGTTCCTGGTTGACAGTGTTATGGGGCCTGGAACTGGACAATCTGGGTTTGAATCCAGGCCCCAAGATTTAGCTGTGTGTGTAACTTAGATCTCTTCTCCTTCCTGAGCCTGTGTCCTCGTCTGCCAAGGAGGATATTTACATGCCTCATGGGTTATTCTGGAGAATCTGTAGGATAACCCACGTGAAGGGTATGATTTGGCATCCAGACCCAATGGGTACATTGTGATCACAAGCACAATGGTGAACATTGATGAGGATTTGATGCGAATGCTCATCTGGTGAGCATTCCTGGAGGCACCAGATAGTGGCTTGGTGATGAGAACCAGGAAAGCAGAAGCAGGCCTAGCAGCTAAGGGGATGTGATGTGGGCTCCCTCCCATCACTTCCTTTGCCTGGTGGCAGGGTCAGTGTGGCCTACAGCGGCACCATCAGTTTAGTGAGATACATTAGGGAAAAAGAGACGGGTTATGGAGCGGAGTGGGAATCCACAGCTCGGGGTAGGCTGCTCTCCCTGCAGGTTTTGTTTGAGGAAGGCTGCACATGGCCTGTGGGCTCAGGGCTACCCAGGCTGACTGCCAGACGGACAGGGCACTAAGGGTTTTAGCTGTTCACATGCAACTTGGGTTTTGTCATTTGCAGCCAGTTTTCTTTGGATTTTGGCTCCTGCGTGATGGGATGGGCATTAAGTCCATCTCCGATGGCCTCCCACTAGCAGCCTGCAGCATCTCTCTCTGACTTTGTGTGTGTAGGCAGGGAGAAATCTTGCAATTTGATCAGGCCCAGGTGCAACCACCTATCTAAGGCTAAGGTGGCCCCACTCTTCTCCCTCTTTTAATTTACAGAAGAGAGAGAGAGAACGTGAGAAAGCAAGCCCTCCTTAATGGGGCATGGGCATGCTGCAATCCTTTCTTCATTTCTCTGTTCTTTCAGGATTTGGGGCACACATATGCACACAAGCCAAGCATATTTTTCTTGAGTTTAGGAAACAGGCTAGGATTCCAACCATGGTCAGTCATGTGGGATCTGCCTCCCAAAGCACAGGGCTTATCTGATACACTACAGGGCTGCCCAGCTCTCACTCCCTCCCTTTACTCTCCTTCCTGCCAGGGCCTTCAATCCCCTCTTTCTTCATTTATCAACCTCCTTTTTCTCACTAACACTTCTTTTCCTCCTGTGCCTCTTTCACTCCCTCTGTCCTTCACTTTTCCTATCTGTCCTTTGATCTTTTAACCAGCCCCCTCCTAACCTGGAATCATGGCCTTTGGAACAAGAGGGGGCTCTAGGAATCTAATGCAGCCCTCTGTCCCACACCCCTGCCACAGCCCCATTCATCTGGTGCTTGGATATCTTCTGGACCTGGGGACTGGCTGCGGCTCAGGGTGGCTCATTCTGTGTTGGTAGGACTTTGATGGTTACAGTGGAGACCCAGTGAAGTTGTCGTTCCTCCTGCTCTTGAGGAACTCAGAGTCCAGTGGAGCAATCCACCCATGCTTGGTTCTCCTTCTACTCGATAACGTCCACACACAGACAAACGATACTCAGTAAACAAGTACTGAGTGTCTCCTGTGTGCCTGCCTCTGGGCGAGGGATTACAGATCCCGTAAGGAATAAGAAATAGTCCTGGCAGTTATAATGCTTGAGTTTAGGAAACAGGAGAGATTTCTGGGGCTTCATGTGTTAAGTGTTCTAGTCACCAGACCACAGGAACGTAGAGAAAGGAAGGTTTCTCAGAGGAGGCAATACATGAGCTGATTTTGCAAAGAAGAGTTCACCAAGAAGAGGAAAGGATTATTTGGGCGAGGACATTCTCAAGCACAACTTGGAGATATTTAGGTCAAACCAGGAAGCTAGAATAAAATAAAATAAACTGTCAATGAAGGGAGTAACTCAAGGAATGGACTTAAATAAGCAGGGAGCCTAGGAAATGGGGAAAAAATGACATGACATGGAAATCAAACGTTTGGTGTAGTGTAGTGAAGCCTGGGAGCAGGGACCCAGAGGAGTCTAGGCATGTGCTCATCTGGGATTCCTGCCATAGAAGAGCATAGCCTGGTTGGGTCCCAGTTTCCTTGTGTGTAAAAATAGGAGGTTGCCTGTCTTGTTGGTGAAGAGAGTCTGGGGAGATGTAGATAGTGTCTGAGAAGGCTCAGGCTCAGTACCTAGAATACATATAAACAGGAGGTATAGAAGTGTAGTGGGCATGAGAGCATGTGAGTACGGAGATTTGAAAGCGAGAATGAGAAACTTCAACTTGGAAGTCACACTCTCGGGAATGAGAAGTAGGGATGTTGGTGTATTATGTGTTGGGGGAATTTTATTTGTCAAAGATATTATAAGAGCACATAAATATCTTCAGGGAGGTGAAGACAGCTGCTGTGAGAAGAAAATAAATGCTTCTGGTAGAAAGACCCAACTTCAAATTCAAGCTCAAACCATCTGATGAGCCTTATAACTTCTCTGTGATATTTATAAAGTGAGGATAAAAATACTTAGAAGATTGCTTGAGATGGTGGCAGCAGGTGACATAGTGTTTAAGGCACCGTATTCCAACATGGCTGACTGTGGTTCAAGTCCTAGACCCAGTGGCTTGAAAGTCACGCCAGGCCCTTGTGTGTGTGTGTGTGTGTGTGTGTGTGTGTGTGTGTGTATGGCCAAAATCCCAGGAAGAGAAAAAGGAGAAGAAACTGCAGTGCAGCCAACCCTTTTCCTTGTTTCTCTCTGTCTCTCTGGCGAGCACACATGCCCTATGGCAAAAACCTTAAAAAAAAAAAAAAAGAAAGAAAAGAAAAGACTACTTGAGAATCAAGTAAGGTAGTATATACATATAATGTTCTTAGTACAGTTTCTGGCATATAGTAGGTGCGCATTTTCCCTCCCCTTTTCCTCCTCACCCATCCCCAAAGAATACTGAGTTAGTATTTTGGCTATGAAGGACAGAAAAGTCCTGGCGAATTGAGACACTATAAAGTCTACTCTAGGACCATGACCCAGCAAGTTGTGAGCTCCCCCAGTAACTGTACCATGTCCGTGGTTTTGTCCTAGTACCCTTGAGGGTGCGTTGCTTATGCTAGGTGCTTAAAACATGTACAAATGGCCTTTTGGCCAGAACCATCATCTTCCAGTAATGAACCAAAATGATGAACACAAAGGGA
>NW_006159534.1:5922384-5939656 GCF_000334495.1 Tupaia belangeri chinensis | reverse complement strand
TGTCCTCTAGGCCTTTTAGAAAACATGGAGTTGTTCCTTTGGCAACGTATATGCGAATCTACAAGAAAGGTGATATTGTAGGCATCAAGGGAATGGGTACTGTTCAAAAAGGAATGCCCCAGGAATGTGACCACGGCAAAGCTGGAAGAGTCTACAATGTCACCCAGCATGCTGTTGGCATTGTTGTAAACAAACAAGGCCAAGATTCTTGCCAAGAGAATTAATGTGCGTATTGTGCATATTAAGCATTCTAAGAGCAGAGATAGCTTCCTAAAACGTGGGAAGGAAAATGACCGCAAAAAGAAGGAAGCCAAAGAGAAAAGGTAGGTACCTGGGTTCAACTAAAGCGCCAGCCTGCTCCACCCAGAGAAGCGCACGTTGTGAGAACCAATGGAAAGGAGCCTGAGCTACTGAAACCTATTCCCTATGAATTCATGGCACGATGGGTGTTAAAAATAAACTAGTCTATGATCTATAAAAAAAAAATGTGTAGATGAAATTGAGCAGAAACAAATGCTTGTTTTTTAAAAATTTCTAGACGTTTAAGATGTGGTAGGAAAGCACTAGGAGATAGGGTTTTCTTCCTGCCTCTTCCATGCACTGGCTGTGTGATTTTGGGAAAATCCTGTCATGTCTCTGAAGCTCAGTGCGCATACCTGTGAAATGAAGGGCATGCAGGACAACCTCCATGTTGTTCTAGTGTCGAGATACTGGAGCCCTGTGAGGTTTCAGACAGCTATGAACTGTATTAGGTCCCAGCTCCCCTTCACATGCATCTGTTGAAACCCCAACCCCCAGTTGACTATATTTGGAGAAAGAGATAAAAGTTATCCTTTTATGAGGTCATAAGGATGGGGTCTGTACCTGCTAGGACTGGCGGCTTTTTTAAAAGAGTAAGAGATCTCTCCCCCATGAATACGCAGTGACTAGACAGTCATCTACAGCCAGGAACAGAACCTGCTCACCACAATCTGATCACACTGGTACCTGATCTCAGGCTTGCAGCTTCTAGAACTGTGAGGAGATATAGTTCTGTTGGTTAAGCCATTGTTCCGGCAGCCTGAGCAGATAAAGACAACAGAACTACAGCTGGTTTGCAAATAAGGCTCCTGGGAGATACCTCGTTTGTAAAATAACAAGGAATGCAAGAGCTGGGGATGTTTTTACTCACTGGAATGAGGCTATATTTTTCCTGTTGTCCATGATAGTCAGTCACACCCCAGACTCAGAGACCCTGTTGCTTTGAAGTAGCTTCTTTTGAGACCCTAGGGGGGAAGGCTCTCGAGGCATCCTGCTGCTCACCCCAACCTTCTGAGAGGCACGTAGAGGAAATGGTGGGTGACGGCAGCAACGACTTTGACATTTAAGGCAGTCTTCGCTGCATCTCCTTTCCCACAAACCCACCGTGACACATGTTTTTGCAATGTAGCACTTCGAATATTAAAAAGGGACTCAAAAAAGAGCCCACAAGACCCAACTTCCAGTCTTCACAGATGTTGTTTGGGGTGTGCCTCACACCCTGTCCCTCCTGCTCACTGCTCTGCAGCCCTGTGCACTTGGGGGCACTACTCACACAGTCTGAAACGTTCCTGTTTTATTATCTCTCTCCCATTATGATTTCTTTGGGTCAGAAATTTGACTTGAGGGGCGACAGGTGGCGAGGTGGTTAAAGTGCTGGACTCCCACATGGGTGACTGCAGTTTGAGTCCTGGCTTGAAAAATCACAGCAGGCGTGTGTGTGTCTGTATATGTGTGCATGCAGGCCCCAAATCCCAAGAGGAGAACAGAGGTTCGGCATGGCCCCTCCCCCTATGGGGGGGGAGGTCATGTCTCACTTTCTCTTTCACTATCTCTCTCTCTTTCCCCAGCAAAAAAAAAAGGACAGATTTGACTCGAAAGCCAAAATGCTCTGTGGCCTTAGGCAAGTGACTTATCTGAGTGTCAGTTTTCACACTTGTACTAATCTGATCAATAAATATTTAAAATATAGACCAGGCACTATTTAAAATAGAGAATTCATTTTACCTGTTTCTTTCTGAGAAATTCAGTCAGTCACTCATACTACTTGGTAACCAGTGCAGGACCTCCGGCTCTGTCCTCAGTTTGTACACCATGTGTTGTATTACTTCCGAAGACAGAGAATAAAGGACGGTCATTCTGCAGAGCCACTGCCTGAACATTACCATGGAAGGGTGGGTGACAGTATTCTCACTGCAAGAGAACTTTGAACTTTCAGCCTGTGAGCCTGAGAGAAACGGTGGATACACCAAGTGATACTGAAGCCTTTGAAGGCCAGCCAGTGGCACAATGGCTAAGGTGACTACATCCCACATGGCTGACCGCGTGGTTGAGTCCCAGCCCTGGTGGCTTAAAAAACATGCCAGGCACATGAGTGTGTGCCCCAAATCCTGAGAAAAATGGAGAAGGGAATCGTAGTGTGGCCATCCCCAACAAGGGGTGCTTTCTCACTTTCCCTCTGTACTTTTCTGTCTCTTTCTAGCAAGCGCACATGCGCTGTAGCAGAACTTTAAAAAGGCAAGACAAAACAGAACAATGGCAAACTGAACAACAGCTCTGAGCACAGAGGTGCTCTATGCTCCCTGGCGTCTTGGTTTATGGTTCGGGTGGTAAGAAGGTCATCTGGAGGTAGAAAGACCAAATGTTGCTCTAAGATTCCGCTGGATTCTTAATAGGAATAAATGGTGCTGGGAGTAAGCTTGTGTAATTCTTCTTAAATATCCTTCAATTTGTCTCAGGGTTTAAAGCCAAACATGGATAAGAAATAAAGAAAGCAAATGAGCTGTAAACTCAGGGTACTATAAAACCAATTCTTGGGGAGTCCATTGGGATGTTTTCCAATAAAATAATTTCTTTTCTTTTTTTTTTTTTTTTAAGAGGTTTTGCTGTAGGGTACTTGCGCTTACCAGAAAGACAGAGAGATACAGAGATAAAGTGAGAAATCACCCGCCAGTGGGGGGTGGCCACACCGCAATCCCTTCTCTTCCATTCTCCTCTCAGGATCTTGGGCATGCATGCACATGTGCCCGGCATGAATTTAAGCAATCGGGTCCAGGACTTGAACTATAATCGACTACATGGGAGTCCAGTGACACAGCTGTTACGCCAACCGCTGGTCCCATCAACAATCATTTCTGGAGTGCGTGTTAGATGGTAGGCACTGTGGAGCCTAAGAATATACACTCCCTGTGCTTATGAGATGTACATTTGAGCACAGAAGATAGATGTTATAAAAGTATGTGAAATGGTAATTCTAGCATTGTGCAAATATCACAGTGTACTTACACAACCCTAGAGGGCATGACTGAACACCTAGTTTATATGGGATCGCCTATTGCCCCAGGCTACAAACCCATATAGCATGTTACCATCCTGAGTACTATAGGCAACTGAACCATAATGGTATTTGTATACTTAAACATGGAAAAGGTACAGTAAAAATACAGTAGAAAAGATAAAAAGTGATACTCCTATCTAAGTGCTTACTGTGAATGGAGCCTGCAGGAATGGAGGTTGCTCTGGGTGAGTCAGTGAGTGAGTAATGAGTGAACGTACCTAGAACTCTGCTGTAGACTTTCTCAACGCTGAACACTTAGGCTGCACTACATTTCTAAAAAATATATTTTTTCTTTCCATAATAAATTAATCTAAATTGACTGTAACTTTTTTACTTTACAACATTTTAATTTCTTAAACTTTTTGACTCTTACATACAATGCTCAGCTTAAAATTTAAACATATTGGGACCAGCAGTTAGTGTAATGGCTGTTGCTGGACTCCCATGTAGTCGATGGTTGTTCGCGTCCCGGACCCGGTGGCTTAAACTCACGCCGGGCGTGTGTGCGTGCGTGCCCAGGATCCCGAGAGGAGAATGGAAGAGAAGGGATTGCGGTGTGGCCATCCCCCCGGGGGGGTGATTTCGCGCTTTCTATCTCTCTGTCTCTCTCTTTCTGGCGAGTATATGCGCCCTATAGCGAAAAGAACCTCTTCAAAAACAGAAAAAAATTTTTAGCATATTACACAACTGTAGAAAAATATGACTTTTCCTTATATCCGTATTTTGTTAGTTTTTTCTATTTTTAAAGTTTCTAATTTTTTTTTTTTTTTTTCTTTTTAAAATTTTTGGTTAAAAACTCAGACACAAATACACACATTAGCCTAGGCCTACACAGGGTTAAGAACATCAATATCACTCTCTTCTACCTCCACATCTTTTCCCACAAACCAAGATGTTGGCCCAACTAAGTGCCCCAGGCAGTAGGGGTACTGCTGTGAGATACTTGAGGCAATATGGGAGGACTTCAGTTTTGAGGACTGTAGCATGAAGACCCTTTAGAAGGTGCCATCTTCTCTCTCTCTCTCTGGAGATAAAAAACTTTAAAAGTGAGATAAAGGGGCCAGTGTATGGCATGGTGGTTAAGGTACTAGACTCCCACATGAATGACTACAGTTCAAGTCTCAGACTGGTAGCTTAAAACTCACATGGGATGCATGTGTGCGCACGCCCAAAATCTTGAAAGGAGAATGGTGAGGAAGGAATTGAGGCATGGCCATCCCTCCTGTGGTGATTTCTCACTTCCTCTCTCATAGTCTCTGTCCCTCTCTGGTGAGTGCACATGCCCCATGGCAAAAGCCTAAAAATAAAAAAAGATAAAATCAAGCCTACAAGAAAATGATGTAATAAGAAACATGATGAACATGAGGTATATGAAATGCAACATAGCCTACTGTTAATAAGGAGGAGTCCACTCTAAAATAACAGTAAAAAGTATGTACATACACAGACCAATAATATGGCTGTTTATTACATGATCAAATATTATGCACAGAACATAATGATATGTGTTATTGCTGGAAGCCCTGCTCCAGCCAGGGTGGGTCAAAACTCGTACACAGGAAGGCGACACGGTTGATCAGGAATGAGACTGAGACCTTATGCCCTTTAGCGTGTTCTCAGCCGACTACAGCCAGAGCAAGCTCAAGACTGCAGCCCTGATGGCTAGGGGACATACGTATTTATTATTGAAGGAGTTTTATAGGAGTAGGATGGGTGAGGGGAAGTAAGTAAAAGATTTTACCACAAAAGGTAAAGCATTCAAAGCATAGGAACAATCATCATAAAACATAACATCTGTTTTGTTTAGGTATAAACAGTCATAATCCTTAGAATGAGGAAGTCCATTTGTCTGGTGCATCCTCTCCTTAGATCTTGATTACCGAGAAGGGTCTTTCAGATGAGAGGGCTCCCAGGAATCTTAATAACCTCAGTTCCAGGGCAGCTTTATGACTTCAGTCCCAGATCAGCTTGAGAACTTGAGTCCCAGATCAGCTTGAGAACTTGAGCCCCAGGCCAGCTTGAGAACTTCAGCCTCAGGCTAGAGAGGCAGCAGATTACCAGTTACAAAGGCCTAGATAAAAATCCTGTATGGTTAAGTAAAGACAAGGTTAACATACTAAAGTGGAATACATATATTATCTCTGGGGTAATCCACAGCTGAGAGAGTGAGTCTAATGTCTACATGGGAAAGGAATGTGGCCTTGTGAGCAGCTTAATGACTGACCTAACGGTTACTGTGTACTTGGGACCCTCTACATGCTGCTCTATACAATGGCTGGGGCTTTGGGGACGGCAATCTTCCTTGTCCTGGGATTGATTAAAGGTGGCTCATGGTCTTTGGGGGATCAGCACCTCGTGGATGAGTCCCTGAGCCCCTCCCAGCTACTGAGATCATTTCACCAATTTAGTAGCTTTAACCTAAACCTTCCTAATGCTTATCTATGTAATCCCCAGTAGGAGAAGTGAATGTGGCATTCTTTATTGACATTTTCCAGGAGGGTGGGGTGAATCTAATGGGAGTAATTCCCATTCGCAGCCACCGCCTTAGTGGATCTACATTCCTTCAGGATTATTGTAAAAGTTATAGTAAGGCTGGGGTGCCTTTATGGGGTACCAGGGTATGGCAATAAGGCCCATGGCAGAGAAATTGAGTGCAGGCCAGTACAGCAACACAATGGAGGACCAGAACTCATAAACTGTTGACCTTACTAACAGTTCTCCTAGCTGAGTCCTTGCTTTTAGCCATGAGGGGCAGTTCTTTTATATTCAGCTTGTGTTAACTGCATGGTCCCAACATGTTATACTTACAGGACTTGCAACATGGTTGGTTTGTTTCTACAAACTTCTAAGTCATGCATTGTACTGTAGTGTTAGGACAGCTACAGGTCACTAGGAGATAGGAGTTTTTCAGCTCTATTATGGGAGAAGGGGCTCCTAACATTATATATATGTTCTTTGTTGACTGAAATGTCTTTATGTACCACGTAATTGTGAAAAGCAGCAGAAGAGAAAAAAAAAGTATTATGAGAGATAATACTAACAGAGCTTATCTCGCTTAGTTGGAGCGGTTGGCAGAAGACTCTTTGAAGAAGTGATATTTAGTCTGGAACTGAAGGTTTCCTAGGATCTGGTCATATAAAGATGGGGCAGAGGTAGAGGGGTGGAGTAAACAGCCTTCCAGCTGATGGGAGCATCTTAAATCAAGGCCCTGAGGTAGAAAGGACTTAGCAGATACAATGGTCTGAAAGCCCATTGTGAACCTGGGCTTTCATTGTGATGAGAGAGGAAGAGGGTAAAAGGAGGTACACTGGGGGCCAGCAGGTGGCATGGTGGTTAAGGCACTGAACTCTCACATGGCCAGCTATGGTTTGAGTCCAAGATCCGGTGGCTTGAAAATCACACTGGATGTGTGTGCACGTGTGCCCCAAATCCCAGGAGAGTGGAAGAGAAGGGGTTGCTATATGGCCATCCTCTCAGATGGGTGATTTCTCACTTTTCCTCTCACTATTTCTCTCTGTCTTTCTGATAAGGGCACTCACCCTATGGCAAAAACCTAAAGGGGGTTGGGGAGTATACACTGGAGAGTTAGGAAGAGCTCAGGAAATGCAGGGTCTTGAAAGTCATGGCAAAGAGTTTAGAATTTATCCTAAAGACAGTAGAAGTCACTAAAATGTTATTTTAACAGTAGTCTGATGTAATCAGATT
This sequence comes from Tupaia belangeri chinensis, assembly GCF_000334495.1. Lineage (NCBI taxonomy): Eukaryota > Metazoa > Chordata > Mammalia > Scandentia > Tupaiidae > Tupaia > Tupaia belangeri. The sequence continues at coordinate 5,932,596 of NW_006159534.1, read as the reverse complement.
TTCATCTGCATTAGTGGCAACTGAACGAATGATATGACCACCTCAAAAAAATGGATCACTGTCCCAATTGGCTCTGATATATTTATTTATTTAGAGAGATTTTTGCTATAGGGCACATGGGGTTGCTGGAGAGACAGAGAGACAAAAAGCAAGAAATTATCCCTCAGAGTGGATGGCCACACTACAATCCTTTCTCCTCCATCCTTCCCTTGGGATTTAGGGCATTTACACACATGTGCCTGGCATGAGTTTCAAGCCACTAGGTCTGGGACTGCAGTCAACTACGTGGAAGTCCAGTGATGTAACCATTATGTCATCTGCTGGTCCCATGGGCTCTGTTTTAGAAGGATTTTTCTGTGTGGTCCAGGCCAGCTGTGAGCTCCCAGTCCTGCCGCCTCAACCTCCCTGACCCACTGGGATTACAAGCATATACCATAGTCTGTACATTGGTTTCCCAGGAGTGTTGATTTCATTTGAATCTCCCTGTAAAATGTTGCAAGAATGAGTTTTGCAAAAACAAATCCTACTGTCTCACTTCCCTGCCTAAAACCTTCTCCTAAAGGTTTGATTCGAGGAGTCAACCAGTTTCCTAAGAGACCCAGGGTTCTTAACAGCTGGAGCTCAACAGCTTGCCCTGCTCCTCTGCAGGTTTCTCTCCCACATCCAGCTTCCACTCAGGAACTGTGCAAACCTCATTCTTGCAACATTTTACAGGGAGATTTGGCCTTGAGAAAGGCTGGTGGCAGAGACTACCGAGGAAGCCATCTCAGTGTATTGGGTGAGAGATAACGTTTCTGACCTCAGGCAATAGCAGCAGGAAACGTAAGAGCAGGAAGGAAGTGCTGAGAGAGGGCCAAAACATGACTCAAGTGAAATCAACATTCCTGAGCAACCAGCTAACTGGGGAGAGGAAAAGAGAGGAGTTGTGGCCAGGAGGAAGGACTGCAGGAGAAACAGGCAGTATGGAGAGTAGGAGTGGACTGGGCAGAATGTGGCAGAATGTGGAACTAATGTTTTCATATTGGTTTGGTAAGGTGAGAGAGCTAGAGTGATAGTACCAGATATTCTAACACATAATAATAATAAAGCATAAAGTTTGAAAAGTAAAAATCTCTAATAAAATAGAAAATAAGGATTTATGGGAGGTTAATTTAGTTTATGTGGAGGAATGATTGGGTATGAAGCTGAATACTTGGAAGTTATTGGCAGCTCAATGGTATTTGAGGCCAGGGAGAAGGGTGAGGCTAGCCCAGGTAGAGTTGCCAACTTCTGTTAAAAAACAAACAGGGGTCAGCAGATGGTGTAATGGTTATCTCGCTTGACTTCCATGTAGTCAACCGCAGTCTGAGCTCTCACTTACTGTCTCTCTGTCTCTTCCGTGAGAGCACGCACCCTATAGCAAAAAAATAAATAAATAAATAAAATAAATAAATAATTCTTTCTTTAAAAAAAACAAATAAATAGGACACACAATTAAATTTTAATTTCAGGTGAGGAAGGAATAGATTTTAAATACATTCCATGCAATATTTAAGAAATACTTGTCCTAAAAATTAATTATTATTTACCTGAAATTCAAGTTTAATGTATTTCTTCTGACAACCCTCACGGGACTACGAGCAGAAGTGCCTGCTGGGACCAGCAGGTGCAGCACATAGTGGAGGGTGGCGGTGCGCAATTTAGAGGACCAGCTCCAGCTGGTTGGGTTTGTGAAGATGGTCAAGATGGTCATAATTGTACCCAGTATGCTAATGTTTCAGAACAGAGTAGAAATGGATGTGTTATTGTGTTATTGTTGTTGTTTGTTTTGCCAAAGGGTGTGTGTGCTTGCCAGAAAAACAGAGAGGAGAGCAAAAATCACCCCTAGGGGTACAGCCATGCCTGAATCCTTTCTCTTCTCCTTCATTCTCCTCTTGGGATTTTGAGCATGCATGTCCACATGCTCAGCATGATTCTCAAGCCACCAGGTCCAGGATTCGAACCATAGCCAGCCATGTGGGAGCCCAGCACCTTAACCGCCACATCACGTGCTAGCCCCCAAATGTATGTTTTAATGTGGACTCTCTTGATCTTAAGAGCAGGCAACCAATGAAAAGAGAAACATTGTGAAGTACAAACAAAGCAGGTCTGTAGGGTGAGCCATATGGGCCACCACTTCGCAGCCTCTGATCTAATCTCAGTAGTGGGCTGAACAGGATTCTAACCTGTAGATCATGGTGATTTGCAATGTCAGGCTAAATAGTTGGGAGTGAAAAAGGGAGACAGCAGGGGAGGATCTTGCCTGAACACGCCCACTGACACTCCCCCTGTCTCTGAGTAGCAGCTAACACAGTGCTGTCTCACTACCATCCTGCTCTGCAGGACCCTAGGACATGAGCCCAAGCTCACCTGCCTTCTCTGGTAGCACAGTGATAGCAATTGGGGCTTTGAAGGCTTTCATCAGAAACTTGTGGGCGGAAACTTCCAGGGGTTTACTCTGAGCTTCTTGAGGCTTCTCAGCCTCAGATGCAAAGTGAGTGGGTGTCTCTGTGAGAAGCAGAAAAAACGAAAGAAAGAGAGCGGGAGAGAGGTGTTCCCCTCGACTGTGGAAACTCTATAAAGAGAGACCAGCCTCCCTTCTCTCGAGCAGTCAGCACCCGCAGTCCCATCCTTGACCCCTCAGCTCTACAGAAGTGAGAAGTAAAACCCTGAGCCATGCAGCAGCCCTTCAATTATCCATATCCCCAAATTTACTGGGTGGATAGCAGTGCCAGCAGTCCCTGGACCCCTCCAGGGTCAGTCCTCCCCTGTCCATCCTCCGTGCCCAACAGGCCAGGCCAAAGGAGGCCACCGCCGCTGCCGCCAGCACCACCACCACCACTGCCCCCACCGCCACCTCCAGCGCTGCCCCCACTGCCTCCTCCACCTCTGAAGAAGAGAAGGGAGCACAACCCAGGCCTCTGTCTCCTTGTGATGTTTTTCATGGTTCTGGTGGTCCTGGTTGGAATGGGCCTGGGGATGTTTCAGCTCTTCCACCTACAGAAGGAACTGGCCGAACTCCGAGAGGTAAGCCTGGCTGGAGAGCGCTGAGCGGAGTCACTGGGGATAGAACAGCTCTGCTGGAGAAGGGGGTGGGCTACTGTGGGCCACTGCTTTCCAGTCATTTTTTTTTTCTTTTTGCCTTAGAAATGGATCATTTTAGTCATTCTATTTTTATGGGCAGAGAAGCCCAAATGAGTGAAAGAAATGTTTTCTGTGTTGTAAGCCATCATAGCCAGATCATTCCTTTCTCAGCTGTGGAAGTCCGTCTATTGAGCCACTTACTGCCTCATACCTTGTGATTTAAGGAATAACAAGAACTTTGAGTTTTGCTTAGAAGTGAATCTGTTCAAATGTCAAACTAAAGCTCTTTGAAAATACTTTAACTGGACCAGCCTGGGGCCTGGTGGTTGAGGCAGCTGGATCCTACATGGCCAACTGTGCCATTTGAGTCCCAGACTTGGCCGCTTGAGAAACACCCTCGGTCTGTGAATGTGTGTGTGTGTGTGAGAGAGAGAGAACATGTGCCCAAGATTCCCAAGGAGGGAGAAATGGAGGGGAAGGGATTGTGGAATGACCACAACCCATGGGGAGTGGATTCTTGCTTTCCAGTTCTCTCTCTCTCTCTTTGCTTCTCTCCTGTGAGTACACATGACTTCTGGCAAATTTAAAAATACATATATTGCCATTATTTCAAGACACAAAACTGAGGAATGAGGAGAGACAATTGCTTGGCCAAAGTAAAACCCTGGTCCATGGAGCAGCCCTTCCTGAGTTAAGAAAGGTTCTAAGATATTTGAATTATCTTTAAAGGGCTTGGTTTGTTTGACATTTCTGCATCCTTTGCTCAAATAACTTTATATTTAGTATATGTCTTTTCTCTTCTTTTGCTAGTCCACCAGCCAAAGGCACACAGTATCATCTTTGGAAAAGCAAATAGGTGAGTCCTTTTATACATGTACATTGAGCTCCCGAAGATAATCTTCGGCACTGAATCATTATGGTGGAATGCCTTGAATTCCATCCCACTCTCAGGCCAATGTATTCTATCAGAGGAGTCTGGCTAATTCTGAATCTCTAGTCAATGTGGTACGTGGAGTTGCTTTAAAATATGAAGTGAATTTAGTTGCTCAAAGTAAGTGTAGCCAAGCACTGCACACAATTCAAAATAATTTTCCCTTGACTTCAGAAAGAGACACGTATATAAGCATGGGCCTTTGTCCACCTTGCAGCCAGCTCCAGGCCTCTTCCCTTCCCCAGGCTTCCTGGTTCCGGCACACAGCAGTGGCTATAACCACTAGGAAGAGGAGAGGAAGTGAGGACAGAGACACATGTTCCTGGAAAATGTCTTCTTGTTATCTCTCTAAAGAGATTACTCAAGAGTCAGTCTTTATTTTAAAAATATTCCATAGGATATAAATAAGCTTTTAAAAATCAGATGACCAACCACTAGGATATTTGGACATTTCTTTTGAAGTCACTGGTACGTTTGGGGAATGACTTTAGCCATTGTTCAAAGGATTGTAGAATTTTAGCAGCAGAGTCACCAACTACCCTCAATAATAGAGGAAAATCCCTTGTGTGAGATTCAGGACAGAAAGAAGGTGAAAATGTTGAACATCGACCTCATGAAATTTCAGGGCAGTTTTGGACACAATGGAAAGAAAGATTTTAGACTATTCTTCTCTTGTCTTAAATAAGATTCAATGAATTTCTCGATTTGCTTAGAGGAGAGCCTAAGGTGTGTCCGGTCCAGCTATCTTATTATGCAGAAGTGACACAAAATACCAGACAGATGAGATGAGATGTTGAAGGCTCCCAGTGTGGAAGTGGGGCTAGGAGGAAACAGGCTTCTGATGCCACCACGTTGCCTGATGCTAATGCTTTATAAAACAGGGACACTCCTTACAGTTGCCATGAAATGAGTAGATGAAAAGCAGGAGCCCTCTGCGAAGACAAGTGAATCTCATCCTTAGAAATTGAGATGAAAACAGAAGGCAGTAATGGCCATCCACTAAGTGGAGCCATTCCATTTTCTCAGGCTATACCCACCGTGGATAGCTGGACCAGTCCTGTCCTGAAATGTGAGCTCTTGCAGAAGCCATTGTTGCAATGTTCTACTCCTGAGTTCTGTGTCCAAGACACGAAGAGTTAGGAACTCCAGATGTGCGTAAACCAAGTGCAAATGTTTGTTAGGAAGATGAAGCCTCTAGAGGACTTCTAAAATAAAATCATTGTGACAATCAGTGGAATGTGGCTGGTGAAGCAAATTCCTAATTACTCATCTTTCACCCACTCTCTGGAGTCATGTAGTGATTAAAAGTCAAATGAACAGATGAGTCAGGTGTACCTACCTCAGCTAACAGTGGCCTTCTCTAGATCAACCCAGGCAATCATAAAATTGGTGAATTATCACATGGAAATCAAATTAGTAACTTTATTAAGAAGAGATACAAATCTAAATCTAAACAAGGGGTTACCTATATTCATCATTTAAATAAAAAATAGCAAACCCAGTTTGGCAAAACTGTGAGAGGAAAGGGCCTGCTTAAACATTGGTTTCAGCCAGTGTACATGTAGCTTTTCTGAAGAGCAGTTTCAAGCATAGCGATAGCTTGAAATCATGAATTCACCTTGTAATCCCATCAATAAAACTCATCTTTAAAACAATCAGAGATGTGCCTAAAGATTTACATATTACAATGTTCATCCCTCCTTTATGAGGCTATTTATAATAAAGAGCTCTGAGGAAACTTAAATGCCTCATAACAGATCAGCTAAATACATTGTGGTGTATTCAGACAAGAACATAATAGTAACTAAAAACCATATATCAGAAAGGCATTCAGTGCCACGGGGATTGGGCATTCTTTATCGTCAGATAAAAAGGCAAGTTACAAAAGGGTATATTTAGTTTAGTATTGACTATGTAAGTGCATAAGTGTATGTTCATAGTTTTAGAAAAGAACTAGAAAGTTTTACACACCAACATGTTAACAGTGATGTTTATCTAGGAGGTACTATTATAGATTATACTTTCTTATTTGCTACTTTTTTAAATTTCCATTTTTTCGAGTTAACTAGCTAAATCTTTTATTCATTCACAAATGTTCTTGGAGAACTTCCTATGCACCAGGCTGGGTGCTGGGTTGTGGGTGACGATGGAGAATGAGACAGAAAAAGGAGCCTGTGTCTTGAAAGAGCTTTAAGCATGGCAGAGAAGATAAACAAAAGCAAGCAAACAAATCACATAATTTCAAATTGTATTAAGTTAAATCCAAGATGGAGTGATCTGAAACATCCCCTCTAAGAAGGTGTTGTTTATGCTGATGCCTGAGGAATCAGGAGCTCACCAAGTGAAGAGTTTTATGTGTGTGCTTAGAGTGGGTAGAGGGATGGCAGAGAACCTTGCCTGGGGCTGGGAATGGCATGTGCAAAGACCCGGGGGCAGCAGTCATTGCCAACGTCTAGGATAAATTTCCAGGTTATTTATTCCAGTATTTATCCAGCAGATATTTTTTAATAAATATCTGCTCTGAGAATCACCTATTACAAGGCTCTGTGAAGGATATAAAGATACGCACGTGTGGTTTTCTGTTCCATTTCCTGTCAGCACATGGCCTGATGCCAGCTCAGCTTCTCAGATGGTCTGTGGTGTAAGAATGCAGAGGAGACTCAGTTTTACCTTTCCTGTTCATTAACACCTCATTAATGGGCGGTTGTCTTGGGTAGTCATGATTGTTCATGATCAGGCAATGCTTTCAGCACACTGGGCCATTCTCACATCATAGATGAGTTCCCCAGGCTAAAACAAGCCCAATACGCTCAAGCACCTTTCAATAGTCTCTTTTGAATGTCTCAGCTGAATGCATTCCCTAAGTAATAGCTCTCCACCCTGGCTGACATTCTTGAAGTCAGTAGAACTAGTGTTTATTATGAGAAATATTGTCAGATTAACCCCTGCCATTTAATCTGGGAAATTTTACTGGTCACATGCCCTACATTATACACTGAGCTAAATACTCTGGTGAAACCAACACATAGTAAGGAACTTGCCTTTTACTTGGGGAAGAATAAAACAAGTAACATAGTTAACACAAAAAAAGAGGAGACAGAGGAAACCAGAAAGGAGAGATAGAGAGATCCTAGGTCTTAAAGGAGCAGAAGACCGTATTTGATTAAAATGGCTTGGACTGATTTTCCAAAGAGAGATATATATTTTAGAGAGTCCTTCTAGGATTGCTAGAGATTTGACACAGAGACCTGTCTGGGAGGCCGTTTTGTGCAGATGGCCCAGAGGTGGGAAGTGGGGTATGTTCAGGGCACAGAACTCCCACTCAATGCCTCCTGCGAGTGGGGAGAGGAGACAGTTGGGGCAGACAGGCTAAGAGTTGTGACAGAGGACTCGTCTGCGGCTACACAGTCAGTGAAGAGCTGTCAAAGGTGTTCGAGCCTCATGGTGATTGTTTGAGACAATTAAACAATTAATGAGACAATTAATCAAGAACAGACTGTGTTCTGTTATATTATTGGGGGAGACCTGGTGGCTAGAAGGTAGATATTCAGCAGCTTCCTCGGCCTCTGTCTTAAAGAGCTCTGTACTTGGACTCAGAAGTCCTCAATGTTGGTCCTGTCTCCGACATTGAATACAGGATCTTCTTGGACTAGTTACCAACTTCTAAGCTCTTTGGCCATTAATAAATTTGGACAGTAATCCCTACCTCACAGTGTTGTAGTAAATTCTAATGATACAACTACTGTTTATGGCTCAATGCTTATACTGTAACCTTGTAATTGACACATATGTCTGTCTTAATTTGGCTGATTTTTCTTTGACCTCAATGTTTCTGAAATATAGATGACTGTGAGAACTACAGTCTGAACCTGCAAGATCAATCTATGTTAGACTGTTGCCATATATAATTTTTAAATCTTTTATTTAAATAGTGGGATTTAGAGTCCCACCAAAATAATAGTTGGTATCTAATTTTTACATATATTCTTCATCTCTCCGTGATGCAGGTGGCCCCAGTCCTCCTTCTGAAAAAAAGGAGCTGAGGAAAGTGGCCCATGTAACAGGTCTGTATCTGGAATGTCCAGGTGGGATTTGGCAAAGCCTTTGGCAAAAGGCAGAATGATTGTCTGGTCTTCATTATGGGCTCTGAGAGGCTGGTTAACTTTGCAGTGACAGGATTTAGCACTCCAGAACGCTCACATCTTTCCAGTCAGCTCTGTCTCACAAACACATGGAGGCCCTATCCAGCACGGACCTGCCCTAAACTAGAGTGAGAACATCATCTATACCATGTCCTTGCCCATAAGAAACTCATTCTTTTCTAATCATTCGGAAGACCCTTAGGGCATTTGTAGCACCGGTCCAAAGAAGAGAGTTCAGAAGGTGGTGGATGCTTAATTATTTCAGTTAGTGCTTTCTTAACTTTTAGGAGAATTTCACTCTATTTTGTTCAAGAATAGACACAGGAGTGAGAGGGGAGAGCCAGTCTTAGCCTAAAGTCAGGAACTGTGGGCTTTCAGCTGGTGATTGCAATGCAGAGCAAATGACTTGCTGGCCACGTGGTGGGCGCTCCCACTGTCAATTCCTAAGTATCTGAAAAGTACATGACTAACACTGGAAGTGGCGTGTCACTGTTCATGGAATTACTGGGCAGAGAGACTGTTAGAATAAACCAGTTGAGTCAACAAACATTGTGCACCTGCTGTATGCCAAGCTTTGGTGGCACAAAGATGAATAACACATAGTTCCTGCCTTTAAGGAGCTTGATATCTAATTGGAAAAGACAGGCACATGGCATTAATTTCAGCACTAGAGAGAGGTCTCTGACTATGGTATATACATAATCATAAGATCCATCCCAACTTCAGAACTTCAGAGCTCTTTGGAGTTGGCTTTTTCCCTTTGTGGAGGGATTTCAAAGCCTAGTTGTTTAGAGTCCAGTTCTGAAGATCATAAAATCTTTGTTCTAGAGAGCTAAAGCTATCTCAATAATTTCTCACTGTGATTGATGGGGTGTTTATACTCTTGTCCCAATTGTATGGGTAATAAAAGTGAGGCAGGCAATTAGACAAAAGGATTGAGGGATTCAGTCATGAACTGAGCACTGAGCCCCTCTGCCAGTTCTTCATGAGCTGTGTCATTCTGGGTAAAACACTCACTGGAGGAAGGGCCCACAGTTTTGCCTTGGAAGCTCAGTGTGTCAGAACCATGACTATTCTTCTCTGATTTATTTCAGGCAAGCCCAACTCAAGGTCCAACCCTCTGCAATGGGAAGACACCTATGGAGTTGCCCTGATCTCCGGAGTGAAGTATAAGAAGGGTGGCCTTGTGATCAATGACACTGGGCTGTACTTTGTGTATTCCAAAGTGTACTTCCGGGGTCAGTCCTGCAACAACCAGCCCCTGAGCCACAAGGTTTACATGAGGAACTCTAAGTATCCCCAGGATCTGGTGCTGATGGAGGGGAAGATGATGAACTACTGCACCACTGGCCAAATGTGGGCCCGTAGCAGCTACTTGGGGGCAGTATTCAATCTCACCAGTGCCGATTGCTTATATGTCAATGTGTCTGAGCTCTCTCTGGTCAGTTTTGAGGAATCAAAGACATTTTTTGGCTTATATAAGCTCTAAGAAAAGCACTTTAGGATTCTTTACATTATGGTTCCTTATGACAAGTCCTGAGAATGTTGTCTTGATTGAGGATCTTCTTAAGCCCACGTAGAGTCAAGTGAGAAGACATGAGCCAAGAGGACCTTGAGACCATGGGGCACAGCAGGTCTTCAGTTCCTCATCTCTTCTGAGGCCCATGAGCCAGACAGAAAGAGAAACATTTCTGAAGAACACAGAAACCTGGACTGCCATGTAAAGATACAGAGGCATGGAAAAGCAGCATCCAGGTGTTCTACATGTATCTTAAGTGGCCAAGAGGACATTGCTAAGGATTCTTTTAACTCAGTTCTGGGAATGGCTCTTCTTACTACCTCAAGGGAGACCGACTTTTAGATATGTGGTTATATCACAAGTATATGTGATAGAAAGGGAGGATGAGGCTTGCATAATAAGCTATAAAGACTAAAAGAGGCCAGTGCCCATCGACAGCATCTTTTTAAATGCATAGCCTGAACCTCAGGTGATGCTAACAGAGAAGCAAGAGGGATCTATTGGAGACTCAGTCTATT
>NW_006159534.1:5901533-5922247 GCF_000334495.1 Tupaia belangeri chinensis | reverse complement strand
TGAAGGGGTATTTGTGTGCATGTGTATGTGCACATGTCATGTGTGTGTGAGAGAGAGAGAGACAGAGAGAAAGGACTGCATAAGTGAAGAGAAGGTGGAGATTGTGAAATACGTATTTGGAAAACATAGGTTGTGTTTGGTGGCAGATTTTGAATGCTTCTTTGGCAACCAACTCTAATAGTTGGCAAAAAATCTTTGATTGTCAGCTACTAATGCTGTTTTTCTATAATACAATCAATATTTATATATATATATATGTATTATGCATTTTCAATGAAAAGAATACATGGAATAAAAACTATATGTTAGAATACAGATTATACTGGCGCGTGTGCATGTGTGCCCAAGATCCCGAGAGGAGAATGGAGGAGAAGGGATTGCAGCGTGACCATCCCCCCTGGGGGGTGATTTCTCGCTTTCTGTCTCTCTGTCTCTCTCTGTCTGTCTGGTGAGTGCAAGCGCCCTATAGTGAAAAACCTCTCCAAAAAAAAAAAAAAAAGAATACAGATTATATTGATAGATATGAATGTGACTTTAGGAAATCACTAAGATTTAGTTTTAGCTCATTTTTTCCTCTGTCATTTCTTTATTTTGACTTTAGGTCACTTTAAGAAGAATTCATTGAGCCGAGAACCATGACACAAATCCTCCCTCTTTCTTTCTGGGCCTCTTTCTTCTTCTTTTTTTTTTTTTTTTTTTTTTTTTTTGAGAGGTTTTCACTATAGGGTGCATGTGCTCGCCAGACAGAGAGAGACAGAGAAACAGAAAGCGAGAAATTATCCCCCAGGGGGATGGCCACGCCGCAATCCCTTCTTCTCCATTCTCCTCTCGGGATCTTGGGCACGCATGCACACGCGCCCGGCATGAGTTTTAAGTCACCGGGTCCAGGACGCAAACCGCAGTCGACTACGTGGGAGTCCAGCGACATAGCCATTACGCTAACTGCTGGTTCCCTGGACCTCTTTCTTCTTTACCTCCCATTATCCAGAGCTTCCATTACTAATATTATCGATGGTGTTAAGCTCACCAAACTTTCCATGCATATGATGATCACTGTCTTTGCCTGGGGGCGGAGTCATAGCAGAGTGGAAAGGACAGAATTTGGACTAAAAAATCTAGACTGAAATCTTCATTCTTCCACTTACTATTGCAGTCTCTGGGTAAGTCCTTCAGCTTTCGTAGACAAGAAAACGTTGATGTGTATATAAAGTATCTGGCACATAATAGAATGTCAAAATATGGTATCTACCATCACTAATAAGCTACTCTATCAGAGGAACTTCATTCTCCAGGGGAAGCCACCAATCTGTGGAATCCATCTAAAACACATGGTTTCTTTCATTCTTGTATTATCACTCACAGCGATCTGTCCCTGTTTTCTTCAAGAGATCACAATCATGACCTCTCTCTGACTTTATTATCACTAGAAATTGCATCACCTCTTTTGGAATGTGATTTCAGACACAGTATTTTACAACATTATTCAGTTCAATTGCACCAACATTTTCTTTCCTAAAAATACTTTCCAAAATATTTACACTTCTGGTTAATAAATTCTATCATTTTCTTATACATACATCAACTCTTTTCTAACCTTTACTCCTCTTTTTGTCCACCTTAGACTAGAAATTTGTCATTATAATTGAGACCTTGGGAAGCTTCTCAACTCCAAAATACTCTTTCCTCACTGTATTCCCCTTGTTAAAGTCCTATTGTCTTTAAGTTGGCATGATAGCAGCTGGATATGGCTGGACAAAAATTATCCAAATATGTGGATTTGTTCCATTTTATTTTTATCTATTTTCTATGTAAACCAGTCATTCAGTGACTGGCTTATTATTGATTTGTTTCTATCCTCTGACTGACTTGAATGGTAATATATGTATAGGGTACAAAATTTTAAAGCTACTCAGGCCAGAGGATGCAAAGAAGTCCTCTTCCTACCCTAACCCGTGCTCCGTTTCTGCCCCCAGAGAGAATCACTGTTTTTACTAGCCTTCCAGAGATAGTCTATACATACATATGACATCACTTTATGTTAGAGTCTCTCAGCCTTTCCTTTATTGACATTCTGAGTTTGGTAGTCTGTTGTGAGGGCTTGCCCGTGCATTGCAGCATGTGTAGCAGCACACTCGCATTCTACCTGGAGACATGCCAGTGGCATCTTCCCCTCTCCCATGCATGGCATCCAAAATGTACCTCCAGACATTGCCAAGTGTCCTAGGAAAGGGGAGAGGACAACATTATCCCTGGTTGGGAACCACTGCTTTACACGCATGATCACAGATGTCCAATCTGTCATTTGGCACTGCTCAGTATTTTTTCTTCAATTCCCTATGGGTTTTTTTTGTCACTCTTAAATTTAACTTGAACTTATTCTTTTCCTTTGGCAAACCAACCACATGCCCTCCTCCCACCGTGTGCCATCCCTCCCACACAAACACGCAATTTCACCTACGTCTGCATGATCTTTTCCTTCCACCTGGTCACAGCATAGGAAAAACATGATTTCTGTTTGTCCACTAGATTTACATTCCTTCTTCCCTACTTTGCCCATTTTAACAGTTTCTTCTCTTCCCTGAATCCTCAAACTATCCAAAATATGTACATATGTTCAAGTATCTCCTTTCATAAAAACCAACACAAACCAAACCAAACCAAATCATAAAACCCAAACCTTTCTTTCCCCTCCTCCCTCCAACCTTGACTCTCACCTCTCAGGTAGAGACAAACATCTAAGCAAGTGCTTCCACCCACAGAGTCTGTGTTTCCTTTGTCAGGAAAATACTCTTCTCTAGGAGTTCAAAAGTTGCTTTCTCAGATCATCCCAAACAGAACCTCCTCTATTTCTCATTCTTTTTTTTTTTTTTTTTTTTTTTTTTTTGAAGTTTTTTTCTCAGGGGACTACTGGCTCAAGAGACAGAAATCACCCCCCGGGAGAATGGCCACGCCACAATCCTTTCTCTCCCGTTCTCCTCTTGGGATCTTGGGCACGCACGCACACATGCCCAGCGTGAGTTTTAAGCCACGGGGTCCAGGACTCGAACCGTGGTCGACTACATGGGAGTCCAGCGACATAGCCATTACGCTAACTGCTGGTCCCTATTTCTCATTCCTTAAAGTTACTTCTTTTGGGGCCAGCAAGTGGCATGGTGGTTAAAGGTGCTGGACTCCCACATGGCTGATCTCGGTTTGAGTCCCAGACCTGGCAGCTTGTTTTCTCACTTTCTCTCTCATTCTATCCCTCTATGGTCAAATAAAAATAAATGAATAAATGGATAAAGATAAATAAAATGATTAAAGAAGAAATTTAAAATAAAATAAAATAAAGTTACTTCTTTCTTTCATAATAGTTATCATAACTTGTGGTCAGCAGGTGGCATAGTGGTTGCGCACCAGACTCCCACATGGTCAACCACAGTTCAAGTCCCAGACCCAGTAGTTCAAAACTCACACTGGGCATGTGTTTATGTGTGCCCAAAATCCCAAGAGGAGAATGGAGGAGAAGGGATTGTGGTGTGGCCATTCCCACTGAAGGGTGATTTCTTACTTTCTCTCTCTCTCTCTCTCTCTGTGTGTCTCCAGGAGCACATGAGCTATGCATATAGCAAAAATCTCTTTAAAATAGTTATTGTAACTTATGATTGTACTATTTTTTTGAGTACTTTAAACATATTTGGCTTTTTCACTGTAATAAAAGTTCCAGAAGCAAGACATTTGCTGTCTGGCTTACCACCCTATCCACATAAATTAACCCAGTGTCTGACATACATTAGGTGGTCAGTAAATATTTGCTGACAAAATAACCTTAATTGTAAGGCTAATACCTCTCAGCTTTGGATATGTGGGTATATTTTGGAGTAGGGAATGTGTATTAGTGTTGTCCCCTGTTACATGTGGGTGTTTATGGGTGTTTATCCAGCTTTGAGTAGATTATCCAATAAGAATTTGAGGCTAGAGATGGAAAAACAAAATAATGTATCCAAGAAGGAGGTCTTGGTCCCTGTCATTACCAGGAGTTCATCAGGGAAAGATCAAAGGGAACTGGTGAGTTATTAAAGCTGAAACTATCATTCAGAAGATAATAAATATTTGTTGAATAAATTGATGAAAGAACCTAAGTTCCATGTTGGAATATGGCACTTGTTCTCCCCAAAATTCTTGTTTATTCATCTGCTTTATATTGTCAAGTTCCTGACTAGGTGCTTCATGGAGTAAGTCAGAGAGGGCTTTGCCCTTCTTTTCGCCACTGTCTGTATTCTGGCCTCATGATGAAGTCATCCTCATCCTGGATTTTTATTTTATTTTATTTTTTTGCCCATGGATCTTTCTAGATAATGGTACCAGAGCAAAGAGGAGATAGAAAGATACAGAGCATTCTGAGAGAACTTCTAGCTAGGGGTGACACCAATGGCACTTTCCTCCCTCCAAGTCTGAGCCCTATGAGGAGCCTTTGAGATTTTGGGAAGATAGGCTTACACTTACTATGCTTACAGTACTGGTTTCAGGGAAGAGATACTAACAATTCCTTTAGTAACCTCTTTTTTTTTTTTTTTCTTTATCTTAACTAGAATATAAGGAATGTTAAAAATCCAAAACGTTTGAATGTGTTAGTTGAAAATGGAATCTGTCACTGTTACTTCACAAAAGGCTAAACCCAAAGTAGAGCAAATACACACATATACAAAAGGTTATTTCTAGTTCAGTAGTTTGAGGATTTCCTTTAAAAGAAAAAAAAATAAAAAAGAATAAAAGCCCGTGTCTTTCGCAGCCCTCCAGAGTGGTGACTTTGTATTCTCTAAAGTAGGTTTTGACTTACCACAGCGTAACAGGAAAAGAGCTGTGCTGTGGGCATCATCTGAAAGTGACTAATTTGAAATAGTAGCTCATTGAGAGAGGGGAGTTAGAGAGCAAAGCCTGGCCCCTCAAAGCCAGTGTGTAATAGTGAGTCAAGCCCTAGACTGTCCCTGGTCCTTACCTAGGTCGGCATGGAGATTATGTCAGATTACATTATTTTCCCCAAGGCCTCTGGGTAAGTTCTGGTGTTGGTAGTGGTGAATTTTTACCTTCTGTCCTCTTTGCCCCTCTCAAAGTTTTGTATTATCCAAATGATGGATGAGGTGATCCTAGAAAAAAAAAAAATTGCAACCCCGTTCCTTAGGGTCTCTAGATTCGGAAATAATATAGCACTAATAGTATCAGGTGCCTTTGAGATTCATGTGGAGACGAATCAACCTCGGCAGTGTAGAGAGAGCTAAGTGGGCATTCTGCTCCGCACTCAGAAGGGAAGGAAACGTCACCTCAGGACGTCTTTCTCATTTTTTCCCGAAGGTTTCCTTGGACCAGGAGGATTTCTCCAGAGTTCTGGCTGGTACATCTTTAGAAATAGGGCCATGCAGATATTCCCCTCCTAATCTTAGAGCCTCCTTTAGCCTCATGGGGTCACCCTTTCTTCTAATTTTCAATAGAAGGACATGCAACTCAACCTCACATTCCTTAGAAAGTCTAGTCCTGTTTCCAAGTATTGTGATAATTTCAGGGGAGGCTTTCATACTCCCAGCAGTTCATATTATAACGTTTTCCTGTCAATGACTTACCATGAGCCTCATTCCATTACTCCTTCCATTACATGTCTATTTTACATACTTATTTCATACTTAGCTCTTTGCATTTCAATTTTAGTTTTGTTCTGTTTAGTACCTGTGGTCTTATATATATTTATATATGTGTGTGTGTATACACACACACACACACACACACATATATATAATGATCTCATAGGAAGAAGTCTTATAGTTTCAGAGTTGAGAGTTGCTCTTAGATTTTCTTTTTTAGTTCTTTCCGAGAGAAGCTAGTTTTTCTCTCTCTCTTGCCTGTATTCTAAATAAATTACCCCTGTTGCCAACGGCATCCTGCTTTTACTAAGCTAAAAAGGAAAAAGATCGAGCTTAATGTCAGAGGACCTTGAGGTTGGGTCCAGCCTCAGACATTCAGCTAGCTAAGTGTGTGGCTTCAAGCAAGTCACAGGAGTAGCTTGACATTCCATTGTCCCCTCTGTAAAGTGGAGAATTCAGTTCTTACTATTTTGACTTCATGGGTGAATTGTTAATGCCAAATGGATCGAGGCCAGTTTGTGATTTGGAAAGGCCTTCCTGAATGTAGGTCTGTGGAGTTGTGATAGTCCTCAGTAACTTTCCTGAGAGAGTCATTGCTAAAAAGTATTTTTACTTGCTATTTAATAGTCCCACAAAATTCACCATCCATGATTCTACTATACCTAAAATCTTATCAACCCTAAAAATACCAATTAGCAGCAACAGATTGGTAAGCTTCATCCTCTGAGGTATAAAAATAAAATAATACTGTGATGATGTTCAGTGAATGAATGTAAAATGAATAAATTTAAAAAAATAAAATACACATCAGGCTCTATGGAAAAAAATAATATATAAAATAAAATAATACTTATATTGGCATAGTCTTTTACACTTTTCTCTTGTACTTCTTGCCTTTATTCTGTCATTAAAAATATGTAGCAACAGACATAAAAGCAACTGGCATTTGTCAGGTTTTCTGTGAATACTGGCTGAATGTGTTAGATACATTCTGTCATCGTTATTTCACAACCCAGTATGATTTTTTTTTCAAGGGATAAAGGAGAGTTTATTGAGAGAAAGAGTGCCTGGGGTGAAGCCAGAGGTGCACCAGCCCACCGCACAGAGATGTGATGCATTTATGTGGGAAGGGGGGGAGGGCCGCAAGAATCTCAGGCACTTTGATAAGTTACTTGCCATTGTGACCTTACTGGTCTATCTATGGGTGTCAACTGCCAGTGAGGGAGGGATCTGGCCAGAGGATTCTGGACAAAGGTGACTGCAACCATCTAATTTTCTGATGAGGGGTGAGGATTACCTAAAAGTCATTCAGGGCTGATCTAACATTTCTAGCCTTTATCTTTTATGAAAAGAAAAAAAATGATGCGGTAAGGGTGGGACAGAGAATTATGGGCAATGGTCGGTTTTCTGAAGTTGCTTCAAGTCGAGAAGGGGCATTGTCTTTTAGGATGATGGGGAAGGGTGTGGTCCTCTGGAGGCAGGCATGAATATTGGACCCTCTGGAGGAGCAAGATATTTTCTACTTCTGTTTGCAGCTACTATGATTAATCATTTTGATGGCCTTTTTTTTTTTTTTGAGAGATTTTTGCTATAGGGCACATACACTCGCCAGACAGAGAGAGAGACATAGACACAGAAAGCGAGAAATCACCCCCCAAGGGGGATGGTCACGCCGCAATCCCTTCTCCATTCTCCTCTTGGGATCTTGGGCACGCATGCACATGCGCCCAGCGTGAGTTTTAAGCCACCAGGTCCGGGACTCGAACCGCGGTTGACTACGTGGGAGTCCAGCGACATAGCCATTATGCTAACTGCTGGTTCCCTTGATGGCATTTAAAAAAAAAATCCTGAAATACAATTAAATGGGTGCTATTTTAATATTTGACTGGAGTAACGTAACGTTTAAACTCATCTAGCTAGCTACACACACACACACACACACACAAACACACACACACACACTCACACACAGCTGAACCCTGCACTTAACTCAAGGTCATCTCAGGAGATGTAGACTGCCAAGATGTGGATTCCCTCCCTTCTCTAGCACTGCTTGCTGCAGAGGGGCTATAGAACTTAGGTGGCGGCAAGTAAACCACTTCAAAGACAGTGTGAGTTATAGTAGGAGATACCCTTGCTATTACACGTTTTAGAAGTGATCGCACACGTAAGACATTGTACACAAGACAAGAACCTTCACAAAGGAGGCTAGAGAGCTGGATAGCCATCTGCCGCCATCTCATGTTTTCTTGGGCAAGAATCTCTTAGTTTTGGTTGCTTAGGGCTGAGTTTTCTCACACAGTCCAACCTAACACCACTCCTGCATTACTTCTAGCTGGTGGAAGAAAACTTGGTACATGTTGTGTAGACAGCGAAGTTTTAGAAGCGGTTCGTGATTGGAATACAGGATTGCTGGAAGGTTCAGGAATCTTCAAAGATGATTGTCTTCAGCTTAAATAAATGAGCTAAGATTCTGGACCTTCGTAACAGAGATTCAAGATTATAGATCGAAGAGACTGGAAATTCCAGTAACATGAAATGTGTTTTTTCTCCTCACCCCAGCTTCATTGAGAAGAGACAACAGCCCTTACTAGTGACAAAGACGAGGCACAGGGTGTTAAACAGAACTCTGAAGTGTGAGCTACAAGGCAAAATGTCTCAAACCTCAGCATCCTCTTTCATCATTTTGGTGGGTTTTGCCCTGGCTTCTAAGAAACTGTGGCAGTGTAGGATGAGGTCTGAGAGGAGTGAAGAGAAGAAGGCCATACAGGGGACTGAGATGGCTTCTTCTTCCATTCGTGCTCTGCTCTTGGGTTCCCTAACGATGACTAACTAGGCCAGCCAGCGGTCTCTTCCAAACTTTCAAAAATAATAAATAAATAAAAAACAAAACTGAAAAGATTATTTCTCTTCTGAAAGGCTTTGCAGTCAGGGAAGGGAGGTGGCCAATAGCTCAATTCACTTTTGGAAAGAAGATGAATATGAGTGTATTATTTCCTGCTCTATAGCCAAGTCTCTACTTATGGCTCACATGATGGGTAAGAATATCAACTTTAATTTTAAAATAATGGGGCACTTTGCACAAGACGTATTCTTGCCCTGACTCCACACATGAAATATCTGAATAGCAATAACTGTAGTAATTTATTGACTATCCCCCTTTTATACTTTCTGCTTTTTGGTCTCTTTTCTTAAAAATGTTATGTATATTTGGGGTTTACAACATGGCATTCTCAGATATAAAGAATCTTATGGCTGCATGTAGATAGTACAATGATAATATCACAAAGCAGATGAATGTATCTGTCACCTCATATAAGACACACTGTTCCTGTGACAAGGGCAACTCAAATATGTTTGATCACAATAGTCTCTTATCTTTTTTTTTTTTTTTTTTAGATTTTGCTATAGGGCATGTGTACTCGCCAGAGAGAGAGAGAGAGAGAGAGAGAGAGAGAGAGAGGAGGGGGCGGGGAGAGTGATTTCTCCTCCAGTCTCCTCTTGGGATTCTGGCATGCATGCACATGCACCTGGCATGACTCTGAAGCTTCTAGGTCCAGGACTTGAACTGAGGAGGTGACCATGAAGAATCTAGCCCCTTAACCTCCATGCCACCTGCTGGCCCTCTTTCACTGGTTTCTTAATGTTTCATTAACTTAACTATTTCATTGATCTTTTGTATTTTTTGCTTTTTAGTCTGAGTTTAATTATCTCTGCTCTCATCTTTATTTCTTTCATTCTGCCAATTTTAGGTTTGATTTATTCTTGATTTTCTAGCTCCTTAAGGTGCATCATTGGTTTATTTGAAATTTTTTCTAGTTTTTTTTTTAATGTAAGCATTTATTGCTATAAACATCCCCCTTAGTATTGTTTTTGCTCATCCCAAGGATTTGATATGTTGTGTTTTTATTTTCATTTATTTTCAGAAATTTTTTAATTTTATAAATGATTTTTTCCATTGATTCAGTGGACATTCAGGAGCATGTTGCTTAATTTCCATGTATAGTTCCTCTTGTTATTGATTTTTAGTTTTATTCCACTGTGGCCAGAAAAGGTACTTAGTGGAGCTGACAGGTGGCATGGTGGTTAAAGGTGCTGGACTCCCACATGGCCAACCATGGTTCAAGTCCTGGACCTGGTGGCTTGCTTTCTCACTTTCCCTCTCTGTCTCATCAAACTGGAAAATAATAATAATCAAGAAAGTTAAATAAAATAATTCTTTAAAAAAACCAAAAGGTACTTAGTATGACTTCAGTTTTAAAAATTTGCCAAGACTTGTTTTGTGGCCTCTTGTGTGGTCTGTTCTGGAGAAAGTTCCAGGTGCTGACGAGAAGAATGAGTGCCCTGCCATTGTTGGCTGAAATGTTCTGTAAATGGCTGTTAGATCCATTTGACTTAGAGTGCTGTTCAAACCAGATGTTTCTTTGTTGATTTTCTGCCTGTAGATGATTTTTGTCCAATGCTAAGAGTGGGGTGTTGAAGTCCCTTATTATTGTACTGGGGTCCATCTATCTCTCTCTGCTCTCTAATATTTGCTTTATATACAAAGGCACTTCAAAAAGTTCGTGGAAAAAGTACAAATTAATTTTGGTACAAAATTTTTAAAAATTCATACATAATTTATTATTATTACTAGTTGTTAATTTATTCCATGAGAAAGAGAGATGGGATGGGGGAGAAGAGACAGGGAAACAGAGAGAGAGAGAGAGAAGGAGAGAGAGAGAGAGGGAGAGAGTCATCCCTAATAGGGTCTTCACTCCATGATCTTCCTTAGCGTCAGCCAGGCTGGGTCATGGGCACACATGCATTTGGCATGATCAGGGAAGTCTCTCAGTGAAAACCTGGACACTTCCTATGTGGGCCAGCCTCACAGAATGCTGTGTTATTGTTGCGTCACCATCTGGTCTCATAACTTTTTTACAATATACTTTTTTCACAAACTTTTTGGAGACCCTTATTTTGGTCCATATCTGTGAAATCTTGTTTAAGATATTTAATTTTATTGAATTTATAGTAATTTTGACATCATTAAGAAAAGGGATTCACTAATGTTTCAACTTTTAAGAAAATCTAATGGTTGAGTCAGCACATGGTATGGTGGTTATGGTGGCTGGATCCCATGTGGGTAATTGCATGATTTAGTTCTAGACCTGGTGGTTTGAGCCACACTGGGTGTGTGTGTGTGTGCATATGTGCCCAAAATCTTGAAAAGAGAAGGATTATGACCTGACCATTCTCCATGAGAGAGTCTCACTTTCCTTCTCTTGTTGTCACTCTTGAGTGAGCATACACTCTCTCTGGAGAAATTAAAAAACAAAAATCTAATCTTTACTCAGTTCAAACTGAAAATAGATCAAAGTTGGCCCTAGATGTTTAGATTCGTTTGAGAGAATCAAATAGACAACATCTGTGTCTAGTGACCTCTTCCTACTTTCAGGAATTCTTCCCATTTTTGACAATCCCTTCTTCAGGTGTTATATTGCACCCAGCCAGGAAACTCCATGACTTTCATTCAGTCTTTCTTTTCTTTTTTTTTTTTTTTGGAGAGATTTTCACTGTAGGGTGCGTGCGCTCGCCAGACAGAGACATAGAGTCAGAAAGCGAGAAATCACCCCCCAGGGGGGATGGTCATGCCGCAATCCCTTCTCCTCCATTCTCCTCTCAGGATCTTGGGCACGCACGCACACGCGCCCGGCGTGAGTTTTAAGCCACCGGGTCCGGGACATGAACCGCGGTCGACTACGTGGGAGTCCAGCGACATAGCCATTACGCTAACTGCTGGTTCCCCAGTCTTTATTTTCTGTCTTTCATTAAAATTTACCTTCTTGGCCCAGCCCTATAGTGCGGCAATTAAGTACGGTGCAGATGGAGACAAACCCTACTGGATAGCCGCAGCTCGAATCCCAACCCCGTTAGTTTGAAAACATACTAGATTCAGCAATTTGTTAAAATGTGGGGTTTTTTTTTTGCTTTATTGTTTTTACTTTTTAAATTAAAACATAAACTTTTCTCCCTTCCTGATCCCTCTGGAATTGGAAAATATTTGAGAATATTCTTATTTTGTGGCAGAAGGGTTATTTGCATAAGTCCAGTGTATCTGTTGCCTTCCTTGCATCAGAGATTGGAGATACTAGTTGTTCTTTTTTTTTTTTTTTGAGAGGTTTTTCCTATAGGGCGTGTGCACTCGCCAGAAAGACAGAGAGAGACAGAGAGACAGAAAGTGAGGCATCATTCCCCAGGGTAGATGGCCACGTTGCAATCCCTTCTTCTCCATTCTCCTCTCAGGATCTTGGGCACGCACACACAAGCACCTGGCATGAGTTTAAGTTCTACTGGGTCTGGAACTCGAACCGCAGTCGACTACATGGGAGTCCAGGAACATAGCCATTATGTCAACTGCTGGTCCTGAGATACTCATTATTGCCAAGGCTTTGACAGGAATGTCATCTCTGAAGATATGACCAGAAAACTATGGAACTAAGGTAGATATCAAGGAAGCCAACAGAAGCTCTTAGAAAGATGGTCTGGCATCATAAACAGTTCTGCATGGCAGAGAGGATTAGAGATGCCATATGAGAGAATTCGTACCATAAAATAACCTGGACTTTTCCAGTTCAACACTGTAATCAGTAGAGATTGCCAAAGAGCAGCCACAACTAGAGGATTACCTTGAGGAAGACTTTGAAGAAAGAAAGAGACTGATCTTTGCTAGTAGATGGTAAACCACAGACTACTTGGTAGGCAGAACTGAGTCAGGAAGGTTCATGTGTGACTTGTGTGCTGGGTGTTTGCTTCTCAACAGTTTGAGTAGTTGACATGTGAATATTTTCTCAGAAATATTTAAAACTATATTGGCTGTTGTTAAAGAGTCACAAACAAAATTATAACAATTATTTTGAAAGTTATCTTTAAAATTCATGTTTTTAGAAATTATCAAAGTTGTTTATTAACTGTCAAGACCTATGGAGTATGAGAAAAACTTTTTTGATATGTAAACTAAATGTGGGAAAATGTAAATAAATAAATAAATAAAAGGGAGAGGGGAAGAAAGAAAAACATACCAGGCACATGTACCTGTACATGTGCTCTGGATTTTTGGAGGAATAGAGAAATGAAGGAAAAAAGCATTGTGGAATGAGCAGGCCCAGGGGTGCTTTTCCTCCTTTTCTCTTCTGAGTGTTCGCTTGAGCACACACATCCTCTGGTTAAAAAAAAAAAAAAAAAAAAAAAAAAAAACTGGAACAAGAATTCTTACCCTTCTTAAGTTTCATTGTCTCACTGGATAAAGGGAGGGAATTTAGTATAAAATTGATGTTGGAGAACATGTGAGTCTACAGTGTAACTTTTCTCAGGTAACTTAGTGCCTTCACAAGACTAAAGTGTGCTGCATCCTGCTAAGACCCATAAGGGCCCTTGTTAATTGTGAGGATTATAGCAACTGTATAGCAAAGTGGGAGAGCATTTTAGAGGGACTCACCTTTGACTCATCTCCCCCTCTCGGATATGGCATGTGGTGTTTGCTCCACTCACAGATTGTGTCCTGATTTTAACTTTGATATAAAATACTGTTTTTAAACTGTACTTTAATTTAGGCTTCAACTCTATGAAGGATTTCTAGGAAACTAGTTGAGCAGAACACATACACAGTGTGTCGTACCAAGCTTTGTCACAACCATTTCATCAGGAGTCAGAGACCTCCTGAGCTTGCTGTGGCTCCTGACAGTCTCACCTCTGGTGCTTACACCTCGCTGGATCAGATTTGAGATTAGGGGCTCTGCACACTGGCATATTGCTTAACTGGACAGAATTCCCAGCTGGAGTTCCTGTGAGTGAAGACAGCCCTTGTGGTGGAGAGGCAAGCAGATGATCTGAAGAGCCAGGAGTCGTCGGTTTAACACCACAGCTAGTCTGTCAGATCATTTAGCTGACCTCTGGCTTACCTCTCAAGGGAGGAAACACTGAGACTCAATGCCTCTCATGTTCTTTCCATTTCTGCGGGGACCTGAGGATGGGAGTTTTTGGTCCCCTTCATGCACACGCAATTCCTAGCATTAGAAAGCTCTAAAGGGGCGTGTACAGCAGGCAGCTTCTCTTTTGTGGTACAGCAGGGCTCTCTGGCATCCCGTGAGCTCTGGGTCCTTTTCTTCCGCCTGCCAGGTAGAAGGGAAAATTCAGGTCTGAGTACAAAGAATGCAGGGGGTGGAGGCAGGAATGGACACATGTTGTGAAGTAAGAGATTTAGAGGCCTACACATCTGTGAAGATTGTTGGTATCTGGTTGTCTGGGGGATAATTTAAGCCACTCCATCATCAGGTTCTTAATCTCCCCTTGCCCTTTTATCCTCCCACCATAACTCATGTGAACCTCCAACCACCCTAATTTGGCATCAAAAGCTAATACCTAAAACTGACCTCCTCACCTTGTTCAGAAAGCCACTCCTCTCTCATTTTGCATCTTTTGGTGAATGTTTCTACCACCTATCCAACTACCCTAGTCTGGATTCTGGGCATTAGCTCAGGCTTTATCTCTCTCCTCACTTCCACATTCAGCTAATCACTGAGCCCTAAGCATCTCTCCCATGGAGGGAGGCATCTCTCATACCTGGAGCATAGGCATCTTACCAAGACCTCCAAAATATTGGCCACTTCTCGCTCATCTTGGCTGATTAACGTGGTGTCTTCAATAGAATGGACCAATGTCTGTTCTTTAGAATGGTCAGGTCCCTCAGACTTTATTATGACAGGAGATGAGTTTTAATATAGCCCCAGAGCTAGACCATAAATGTGGAGTATTGTCTGTTCCATATGAATGTGTTTCTGATTTGTTTTCTTGACAGGATGAAAAAGAACTTCTTGGCTCAATCAAAAATACATATCGCTAAGGCTGGGCTAATCTGTTCTAACAAAAGACCCCTTCTGTCACAGCTGCAGCAGTTAGGCCAGCATCGATAGAGGTTGCAGCAGTCCACGGCATCCTCCAGGATCCATATCATTTCTTTATATGTCAGACGGAAGAATTACATGGAAGTATGATGAAGAATACCAATTCTGACATTTCCTCTAGAATGCAATTTTTTAAAAGTTTATTTCTTTATTGAGAGAGAGAGAGAGACACCCTCAACAGAATCTCCCCACACCGCAATCCCTTCCCCCAAACAGCCTCCCCGTCAGAATCACAGAAGTGCCACGGAGCCCAGCGCATTCAGGTGGGCTCAGGCTCCAAACCTGGGGTATTTCTACATGGCTTCAGCATTGCACAGCAACACCTACTGCCGGCACCACGGTGAGCAACATTGCAAGATTGTTTTCTATGTACTATCTCAGCTGAGGAGTGGTGGTGGGTTTGATTTTCTCCACTACAATGTATTATGTTGTAAATGATCCTAGTAATCATTCTGGTGGCCAGAAGATGAGGTGGGAGTAAATCCTGATTTTTAAAAAAGTATTTTCTTGCAAGACTGTGGTTTCGGTATCATCTTCAAATGTGTGTGTGTGGGGGGTGTAACCTTTAAAGAGGGAGGAGTAGGTCACTTTTGCTCACCCCAGAAAGTCAAGGGACTAACCTTTCAAAATTTTGGATATTTCAAGGTTTTGGCTTATATTGACCCAATGTCCCATTTTTAAGTCTCAAGGCACCATTCTTTTTCAACCAGGGTTCTGATTTTGGCATAGTGGACTTGCCAGGGTTGAGAATTTAAATTTGTCTGGAGTCTACTAACCTTAGAACTAAGACCTAGAATTGATTGTCAGATTTATTTATTTATTTTTCCCTCTAGCTTCAGGAGTTAATACCACAAAGAGGTCTTCTGACTCCTCACTGATCAGCGCTATATAGATGTCTGGGTCAGGCAAGTCTTACGGTGTACTATGCTGGAGACAGACACAAAGCTGAATTTCAACCAAACCATAACCACTGGGTTGCAGATACTCTTCCTCCCAGCCACTTCCTGTGCTCATGGGGAATAAACCAGAATGTAGGAAAGAGACAGAAGAAAGGAGTAGTATCATTTCCTGTGCCGAGATCATGAGTAAGTACCCATCCATTTAAATCAACTTTTTAACAGAAAGAGGGATGTTCTGATATACAGCTAATTATGATGTGTTTAATTTTGGAAGTGTTGAGTTTCAATGTCTAGTGAGGTCAACCAGTTTGCAAATGAATGTAATTTGTTTGGCTCTGAACATGCTGAGTTGGAGGTTCAGAGGGACTTTCTTGTGGAGGTGTCCACTTGGTGGGACTGACACCCAGGAGTGATGGTAGGGCCAGAGGTGTGATTTGGGAGTTAGCTTTATGTTTGGAGCTTTGAGAGGTGAAGGGGAAGCATGTGGAATAAAAGGAACAGAGAGCTGAGGACTGAACCTTGGCTTATGGCAAATGGAAGGAGAAAGTAAAACCAAAAAGAAAGATTAGCACATGTGGTAGGAAAATTGTGGCAATACAGCCCTTTACGTGCCAAGACAGATAGACTTCCAAGAAGGAAGGTGTGGTTATGAGTGTTTATGGCTGAAAGGAGATCATGAGAGGAGGCCTGAGAAAAGCCACCTGATTTGATTCCAGGAACCACCATTGATAGTTTCAGTATAACGATGTGAACTGGAAGTGAGTACTGGCGTAAGCTGGTGATATAAACTTTAGAGCTGCTATGGTTCTGGGAGTCCTTGGGTTTTATGACACTTGTAGTATTTATCAGCTTTTTAAAAAGTGTGCAATTTCTTATGATTTCTTTTTCTAAATAAATGCACTTTTATTCTTAATTCTTTTTCTCTATTTCTTTTTTTTTCTAAAGGATGTCACCCAAATTAAGTTTCCCAAGCCTGAATGCTTTCCAGTGGGGATATGTATTCACAGAACAGATTCATTAATGAGAGAATGTTTTTCTCTTTTATCTTCTCAGGTCCGAGAAAAGAATTGGCAGAGATGAGTTCTAACTCTCCCAGTGAGCGTGCTAGCACGTTGGTCTTGACCAAGCAGAATTAAGTTATCCTGGACATTGGAAGGTACTTACTGGGCCAGTAGGTGACGTGGAGTTTAAGGCACTGGATCCCACACGACTGACTGTGTGTTTCAAGTCCCAGACCTGGTGGCTTATGTGCATGCGTGCCCAAAATCCTGAAAGGAGACTAGAGGAGAAGGAATTATGGTATGGTTGTTTGCCCTGCATGAGATGATTTCTTACTTTCTCTCTCCTGTCTCTCTCTAGTGAGTACACATTCCCTACAGTAAAAAACTTAAAAAAGAAAGAAAGGTGTTTACTATTAGCTTCTTTCAGTTTAGACCTCTCTTTTTTTGAGATAGAGATTATTTTTGCTATAGGGCTCATGCACTTGCCAGAGAGACAGAAAGAGAGAGACAAAAAGCAAGAAATCACTCCCCAAGGGGATGGCCAGACAGCAATCCCTTCTCCTCCTTTCTCCTCTCAGAAGTTTGGACACACACACACGTGCCTAATGTGAGTTTCAAACCACCAAGTCTGGCACTTAAACTGCAGTCTGCCATGTGGAATTCCAGTGCCTTAACCATTACAGCTCCTTAACCTGCTGACCTCAAGCCCCTCTTTATTTTATTTTATTTTTTTGGAGAGGTTTTCGCTATAGGGTGCATGTGCTCGCCAGACAGACAGACAGAGACATAGAGGCAGAAAGTGAGAAATCACCCCCCAGGGAGGATGGTCACGCCACGATCCCTTCTCCTCTATTCTCCTCTTGAGATCTTGGGCACGCACGCACACGCACCCAGCGTGAGTTTTAAGCCACCAGATCCGGGACGCGAGCCGCGGTCGACTATGTGGGAGTCCAGCGACATAGCCGTTACACTAACTGCTGGTTCCCGTTCTTTATTTATTTTTTTTAACTTCCCATGAGTACTGTTGGTTGATCAAACGAGCTACTATTATTTTATGGATGGTGTTAGGTGATCCACTGGGCTCTTTGTCAACTTGAGGTTCTATTGATACATTTTTTTTTTTTCCAAAGATCAGGACTTCAAAGGTTTCTCTGACTAGTTAGGGGTAGGGGTAGCAGGGGGAAGATGGCAATAAGGAGAAGGTAAGTAGTTGGATGAGGACAAAAAAGCAGCATAGAAGATTTTGTCCAGATGAGGGGGGCCGTGGGGGAGAGACCAAGCAAAGTGGTTCAGGAAACACAGCTAGTGCTATAGTGAGAAGTTTAGAAATCAGAAGGTCTAACCTCAGAGCCTATCCTCTTCAACGTATTTACTTTAACCATTCTAAGTACTACCTTTGGAGTGTGTACGGCTGCACAGAGTGACCTACTGTGGGTGGTACTTAGTGAGAAGGCATGCTCAGAGGAGGGCAGAGGGAGGAAGCACGGTGTACCACTCAGAGGGGCAGAGGTGTCAACAGCCTGCTGTCTGCTGCACTTGCAAGAGGGTGCTCATTTTTCCTGAGGTGTGTCTTATTGGCTAAAGCTGTGTACAGAGGTAAGACATTTTTGTGTGTCTGTCAACCTTATAAATATCCCTATAGATAAAGATATCAATGGTATATACAATATATATTTTTTCTACTTCTGTAACCTTTATATCTCTGTAAACAGAAGGAACACAGGAGAAGCTTGCATTGATTTCCCAGCTCAGACCCACACGGGCAATTCACAGCCCCAAATTTTGACCCCTGAGGGAGTTTTCATGAACAAGCATATGTGTGTGTATGCAAAAGACAGGAATGTGGGCATGATGTGCAAAATAAAAACTGCAAAGAGACAGTCTGGACCTTGTCCCTTTCCACTGCTGATTTCCCAGCCTTGATAACACTCTTAGTGATCAGCTCATGTCCCTGACTCTCGCCCGTTCTAAGTGCATGCTCAATTACCTTCCAAGGATTACTTCAGTCAAAAGGTCTCCGCTTAGCTCCTATAGGAGGATCCAGTTGTCAAAAACAATCCTTTAGTTCTTGGCTTCATTCTCCTCCTAGGTTATCTTTCTGACCCCCTTTTCTCCCAGAACAAAAGAAAACAAAACTGCTTTCATGGGAGTCCCTTCTTGTGAAAAGGCATTTCCTGGCAGCCTACTTTGGTCTTTGTCTGAAGGTACGCTTTGGTTGAGGTTTCAAAATTTTCATAACGAACAAGGTCTATAAGTAGGTGAAACTTAGACCAGAGTTACTTCTGGTAAATAGACATTGGGGGGAATAGATGATTCACTTCAACATGTTCTGCTGTCATTTTACTATCAGTGCAAGAGAATATACAAAAAGGAAAAACAGAGAATTATTGGAGAAATCAGTCAAATGGACAAATCTTCCTGTCTTAGAATGCTATGAATTTGGCCATTGGATAGAAAGAGAAGTTTTTATTTAGCCCTTCCATAATGTATTCATATTTCAAATTATTATGTATATGCAACAAATGTGTATAATTTTTATTTGTCAATTAAAGATCATTCTTAAGGGCCAGCAGGTGGCGTGGTGGTTAAGGCACTGGACACTCCCACATGGCTGACCATGGTTCGAGTCCTGAACCTGGTGGCTTCCTTTCTCGCTTTCTCCCTTTCTCTCTCTCTGTATCTCTCTGGTAAAAATAAATGAATGAATAAATAAAATAAAATAAATAATTATTAAAAAAATTCTTAAAATAGATATTTTTATGTTGTATGTTTTCAGTTTGATACATTTCTCCTTACATGCAGTCAATTGCTCATTGTGTACCCTTTATTCCACTGAAAAAGGAAAACAAACAAACAAAAGAAACAGAACTTAACCCCACCCTCTTCACTACATTAAATGCCCAATTAAATTCCTAACAATGTGTGTCACAGATAAAGTACACTCTCTGGGACCTTGTAATACTGTAACATGATTGATGGTTGTTTGAATCTTTTTCTTCTCAAGGGAAATATAATTCAAGTCAATGACTTGTACCATATACATAGTGATTAATAGTAGTAAATACATATAGTAGTGAATATGAGTGAAATAGGCTTTTCTTTTCTGAGCACACAGACATGCTAATTAATCATATCAAATCAAGTCAGTGAACACTTGGGAGTCCTAATGTAAAGTATCCACATTATTTTCTACGCTATTTTTGTCTCCTCTGTGTGGGCCTAAATGCAGGGGCCAATGAAAGGTAATGTGTTGAAATGGCCTGTAATGTTCCTTTGGAACAGAACAATGATCATTCAGATAACATGATTTTCATGGAGAGAAATAACATAAATAGAACATGGAAAAGCTCAAGCAGTAGGATAGAACCCGTGTTTGACTTCAGTTTTATTTTGTGACCTCACCGAAGAACATCTCCAGTCAACAATAGAGTCCCTGTATTATGGTCATTTTAATGATCTACAGGAAAGAGTAAAGTGCAACATACTGGGACCAACAGTTGGCATAATGGCTATGTCGTTGGACTCCAATGTAGTCAACCGCAGTTCAAATCCCAGATCTGGTGGCTTAAACTCACGCCAGGCATGTGTGCATGCGTGCCCAAGATCCCAGGAGGAGAATGGAGGAGAAGGGATTGCGGCATGGCCATCTACCCTGGGGGGTGATTTCTCGCTTTCTGTCTCTCTGTCTCTCTCTGTCTTTCTGGCGAGCTCACGTACCCTATAGCAAAAAACTCTTCAAAAAATAAATAAATAAAAAAGAAAGAAAGAAAGAAAGAAAAAGAAAAAGTGCAACATACTATGGTTCCTCACCCTAAAAAGAATTTTAGGGAAGCTATGCCAGCTAGAAAGCCATAGGACTGCAGTGCACATGGTGGTCGTTGGGGCTCAGTTGTGTATGACAATTCTGAGTACCTAACTGCTGTACCACCTGCTGACCCCAATCAATGGATTTTCTAGAGAGTAAACTTTTCTCACTTTTATATAACTCAAATTGAATGTGCTGCTACAGCAGAATACCTGAGACTGGATAATTTATAAAGAAAAGAGGTGCATTTTGGCTCCAGGTTCTGGAGTCTAGGAAGATTGGGTGGCCACATCTAAGGAGGGCTAGTCACATGGTATTTCACCTCAGGGCAGAAAAGGAGAAGGGCTAGCAGGCAGATGTGAAGAGAGAAAGCATGAGAGGTGACCTCACTTAGGAATAACTTGCTCTCGAGGCAGCTAACACAGTCTCTTTACAACAAAAACTCACTCTTT
>NW_006159534.1:5892179-5901502 GCF_000334495.1 Tupaia belangeri chinensis | reverse complement strand
TGAGAGAATTAGTCAGTTCCCTGACAGTGATATTAGCCATTAATTCCTTTTAATGACCTAATCACCCCTGAAAGATCCTCCTCTTGATGTTATACTGGAAATTAAAATTCAACATGAGTTTTGGAGGAAGCAAACTATATTTAAAGCATAGCAATGAATTTTTCGGGTTTTTTTCTCCTTTTTTAATTGCCAGAGGATGTGTGTACTTAAAAGAGAGAGCAAGAGAACACACTCTCCAATGAAGTGTGTTTATACCACATTCCTTTTCCTCCACCCATTTTTTCCCCATCAGGATTTTAGGCACACATGCACATGGAGCTGGTGTGTTTTGCATTCTGCCCAGCTGCAATTCAAACCACAATTGACCATGTGGGATCTGGCTCTCAATGCACAGTTTTTGACAACTGCACTATGGGGCTGGCCCAGTAATGAACATTTCTTAAACTGAGTATTGGTCATTTTCTCCTTCTCTATCATCTGTTCTATCTTTCTGGTTCTGAATTTCAGTGTCCTCCAACCACAAGACCAAAGATCTGTGGGTCATCTTTCATTACTGCCTCTCCTTCACCCTGCATTTGACCCATTATTGAAACTACTGCTTATGGTGCTCATTCTTTCCTCATCTTATTTATCTTGATTAACTGCTTTGTGGCCTATTTTTTGTTTTTGTGTTTTCTTTTTTCCCCCCCTGTGGCCTATTTTGAACTTCCAGTAAGCTTATCTTCACCCCGCATTGGCCTATTCTTTTAAAATCACACAGCTTCTTGTGCCATTTACTCCATTGTTTAAAACTCTTCCATGACTTTGCATTGACTTAGAGCGTAGCCGCAATACATGAATTTTGGAGGGATACATTCAAACAATAGCACCAACAGAGGCCTGATGATCTGGCTTCTCATTACCTCTGCTACGTAACTCTGACACCCTCTAGCTTCAGCGGGAACTACCCACTCTGTCTGCTCCAGCAGTACCTGCTGACTTCAGTTTCTCAAAGACAACAGTCTCTTGCTGCCTCCAGGCTGTCCCTTTACCTGAGTCCCTCACTCTACAGTTACACATGCATCCACTCTTGATTACATAACTCCCATTCACTATTCAGGACTCAGCTTAAATAGCACTTCCTTCATGAAGGCCTTTTCTGAACTGCTTCCCCCCTTTAGATTCCCGAGTTATATATGCCAAGAGGCCCTAATATTCTCCTTAGTAGTGTGTTGTACCCTAAAATTTCTTATTATGTGTATTTATGTATTTAATGTGTATCCTCTCCACTCAGCTGTAGAAGATAATTTCCTTCTATTTAGATATGCACCCAGTGCCCTGAATTGTGCCTGATACATAGAGGCACTCAAAAAGTCTTCTGATCAAGAATGAATCCCTAAATTAGGCAGACCAGCAAATAGCAGAATTCTCAGACTCACATGTATCTTTAATTTGCAATTTTTCATCTATTGCAATTTTTCATCTATAGTTTGAATGCATCCCCCCCAAAATTCATGTATTGAAATTTGGTTGTGACAGTATTAAGAGGGTAGAAACTTAACCTAACTAAAAATTAAGGGGTGAGGCCTTTGAGAAGTGATTTGGATTATAAAATGTCATCAGAGTTGAGCCTCATCAATGAATACTGGTGGATTTATAAGGAGATGGAATGAGATTAGAGAGAGAAGCAGACCCAGACACACCTTGCTCTGGTTATGTGAATGTCCTTCACCATGTTACTGCTAGCAAGGAAACCCTCACAGGATGTGGCCCCTTGACTATGGATCTCCAAAACCTGTGCTAAATACACCTCCATTCTTTCATACAGTTCAGATAGAGGGCAAATCTCAGGGCCAGTGTAGATTTAGCAGCCCAGGAAGGTCCTAATGGACCCCTTCACTCTGTTTTATACCATGCTGACTTTTCTTAGGTCAGTTTTTTGGGGGAGGTCATTAGATATCTCCATGAAGTCTGCCTGTCTTCCTAGCCAGGGTGAACAAGATGGCCGTGGACACCAGGGCTTAGGGCCTCCAGAGCTGACAAGGCCACAGCACTCCCTGCCTACTGTCACTGCTAATTTGACAGGAGTTTTGAAGACCCCAAAGATTCCATGAAAACCAGCACTTCGAGTTCTTTAAAGTTTCTTAGATAAAGCATTGATTATCACATTGTCAGTTCTCTGGTGAAAGAAGAAAAACCGTGAAAGAAAATGAAGGCGAGAGCAAAGTTGCCCTTCAGATTGTCCCCTGTTCTCATTTCCCAAGAATTCAAATTCAAACACTTTTGAGTACACCCTCTTGTAGAAAAGCTAGAAACTAACTACTTGGATTTGAATGAGTCCTCCACATTTCAGGTGTTGAAAACATAATCCCTAAATTTCTATGTTGATGGTGTTTGGAGGTGAAGCCTTTGGGAGCAATTAGAACTAGGTAAAGTTCTAAGGGGAGGACCAACACAATGGGACTTGTGACGCCATAAAAAGGAGAGAGAGAGCTGACATATAGTTGCTCTTTCTTGCTGTGTGATGCCTCCTGCCATGTCATGGCGCAGCGGGGAGGCCCTTACCAGATGTGGACCATGTCTGTGCTCTCCCCAGCCCCCAGACTATGAACTCGCTAAACCTCTATTCCTTATACTTCACCCCGCCTCAGGTGTTCTGTTAAAGTAGCGTGAGGAGCAAGACACTGACCTACTTCACCTGCGTTCACTGATTTAGGTTTAAAGCCTGTACGAATGTTTGACTGCTTTAGCAACTTCTAAAATGCCACCTTTTCCATGCTCTTATTTTCCTTTTGTAATGATATGTAGATGGCTAGGTTCTGACTATAAACAAGCAGAACTTTGCATTTATTTCATCCTTTAGATAATAGGGCTGAATTTAGAAATACTGAATTACAATTCCATGCTTTAATTAAAAAGAGACTTTGGATTATATACTTTGACAAAACATTTAAATTTTTAAAAATACTTACGAAATGAGAGAGACAGAGAGACACACACACACACACACACAGACTACAGATCTCTATAATAAATACATTACTGAGTTAACTTTAATAGAGTGGGAGGTCCTGTGGCTAAGGTTGAATTCATGTAAAATAAAGAACTCTTAGACAATGATGGATGCATGTAAATGAAGGCCCTTGATTGACAGCTTCTAAGGAAAAAGTCTTCCAGGCCAGAACTGTGACTATAAGGGACCAAAGTGTCTATCTTAGAGCTCATTCTTTCTGACAGGACTATCATTTTTCCTGTTTGTAAATTTTATACCTTGATTAATTCACTTTGTTGTTCTTACCTAACTTCATGTTATTACCTAACAATCTAGTGCTTTAAAGATACTCAAGAAATCTGCTGCTTCTCACGTAGAACTTTTCTCTCCGAGTGGGATGTGGAGGTGGGGGTCACCTTGGGTATTCCCTGATCTATCTATTTCTAAGCGAGAAAACACCTGCTTCACCTGACAGGCCGAAAAAACAAACTGAAGAGCTAGAGCTTTTGCTTTGATCTCTCCCATTGTGTGGTATTTCCCTGCCTCATGATTGCTGAGTGTCGATTTCCACTGCAGATAGAAGATGTCTGAATGTGTCACTGTTTTCCTCTATTTGTCAACTTTTACTTTTTGTTTAATCAGGCAACCCCACGGGGGTGGAATCTTATGCATTGTTCCAAGAAGTGCATCATCAGACAACTTGAGAATGTTTGCAGCATCCTCGGTGCAGAAAATAATCACGTCTCTCTGGGGACTCCTCAGCTGTATATCTGATGGATATTTCCCATGTTAGCTTTGCAAGCTGAGCAGTCCCCTCTTTAAGAGGTCAGGTGATCAGGTGTGGGAGAGAAGAGATGAGAAAACTGCTTTCATCTTTTCTGCAAACCTATGCATTTGTTTTAAAATACTTACAGGATGCCTAGGTGGGTAAGTCTGCTTTTCAAGTGGGTATCCAACCCTCTCCTGCACTCATACCCACTGATTCTGAGTTGACCCAATGGATGAGAGTGGATAATTTGGGTTTCTTTTTCTTTTATCCCTGCTGTTTGCAACTCCTTCCAGAAGCTTCCCTCTCAATAACAAATGCTGCATTTGGTTAATCAACAAATTCCAATCTCTAGTCAAGAGTATCTGAGTCAATTTCTCATCATGTTAACGAACAAAATAAAATGACCAGAGAAAGACCAACCCCATTTCAATTAGTAGAGAATGATCTTTTTAATTTTTTCACACTTCCCATTCTAGCTTCCAATATCGAAATGATAGTGCAAAATTGCTTTATACAATTGAAAAATTATATTCAACTGAAAGAGATTAATAGCTTTTAGGAGACCGACTGGTTTACACAGCACATGGGCTCCTCCATTCCTTTCAGCTCCAGAAGCCAGGGTAAACGCTAGAAAATATAAATTAGACTGTGCTACTCCCTGGCTTTAAGCCCCTGATAACTTTCCACTACTCTAAGAGTGGAATCCAAATTCTTTTTTTGGGAGAGTTTCTTTTCTTTTCTTTTCTTTTTTTTTTTTTTTTTTTTTTTTTTTTTTTTTTGCTACAGGGCAGGTGCACTCACCAGAAAGACGGAGAGATAGAAAGTGAGAAATCACCGCACCCCCCCCACCCCGGGGGGGATGGCCACGCCACAATCCCATCTCCTCCATTCTCTCCTTGGGATCTTGGGCACACGTGCACCCACGCCCCCGGCGTGAGTTTAAGCCACCAGGTCCGGGACTCAAACCACAGTCGACTACTTAGAAGTCCAGCGACATAGCCATTACGCTAACTGCTGGCCCCTGGAATCCAAATTCTTGACCATGTCCATCTGGCTGGTATGGCCTGCCCTGCCTACCTCCCCAACCTCATCTCACTATTCATAATAAGGTACAGAATTTTCCTGTTCCCATCTTATGCTACGTTCCCCATCACCCACTAAACTCCAGCTGCACTGGCCCCTTCAGTTCCTGAAACCATCACAATATAACTGCATGTGCGGGTTTTTCCTTCTTGGAATGGTTCTCTTTACTGTGGGCTCTTTACATTGCTTGTTTTCCCTGGTTCTATATATGCCAACTTCTAAATCAGGATTAGGTCTTGTATTATTTTGTTTAGACTTCCCTTTCTCTCCCACCCCCACACCGCCCCATAGGGCATGTGCACTTGCCAGAGAGAGAGGGAGAAATCATGCCTCCCCCCAGGGGAGATGGTCATGCTTCAATCCCTTCTCCTACATTCTCCTCTTGGGATTTTTGAGCATGCATCATGGACATGGTACCTGATATGACATTCAAGTCACAGGACCCAGGTCACAAACCACAGAGCTGGCTATGTGGGATCAAGTGCCTTAACCACTATGCCACCTCCTGATCCCACCTCCATCCTTTTCTTCCTTCCTTTGTTCCTTTGTTCCTTTCTTTGTTCAGTGACCACTATTCCCTAAGCAAACATTTTTCCCTACTCTTCGATACCATATGCTGGTGTGGGTTATGGTTGCAGTTTGTTTTGTTTTGTTTTGCTTTTCCCCTAAGAGATCAGAGTATTTTGCAAGGAGTGCTAGTCACTTGGCACCCATTGGGAAACTGATGGGTAAAATAAGCCTTGGGTCTTGGGAACCAGCAGTTAGCGTAATGGCTATGTCGCTGGACTCCCACGTAGTCGACCGCGGTTCATGTCCCGGACCCGGTGGCTTAAAACTCACGCCGGGCGCGTGTGTGTGCATGCCCAAGATCCCGAGAGGAGAATGGAGGAGAAGGGCTTGCGGCGTGACCATCCCCCCTGGGGGGTGATTTCTCGCTTTCTGTCTCTATGTCTCTCTCTGTCTGTCTGGCGAGCGCACGCGCCCTACAGTGAAAATCTCTCCAAAAAAATAAATAAATAAATAAGCCTTGGGTCTTCAAGAAGGTCAAGGGCAGAGCTGAAGTTACACCACTTAGTTCTCCTTATTATTATTATTTTTAATCAGGAACTCACTATGAAAACTCATTACTTCCTCTCAACACCAGTGAGTCAGGCCAAGAGCAACACTTGGTGGGTGGGGTCAATGGGTGCTTCATCAGGGTGAAGTCTCAAAGAGCCTCATTCTTGACTTGAAGTGGTCCACATGGGTTCACATTTCTCTCATGGACCCTTACTTTATCCCTGTGGTTTTCCTGGGACGTCTTAAAGAAGTCTCATGAAGCCTCTAGGGGTTCCTGTAGGTGAGTGAACCTGGATTTTGAGAGAATGGGGCTGAGGATGGGAGAAGGAAGAATAGGGTGGTGGGTGGGTAAAAATTACATTGTCTTAAAAAAAAAAAGAAGATGCTGGTTTCATGAGTAACTCCTTAAAAGGCAAAGTCCTTCTGTGGTTCATGAATATTTGCCTAACTGCTAATTAATGATTGGGAGAACTGAATCACTGGGGTTGATTATTTCTATTAAGGTTGGTGGAATCTTCTTGTGGTGGGCATGGCCTATCTGGGCACCTATAACAAAACAACTTGTAATATCCGGGCATGAAGCCCCTTCTTTCTAGCAGTTGATTAGGGTTGTAGTGCTTATGAACACTGATGACTCAGAAAGCTTCTAGAAGTTAAATGAGGGAAGTAAAGACCTGTCCTTCCTTCCTCAGGATAGGAGATGCCTCAGCCAGTATCTAAGTGGAAAGACTTATAATATTCTGGGAAGTCATTAAAATAACTTTTTAAATAATTCTCACTATTTCTGCCTCAAAGTTTCACTGTAGAATGCTATGATTTTTTAAAGAAAGTATAGTATAGGACAGCTAAAACAGTATAGCAAAAACTTTTGAATTGTCGGAAAAGTCAGGACACATTTTTGCATAGAAAAACATAGAAAAATATAACATGACTTTTCTGACAACCAAATATTTTAGGGTCAAGGAGACAATTTTACCCAATAGTTACTACAATCAGCAACTATATTTAGCTCCAATCTTGCTATCAGTAACAGCAAGACAACTAAAAAACCAGAATCATAGTTTCTGTTATTGTGTAAAGAACCATAAAAGTCCCTTTAGGGGGCTGGTAGGTGGTGTGGTGGTTAAGGGCATTGGACTCCCACATGGCTGACCAGGGGTCAAGTCCCAAACCTAAAGGCTTGCTTTCTCAATTTTCCTCTCTCTCTTGCTTGCTCACTTACTCTGTCCCTCTCTGGTGAAATTAAAATAAAATAAAGTTAAATAAAATAATTCTTTGAAAAACTTTTTTTAAAAAAGAAAAAAAATCCATTTAGTATATATTTTCTTGGCCTTGACTTGCTAAGAGAAATTAACATAATGGTTTTCCTTTTATTGGGTAATGAATTTAAAAATGGGCCATTTCTGAAGAGATGTCATAGGGGTAGATTTCTTACATTCACATTCATTCAAATTCCGAGGGCATAATACTAAATTGTGCTCACTGATGAAATTTATATGGAGTGCTAAGCTGATAGTGTTTGTTTAAAGATCGTCTAATTTGGTGTTAGAGTTTTACAAAATTATTGGTGGAATTCTTAACTTCCTTATGCTATGGACCTCTTTTTAAAATAATGTTTTACAAGCATGAGACAAAGTACATAGAAGACAGTTGTCAGTCTATGGGAAAAATTGTAATATATTGAAGTATATTAACATATTAAATAACAAGATCTATCAGCCAGTCCATACTATGGTTTAAAATTGTGGTGAGGCAGTATGATGATGGTGCTGCCACAGAACATGGCAATTCTGTAAGACTGACCCACATAGGAAGGTTCTGGGTTTGAGTCCAGAGATCCCCTGAGTATTCCCACGATGTGGGACTGGCTGAGGCTGGGGGTGTGTTGTAGCATCAAGACCCTGTTGGGTGTGCTCACTCTCTCTGTTGTTCATGGAAGAAATAAATAAACTTAAAAACATAGTGATGAATATAAACGGTATTTCAACATATGTGTGCAAGTTTAATATGATTTTTTAAATCTGTGGTATCTATTAACAGTCACAGATGCTGCTAATATGACTGTGTTTTATTTTCTACACTCAGAAAAAAGAAAAGGTGAAATAAATAGAAAAATAAAAATTAGAAAAAATACAGATGTGCTTTTTTCCCCTCCTACAAGTTCATATGTTTTCCCCTGCTCCCCCTCCAAATTCTATCCAGAGGCTCCTTGGAGTTTATGGACAGGAGCTGGTCAGCCATGACTTAGAGGAATAGAAACAGGACAGCCCGTCTTTGTTCGTCTTTGTCAGAAGCTAATCAATGAATAATTGTGAATAAATGGAGATCCATCAGCTTTGGATAACAGAACTAAAGTTGACATTTTATTATAAAAACACTTTTCAGCCTTCTTTTTGCATTTTTGGGGGGTTCGTTTTCTTGACTTTTAATGATTTCTTGACAAACTCTTTAGCAGTAATAAAATGCTTTTTTCCCCTTATTCATAATAAAGTGTATGGGCACACAAATGAGAGTGAAAGAGAGAAAGAGACGAGCTCCTTCCAAACGGTCTGGCCACGCCACAGCCCCCTTCCTGTACTCCTCCAGCCCTGTCGTCCATCAGCTCTTGGGCACTCCTACACATCCTTGCTGTGTTTCAGGCTGACCAGGCTCTGTGTGGGGTCCGGGCTCACTTGTTTTACTGATATTTTATTTTTATCTCATGCCTGGCAAAAAGGTAGAAATACAGCTGTTAATGTCTGAATAAGTCAAAGGAGGAGCGAATGAATTTGTTCTTGGTGCTCTTGTTCTCTAGCTTCAGTACTTCCAGCAAATCTTTCTCTGAGCTGCTAGCAAGTCATAAATAAAAATAATTGATTTTCTTTTTCTTCCACCTCTCCAATCTATTCATTTGTGGGGGAGCCAAAACCTTTAGTTATGTAAAATTTTTAAAGGGGGAGGGAATACGTGGGTCTGTATGATAATACGTGGGTCTGTATGATCCGCACTTGACTCATGGAAAACTCTTGCATTTAAGGACATCAACAAATGACCGTCTGGTGTTCAGGAAATCTAGACAAGCGAGGCTCTTAATTCTGCTGTCATTGTCCCTTTTCATGATTCATAGCTGAAAATGAAAAGACAGAGGGGAACAAAACAGTTGAAAAAGGGGAAGACAGAAAGGATGGTGAGGAAATGGAAATTTAACCGTAAGAAGAGGAGTGGGAGGAGAGGATAAAGGGAAGGAATCCTACTTAGAGTGAAAATTCCGTATCATTCCATCATTGGCTTGGTCATTTGGAGCTGTTCTGTGTAAGCCTATGGGGATGGGGCATCTCCAAGTGTAGACTGAGGACCACCTGTGGTGTTTGTTTCAAGTGTGTTAACAGTTTCCCTGTTTTCTCTCTCAGGCTACTGGATCAAAATCCCTGGCAGTGCACCCAAGTGGTTCTAGCAGTTAGG
>NW_006159534.1:5851741-5892148 GCF_000334495.1 Tupaia belangeri chinensis | reverse complement strand
GAAAGACACTGACCTTGACGAAAGGAAAAAAGATGTGATTGACTCTTGCTAAAGTATATTTATTAGGTTGTTGGAAAAGTCATGACGCACTGTTCTATGCAAAAATGTGTCATGACTTTTCCAACAGCCTAATAATTTCCACTCACTGAAATAGGTGAGAAAGTCTGCCCTTTAACCACAGACACCAATGCTGCACTGGAATTCAGGGACTTTAACATTTGGTCACATCACAGGTTAAGTGTTTTCTTTATTTTTGCCAATTATTAGCTAGGGAAAACAGCAGCACACATGAACTAATGACAGGGACCTCATGTTATCCTCTTCAGCTCATAAGAAGAAGAGGTGCAGACCAGCAGGTGGCGTGGTGGTTGAGGTGCTGGACTCCTACATGGCAGACTGCGGTTTGAGTACTAAGCCCAAGGCTTAAAACTCATGCCAGGCACATGTGCATGCATGCTCAACATCCCAGGAAAAGAGTAGAAGAGAGGGGATTGCAGGTCATCCCTCCTGGGGGTGATTTTTCGCTTTCTGTCTGTCTCCAGTGAGTGCACATACCTTATAGCAGAAATCTCTCAGAAAAAACAAAAGCAAAGAAAATGAAAAAGTGAAGCAAGCTCTCCTGCCAATCCTGAGAATGTGACTGTGATGGGAGAGATACCCATGGGGATCTGCCAGTCATTCTAGGGGGACAGGCAGTAGAGGCCAAAATCTATATATTAAAGTGTATTTGTATTATCCTCCAGAGTAAAAGAACTACAAAACCAACACCCAAATAATTTATACTAGCCTTCAAAAGCACGATTTCTATTGTACTGTCATTATTTTTTTAAGCAGCAATATTTGTCTTAAGTCTCCTTTAAAATCCATTTTCCCTTTTCATAAGGGCCTTCCATGAAGCTTGAGCCCAGTCGTACCAAACAGCCTCACTTACTGGAGAAATCATCTAGAGCTCATTTTCTCGCTATTTTTAGTCCATGACAGTTCTGTTAGTTCCCTGGGGGACACAGAACAACATTAAAAGAATCTCTCCCTGTCTAGCCTTCTTTCTATCACATTCCACATCCCATAACCAGAAACAAAGCTTTCTTAAATGTAAATATAAAAAACAAAACAAAATTATGGTCCAGCTACAGGAGGGTGTCTTTGTTGATATTGCTGCTCCACAGGCTGGGCCCACATGGGAGGCCTGTCTGTTTCTGGCCTGCCTTGAAAAACTGGCACAAGGGTGGGGGTTGTTTATCATCCCAGTCACTCAGGAGGTGGAGGCAGGATGATCACAGGCTTGCAGCCATTGTGGGCACCAGAGCAAGACCCTGTGTGACAGAACCAGGCAAGGCAGAGTGCACCCGTCATTCCAGCTACTCTGGAGGCTGAGTCAGGAGGATTGTGACATAGGGAGACCATGTCTAAAACTGTCCTCTCACACAAATGCAGGGAAAAAAAATTAATGGAAAGATGCTATTTCAACACATGAAAATCTGAGACAGAAGAAAATAATCAGCCTCCTTCTAATAATAAACAAAATAAAACTTAAAAAGACAATACTAATCTTTGAAATTTTCAGTTTCTTTTGGAAGCCAAAATAATTTATAGTTGTAGAGTTCTTTTTTGGTCTTCCTTTAATCTACAAAGAGAGCATTTGAAACAGCATGGGCTGGACTTTCCCACCAACATTCAAATCGTCGCATTATTAGCACAATGCTATGGATCTCCCACCTGAAAAGCATTTTCATTAACCTTTCAGCAATTTCAAAACAGCCTATAGAGCATTTAATTAGGCTCAGACCACTTCTATGGTTCTACTGGGATCGATGTGATTTAATGGAAAAGGACCTAAACCTGGGAGAAATCATCTATTTCAGAATGATGGTAATTCCTTTTCTTTTTTCTTTTCCTTTTTTAAATTTACTAGTGGGCTTGTGTGTTCATTGGGAAAGTGGCCAGAGTCGGGGTGAGAAAGCACCCACCCCTCCCCATGGAGGATGGTTATGCAATAAGCCCTTTGTTTCTATTTCTCCTTTTGGGATGTTGTAGAGTTTCTTAAGCCACCGGGTTTATGACTTGAATTGTGTCTTTGGCCACATGGGATCCAGCTGCCTTCACCACCTCTCTATGAACTGTTGTGTTATTTTTGTAGGTTTAGTGATATAGCACTCTAAATATAG
Organism: Tupaia belangeri chinensis; assembly: GCF_000334495.1. NCBI lineage: Eukaryota > Metazoa > Chordata > Mammalia > Scandentia > Tupaiidae > Tupaia > Tupaia belangeri. The sequence goes on along the minus strand of NW_006159534.1, from coordinate 5,889,983 downwards.
AGTGTCTTGAAATATGACTTATAGAATTAATGGTTGTAAACAGGCTGAATGAGACTTTGAGATGACAACATTCACATTCCTATATACACGGCCAAAATGGCACTGCAAAGATGGGATTCTGTTCATATTTTGATAACATTTTTCTTTTTTTTTTTTTTTTGGAGAGGTTTTTTTTTTTTTTTTTCGCCATAGGGCGCGTGCGCTCACCAGACAGACAGAGAGAGACATAGAGACAGAACGTGAGAAATCACCCCCCAGGGGGGATGGCCACGCCGCAATCCCTTCTCCTCCATTCTCCTCTCGGGATCTTGGGCACGCACGCACATGCGCCCGGCGTGAGCTCTAAGCCACCGGGTCCGAGACGCGAACCGCGGTCGACTACGTGGGAGTCCAGCGACATAGCCACTACGCTAACTGCCGGTTCCCGATAACATTTTTCTGTGATGTTCACCATTTCTTTGAGAAATCACTTCATTGATCAGCTACCTAACAGAAGCGACTTTTAACCACGAGCAGTTGGCGAAAGTTTGTCTTAGCTGCTTATTTACTGGTCTCTGCTTCATTCTTAGGATCTTAGTACACTCTTGATTGTCAGATCTACTCTAGTCATCTGGATTTGGTTGCTCTAGAACTGGACAATTGTGAGGACAACTGGATATTTGCCTAGTAGACTATACATTTTAAAAGTGTTTTTAGCCTCTTTGAGGGAGATGGCTGTGGAGGGAAGGAGGAAAGGGCAATTATATATTGCTGATTCGATGTGGCCCAAAAGGCTGCTGTATCGATCAGAACAAGGAACATGATCTTTCCCTCTTTGCATGGGTTAGCCTATGCTTGGAGTTCTGTGTATATGTCAGTAAGTCCCAGGTGGATGGATCTTGGACAAACTGAGGCATGTCCAGTGGAGAATGATCAGGAAACATGATGGATTTTGATTCCTCAGATGAATAGACTATTTAAAAGAACTAGGGTATTGGGGCCAGCAGGTGGTGTAGTGGTTAAAGCACTGGACTTCCACATGGCCGAAAATGGTTCGAGTCTTGGACCTGGTGACCTGAAAATTATGCCAGGCAGATGTATGACATATGTGTGTGTACCCAAAATCCTAGGAGGAGAGTGGAGGAGAGAGAATTGTGATGTGACCATCCTCCCTGGGAGGTGATTTCTCACTTTTTCTTTCACTATCCCTCACTGTCTCTCTCCAGTGAGCATATGCACTCTATGGCAAAAACTTTATAAAAAAAGAAAAAGAAGAAGAAGAGGAAGAGCTAGGGTACTAGGGTGGACAGCCTGGAGTAGACTAGAGTAATGGGAGATATTACAGGTATCTTCTAGTGACTAAAAGTCTGTTTTGTAAAAAGAATTTAGTTTTGTCTCCATATGATCCTAGAGACAAAACTAGAGCCCATGGGTAGAGGTTGTCTGGAGTCAGATTTCTCTTCAATATGATAATTTAAAAAAATAATAATAAAAATAGAATAATCTGTGTACAGAGGCTTGATTAGTTGACCTCTAAATTCCTTTCCAAACCTCAAGGGTCTATGAGAAGAAATCCATTTTGTGATCTGATTAACTAAAGGAAACAAGACCGGATGTGGTAAAGATCAGTTTAGGTTCTGTTCCTTGATCTTTAATAAACCAAGATTGTGACCTTTGGCAAATCGCTTTACCCCTTTGGTCTTCATTTCTTTAATATGAAAAGAAGGGCTTTGAACTAAGTGACTTCCAAGGACACACAGCATTAACCCTGTGAGTCTGACAGTATCCACCCCAGTCTTAATTTTTTACTTGAAGTTCATCCCATAGCACCACCTCTTTCAATTCACATAGGGGCTCAGAGGCTCAGACCTCTCCTGATGGACTCCTTTGTGCCTCCGGGGAGACACCTGAGCAGCAAGTCCAAAACAGAAAGTAGTTGCTACTTCAACAGAATTGGACTCTGGAGGGAGAAAGCATTGGGGCAGTCCAGAAGGTCAACCAGCAGACATGGTCTATTTCAGTGTTTGCCACAGAAGCTATTCTTGTTCGAGTCAACTGACTTCAAGAGGCAAACTTTTTAATATACTGTAATAGCCATTCTTCATAGAATCTATGGGAGGATGAAGTTATTCATTTGTAGACTTTGGGACTTACCACCTGGAGTTATAGGTAGCCCCCCCCCCAAAAAAAAAGGCAGCATTTCTCCTCCTCTTGGCATTGGCTGTGGTGCTACCATTCTGAGCTTCATCTTTCATCTTGCTACACTTGTGCTTCACCAGGGTTTCCTACCGCCCCCACCTCTCCCTCCCTGTAACCCTGTCATGTGATGGAACAATGCAGGGGAGACTTACCTTGTTTTGCCACTCTCTGGGGAGACCTATTCCAAAGTACAAAGAGAAAAATCAAATACAGTGATAAAAAAAAGTTGAAATTATTTTGAATAGTCAATAAGAAAACCATGTAGCAAGACCCACATCAAAAGGCCAGCTGTTGGAGTAGACCTTCCCAATTTTATTAACTATAAAGGCCATAGAGGGGGAAGGGGCCGAGGAGGTGTGTTGATGCAAGATAGAAAAGGTCAGGATGATCACGAAAAAATTAAATAGCTGCATAACAACCATGAGAGAGTGAGACAGAATATTTCTATCATAGAGATTGAGGAGTTTAGCTTCCAAGAGACGTATGTAACCTCTTGTTGTCATCTTACTTTGTGAGAAGTTACTTTTGGCAAGTCTCTCTGGTAGATCTCATTGGAAAATATTTTGATGGGCTTTTTCCCTTCTTGACTATTTTTTTTTCCTTTTCTTTCTTCTTTTTTAAATCATGAATTAAATCCTGTAGTTCCACCTTAGAAAAAGGTGGTCAGTGGTTTAAGTGAAAATGGGTAGAGAGCAATTTGAGCATGTGGGCTCTTCTCCAGACATAGTCTCCGAGCAGAGACAGAACAGTTCCCAGTGGCATTGCGCAGGTGTTTCGGATGACGCTGTGGGTTTGTTTGTGAACACGCTCTCACCCCCTCAGTGTGCTATAAGCAGTGTGTTTACAATGCCGTATTGTTGCCATGTTTGACTTGACTTTGCTTAGCCAGACAATGTCAACAGTTTGACACATTTTCTGTGATGTCACCAGAGTTTCAGAAACAATTGCTTCTAGGCATAGGAAATGAATACTGAAGATACATGATCAATTCCTGGGTTTAGAACCATTCTGATAGCTTACCTCTGAAATCAAATAGAACAATTTTATTCACTCCTATGAATTCAAATCATCACAGTTCTATGGATCTGTGATTAGATGAGGTTGTTTAAAAGAGATGCCATAGAAACTGTGAGGGTTGAAAGAAAAAATTAAGCAGTTGCTCCTAGCTAAAGCCAGATGGAAAAAGGCATTTCCCTCTAAGGAGGATGTTGAAATATGAAGCCAGTAACTTGTGGTTAATAGTTAATTAAAGTCTGGGAACTAGACTGCCCTGGGTTAAATCTTACACTAAATGATAAGGACCTTGGACAATTTTATAAATCCTGATCGTCTTATCCATTGTTAGTGGAGAAACCAAACTCTGTAAAATTATTGAAGGCTGTTGACTCTAAGCCAATGTAAGTGACCTTGGGCTGAGGAAACAAAATCACAAGAAGCTTTGACAAAGAGCTTCCCAAGCAGCCAGGTTATAGCAAATCTTTTATACATCTCAGGAAAGCAGAAGCTACAATCCAAATTGTAAATCAATACTTGGAGGCTGTCCATTGGTTTGACCTGAGACGGTGGAATATTTCAAAGCAGGAGCTTATAGGTCATTGGTAGATTCAGAGAGTCTTTAGTTTGCTATTGACTGAAAAAACAAGGCTTTGTTTAAAATTTGGAGTCAGAAGAAAGAAAGGTTTAAGCTTAACCTCAACATAGATAAAGGAGTCTCCTAATCATTATGTGATGTTAGGCCAGTCAGGATGTAAGAAGAAAGCCAAAATGACTGAGGCAAGGTGACCTGTTTAGTAAGTGAAGGCATATTGGCGTGGCACTGCCCAGGCCTCCTACAAAGGAATTTTAGAATAAAGAAAATGTGGCCAGATTTCAGTTCTTAGCAAAATAGGGGTGATGCTAGTACTTACATGTATCAGGTAAGATGCCTTTGCTTAGGCCAAGCTAGCTTACAGGCAAGGTATCCGTGAAGTGCTGAAGTAGTCCGTGCTTCAGATATGGTTTGATCCAGGTGCTCACAATATCTAAGGGTTCTATTATGACATAACTTCTTTTCTCTGCAGTTCTCTTGGCTCTGTCTTCCTTTTTTTGTATTGGCTCTACGCTAAGGCTGCCTTGCCTGAGAGCCACAACAGTGATTCTAGACATTATTTCCTCATGTCACACCATGTAAAAGAGGAGAGTTCCTTTTCCGATAGTTCCCATGGAAGAGAGAAGAACCGCTTTCCAAGAAGCCCTCAGCAAATGTCTCCTTATGTCCTAAGTCTTCTATTAGTTCATAAACACAAATCCATACAATCACTGGTCAAATCCATGGTGTATTAGACTTAAGGCTCAGGCCTATAGCTGAGTGTGGACTCAAACTTCTACCAACCACTACCTTACAAATGGTACAGAGTGGCAATTCCCCAAAGGCAAATATGCCTACCCTTCCAGGATTAAGGGAAAACTGTACTATCTTGTGACCAACCTCTGTGCCTGTAAGATGGGTATAAAGGGCAAAGTGCCCGACCCTCGGAAGAACTGGATAACTGTAAGCAGTGATGATCACGTTGGAGCCTCCTGGAGGTGTCATCCCGCCCTTTCTTCTGCCATCTGTAATGACTCCATCTCTTCTTTTTCAAATCTAGAGGACCGGACTCTGTGTCTGAGTTGCTGGGTGGTTTGGACAAGTCATGTCCCTCCTGTCTATCAGAAGAAAAGTTAGGAGGAGATATAAACTGAGACCCCTTTCCAGAAATAAAGTGGCCTATGTCTTCCTTTGGCTCCCCAGGAAGCCTTAGATAACAATGCCAGTCATGATTTGAGGATCTTCTTTTATGGTTTGAAGATAAGGGGCTTTGAAATCAGGCAGATCCGGATTTGAATCCCAGCTCTGCCAGGGCTGTGGGGAATTTAAACTCTCTCTTGGAACTCTCTGAGCATGATAGAGTTGGAATGAGGCACAAGTTGAAATTTATACACTGACAGAGCCAATCCAGCAGTGAGTTCTAATAAAAAATGCATGTTGGGCCAGCAGGTGGTATGTGGAGGTTAGGGGGACTCGATCCCAAATAACCAACTCTGCAGTTCAAGTCCCAGACCTGGCAGCTTGAAAATCACACACATTGTGCATGTGTGTATGTGTGCCCCAAATCCCAAACAGAGAATGGAGAAGAGATTGAGGTGTGACCATCCTCCCTGAGGGGTGATTTCTCACTGTCCCTCTCACTGTCTCTGTCTCTTTCTGATGAATGCATGTGTCCTATGGCAAAAACCTTTAAAAAAACACATTGGGGGGGATATGTGTGGATGTTCTGTAATATGAAATAAGAGGGCATGTGTTTCCCTATCAGTCTGTTGATGACATGTGGGGCTTTTATGAAGAATAAACAAATATTCCACCAATATTAGTTATAGTCATTCCTCTTCTTTCCTCCTCTGTGAGCAATCCCTGAGTATACCTTAGGCTCACTGGTGCCACCTAGTGGCAATCATAGGTATTATTTAACCCTGTTAAAGGCCTCTATCTGAAGGAAGTGTGATGCTTTCTAAGTAGAGTCCAGGAGGTTGAAGTTCTGCCGTATCCCAATTCCGGAGCATCAGGGGTGAGACTCAATACTAGTAGAGCTCAGAAAACCCCTGTACTGATAGTGAGTGCTTGATTTCTCCTGCCACTTAGAAGTTTAATGGGCAAAACGAGGTTCCAGGGACTGGAGTTTTGTAATCCATCAGTGATTCTTTAACAAGCTGAGTTGATCAAAGTGTATCTGAAAACTAAGGATAGCACAAGACAGAGAGAGGGTTGCTGAGCTGGTAGATGAGATTGACAGGTAAGACAGCACTCAGAGAGTATGGATCTGAGCCTCAGAGGCAGCCATGTGCCCCGAGAAACATCGAGCTCTGCATTTGGCAATGTACTGAGCCTCCAAAGACTTTGAGATAATGCTTGTTTATGGTGCTGTATCCCTTCAGGGACAGGAACAAACCCTTTTCCAGTCCAATACTTCCATAATGGTAAAGCTAGGAGACGGGACTGTTCTCGTCACAGACAGCCACAGATTTTTTTACTGTCCAGGTGGAAAACAGTGCAGAAAGGAGAGTCCTGAGGATTAAGTCCAGCAAGTTTAGAACTAACCTGAGCCTTTTGTTGCTGTTCCTGAAGGCACTAACCTGGTAGAGGCACAAAACCTACCAATCGCTGGTGTCATTCCAAGGAGTTTTGATAGCAGTGAGATTGCTGTTCTGCACTTGATGTTACTGAGGTCTCCATAGAGCTCTGCTTTGGGCTGGTTACATAGTAGGACTATGTCTAAGAGATCAGTGAAATATAAGCAAACTTCAGTGGACATTCTAAGTTGTTCTATGCATTTGTTTGGAGAAAGCAGATTCCCTCCCAGCCCTCACAGGTGGACAAGAGGAGCCTGCCCCTGGTCTCTCCAGACCTCTTCCTGTGAGACAGCCTTTGGCTATGAGGTATATTCTTATAGCAATGCAGTATTATATCCTTTGTGGGAGGAATATTGGCATTTTGGGTCCCACGGATCTATTTTGGCAATCCAGTCCTGTTTATCTGCTACTGTTAGAAATGCAGGAATATTTTGTTGTTGTTGTTGTACGGAAAGTCTGGAATTTGGTGTAGGTGCTATTACTACTTAGCATGGCAATCTTGGGTATGTTATCTCATTTCTCTGCCTGGAGATTTTAGACTACGCAATCAAGAAACTAATATTATCGACTGTATCTAGCTACCAGCTCAGTTATTCTAAGAATAGTCAAACAAGCTATGTATGAAAGATCAAGAGTAACTTTAAAGCATAATATAGTGATTTAGTATCTTTAATGTTATTTAAAATATTGCTAGTAATAATTGTAATAATTCTAGTCTGTTTTGTTGCTAACAGAAAATACCTGAGTCTGGGTAACTTATAACAAGGGAGGTTTATTCAGCTCATGGTTTAGAGGTTCAGGGCCCAGGGGCTGCTTCTGGTGAGGGTCCTCTGGCTGAAGCACAACCTGGCCCAGGACAGGAGGATGTGGCCTGTGTTCCAGTGTCTCTTTGGGTCTCATTCCCTCTCTTTATGAACTCGCCAGAAGTCTGTCCCAGCCTTGCCCTAATAATCTTAATCCCAAGTATCTTTGCAAAGGCCTCACCTTTTAACTCCATAGTTGATTAAGTTTCCTCTTTTTAATCTTCTCACAATCACGTCTCAACAAATGAATCTGCCAGGGTGAGGGGAGCATTTAAACCATAGCACTAGTAGTATTTTGAAGTGATTGTAGGATGGAATTAGTCAATGTAAAGAAGCTCCTGGAATTGGAGTGCAGAGTCAGAAACAGTTCCCTTTTGATAAAGAAAATGATGAAAATCAACTCATAATTGGTTCACTTCATTAATTTATCTGTAAAAGTAGCATACCTTAAGGAATAACTTTTTGAAGGTTTTATTTTTGTTTTTGCTATAGGGCATGTGAGCTCACCAAAGAGAGAGGGGGAAGGAAAGTGAGCCGTCACCCCCTCCCAGGAGAGTTTTTGCTAAAGGACACGTACTTGCCAGAAAGACAGAGAAACAGAGAGACAGAAAGCGAGAAATCACCCCCCAGGGAGGACGGCCACGCCACAATCCCTTCTCCTCCATTCTCCTCTTGGGATCTTGAGCACGCATGCACACGTGCTCAGAGAGAGATTAAGCCACTGGGTCCGGGACTCAAACCACGGTTGACTACATGGGAGTGCAGCAACATAGCCATTACGCTAAGTGCTGGTTCCACAATCTCTATTTTTAATTGGTATATTGAGACTATTTACATTCAATGGAATTAGTGACATATTTAGATTTAGGTCTACTCTTTTATTATTTGTTTTATAATTTTCTTCCTCTTTTTTAATTTGTCTGTTTACCATTCTATACCATATTTTGGACAATCCAAATATTCTAATTTTGACCTTATATTTTAATTTGTATCTTGGCATTATGTTCTGCACATTTTAGTGGCTGTTCTATGAATTTTATATATATATATTTAACCTTTCACAGTATACTTAGAGTTAATATTTTACTACTTTAAGTAAAGGTATAAAAGTCTTTTTGTTTTTTGGTTTGTTTGTTTGTTTTTGTTATTTTTTGTTGTTGTTGTTTTTGTGGCCATAGGGCATGAGAGAGGGACAGAGACAGCAAGCAGAAAAGTGAGAAATCACCCCCTCAGGGAAATGGCCATGCTGCAATCCCTTCTCTTCTCCTTCTGGGATCTTGGGCTCTCACGAACATTTACCTGGTGTGATTTTTAAGCCACCGGGCCTGGGATTCAAACCATAGTTGGCCATGTAGGAGTCCAGCAATGTAACCATTACATCATTTGCTGGCCTCAGTAAGGTTAGAAGTTTTAACCACATAAGTCTCTTTATTCTCTTTTACTTTTGTTATGGTTGTCATATAAATTCAATTTTAGGCACTGAAATCCCACCAATGTTGCAATTTTTAATTTAGTAGTCATACCTACTTAAAAAATAGAAGAGGAGAAAATGAATATTTATCCAGATATAAAAGCTACTCCACTTGCGCTTTTAAGCTTCTATTTTAGGATGATAACAATTTAAGTTCAATTGTAAAAAGGTTTACAAAAACCATAAACTTTACCCGCACCTCCCATTTTATATTTCTGACGTCACGATTCCCATCTTTTAAACCACGATTTCTTCAAATAGTTTTTCTGTGCCAATTTCATTCTCATCTTTTTCTGTGATTCCAGTGACATAAATGTTACACCTTTGAAATTTCCTTCTAATTCCCTGGGTTTGTCTATTCTTTTTCAATATTTTCCCTATGCAGTCTTTAGATTGGATATTTTTTATTTGTTTCTACTGACTTGATTACTTTTTCTTCTGCCATCTCCCTTGTGTCTTTTCGTGTCCATTCAGTGAATTTTATATTTCAAATATTATGTTTCTCAGTTCTAAAATTTCCATTCGGTTCTCTTTGTAGCTCCTATTTTTCTGTTTTTACCTGCATTTCAAGAATATTTCTAGAGACCAGCAGTTGGCATAATGGCTATGTCGCTGGAAGCCCATGTAGTTGACCGGTTCGAGGCTGGGACCTGGTGGCTTAAATTCATGCTGGGCGCATGTGCGCATGTACCCAAGATCCTGAGAGGAGAATGGAGGAGAAGGGATTGTGGTGTGGCCATCCTCCCCATGGAGGGTGATTTCTCACTTTCTGTTTCTCTGCCTTTCTTTCTTCCTGGTGAGCACATAAGCCCTATAGCTAAAACCCCTAAGGAAAAAAAAAAAAAGATTATTTACTTCTAGAAGTATGGTTATAATAGTTGCTCTAAAATATTTTTTGATTCCAATATCTCAGTCACCTCAGGTTCAACATTTGTGGTTTGTGCTTCCTTCTTTCAGTGGTCAGAATATCCTGGTTCTTTGTTGTCAAATAATTTTGGAATTTTTTTTTTTTTTTTTGGAGAGGTTTTCGCTATAGGGCGCATGCGCTCGCCAGACAGACAGAGAGAGACATAGAGACAGAAAGCGAGAAATCACCCCCTAGAGGGGATAGTCACACCACAGTCCCTTCTCCTCCATTCTCCTCTCGGGATCGTGGGCATGCACGCACACGTGCCCGGCGTGAGTTTTAAGCCACCGGGTCCAGGACGTGAACCGCGGTTGACTACATGGGAGTCCAGCAACATAGCCATTACGCTAACTGCTGGTTCCCATAATTTTGGATTTTTATTCAGACATTTTGAGAATTATATTCAGAGACTCTTAATCTCTACTGAAATCCTTTGGGAAAGGTTGTTTTATGTTGTTGTTGTTCTTGTTGTTTTTATTATGTAGCTAATCAGTTCTTCTAAGCTCTGACTGTAAGTTTTATTTCATCTTTCACGATGGTGGTTCCAATGTGAGTTACGTTTTCCAGGCCTTTACTGTGCTGCTTTGCGACTGTCTTGTGCACGTTTTCAGAGAAGACCCCGGAACAGACTGCATTATCCACAGAATTAGGTCTTCTCCAGCTCTTTCTTCCCTCATATTTCCTCCACAATCTCTAGCTTTCAGCAGCTCCTTTTCCTAGTGATGTGACTAGAAATATGTCAGGGTCCAGCCTCGGTGGGGGTGGGTTGTCTCATCGGAGGTGGCGCAGGAAAGGAAGACTAAGGTCTCGGTGCCTTTTTCATGCACATCCTCAGCCGGACACCCCCAGAGATTGCTCTCTGAGGAGTGATAACTGCTAGTAATCATCGTGCCTTTTTATTGAAAATGTGATACATACAAGTAAATGGGTGAGGGGCTATGTGTTCTAATTATCAGCTCATAAAGTGTTAACAATAGGGAGCATAAGTTCCATTCAGGGTTGGATTAAGGGTGGGTCTAGTGCAGTTAACAGAGATGCAAGTGAAAAGAGACAATGAACTCCAGAAGATGCAGGAGAAAAGAGCCGACTAGTTCTAGGAGGTGAGGAAGTTCTTGTGAGATCTGAGAGAGGAAATACACACCATACAAAAGAATCAAATGGAACTGTTGAAGGCTATAATACAGGGAGTCAAAACCTCCCTTGAAAGTGTTAAAAGCAGACTAGATCATACAGAAAATCGAATTTCAGATGTGGAAGACCGAATTACTGGCCTAGAAAAATCCACCATGAAGACTGAGAAAATAGCCTAAAAAATTATAATAATGTATGAGAAATATTAGCCACCCTTAACTATCCAAACATCTGGATAATCAATATCCCAGAAGGTAAAGAGACTAATAAGGGCATTGATAATCTATCCCATGAAATCCTGTAAGAATACTTTCCAAACATAGAGAGGCATTCAAAGATCCAGTCCCAAGAAATACAAAGGACTCCAGATAGAATCAACCCAAGAAGATCTTCTCCAAGACACATTATAGCCAGATTAACCCAAACCACAGACAAAGACAAGATACTAAGATCGGCAAGAGCGAAACATCAAGTTACCTACAAAGGATATCCCATCAGGATAACAGCAGACCTCTCATCAGAAACAATGTGAGTGAGGAAAGAATGAAAAAATATTTTCGAAGTGTTAAGGGAAAAACAACTTCAATCAAGAATACTGTACCTGGCAAGAGTATCCTTCACATGGGAAGAAAAGACAAGAACATTCTTAGATAAACAAAACCTGAAAGAATTTACCAACACCAGACCAGCTCTCTAAGAAGTCATGAACGGAGTGCTAAACCAGGAAAATTAAATAGAGACACACAGAAATAAGAGTTCAAAAACAAGTAAGAAAATAGCCAACTTAATGGTAGGGACAGGTCTGGAGTTGAATGTTATCTTCCAGAATTTAAATGGGAAGATTGGACCACAACAGAAGATAAAGTACATGAGACAGAACTGGTGAAATAGAATTGTATGAGTTTCATCTGAGACAGTGCTAATTTTCTTCTAGGCTTCGTTGTCCGGTTATAAGGATTTGCATCCTGTCTTGAGCGGTCTATAGGTTCATGTACCTACCATTTGAACAGAATCCTAATGTGTTTCCTGGTTTTAAGTTTTAAGCAAAGTTCTTTAGGATTTCTTTGATTTGAATTAAAACTGCTTTTCTTGAAATTACCAGCTGAACTTGCTATTGAAAGTAGTTAGATTATTTAAGAAATTGTGTGATCAATACAATGCGGAGGGAAAAGGAATGAAAGACAACTATAGACAGCAGAGATAATGTGAGAAGAGGGTGGAAAAGGACAGAGGGCCAGAAATAGGGGATATATAGATATAGATATAGATATAGATATAGAATTGGAAAATTTTTGATGATAGCATGCATGATTAAGCCACTATGCAGTATATTCTGGATGGGAAATCACATTTTGTATGCTGTGAAGTGCTTAGGGAATGAATGTAAATTAATTAAGTTAAAAAAAAAGTTTCAGGAAAAAGAAAACCTAGAACTGTTTTCCTTGAAATTCAAAAAAAATGCATTGAAATACCTATTTGATGACTGCAGTAAGCTATATAGCCCCAGCTAGATGCTACTTCATAGTATGTTCATTCTATTCACTGAGGTTTATGCCTAAAGTCAGACTCGTGTTCATGGATATTTATATATCAGGTGCGCTTGCTATTCAAAATATTTAGATTAATTAAGATCTGTAGTGAATCAGTAAAATGTGTGTGTGTGGGGGGAAATCAGTAAAATGTGTGTGTGTGGGGGGCGGGCATAGAAAGCAACCATTGATGCCAGAGACAGGGTGAGAGGAGGGTGAGAGATCGTAGAGGGTAAGAGAGGGAATCAAGGATGGGAAAAAAAGCAAATATACAGGAAACGAGAAATGGAAAATTATTTGTTGATGATAACACATATGTTGATGTTCTTGATTGAGCCAATATATTGTGTATTCTGGATGGAAAATCTCATTTTGTGTGCTGTAGTGATATACAGTGAATGAAGGTAAATAAATTTAAATTTAAAAAATATTAAAAGACACAGGTAGACACAGAAAGAGACAGACAGACAGGGAGATGGAAAGAAGGATACAGAGGTTGCCCTACCACTCTAGAAATGAATCTGGAGGGAGAAGTGTCAGCAGAAAAATCTTCATTGTTTAGTCCCTGAAAGCAATATTTCACAGCTGAAGACTGTATATTACTCAAAATTTCCAAGTGGGGCTACATTCAAGACAAGCGATCGAAGAAAAAGGGAGAAAAAAAAGTGGTTCCTCTACCTTGTTGTAGCACAGGATCCCCTCTTTCCGGTCCTCCGAGACAAAAACGTGGGTGTTATCTCATGGTTTTAGGTGTGGGAGCCACTGTGGCACCATAGTGATGATGCTGATGATCTGTCCTTGGTGCAGAATTGGGGGAAAAATAGGGGAAAAATGATAATTCCCTATTCCTCTAGTTTTCCCCATTCCTCCTTTAATGGGGACCTCTTTTCCTAGTCCTCTGAGCAGAAAGACAATATTCCTCTCAGAGCTTTTCTGCCTGTGACTGCTGCTTAGGTCCACAATGAAACCTCTTTTAAGTGGAAGAGGAAAGACCAAAGAAGGAAAATATGAAGAAAATTCACCTCCATGTGGATTTTCCTTCAAAGTTAGGTTCTCTTCCCTGATGTACTTAGATTTTTAATTTTTCAGAGCTCTTAGGTAGTTCCTTTTTGTGTCTCATGCTCAGTTTTCAGTCTCAGTCAGTGGGAGATAGAGGGTGCAGACTTGCTCCCCCTTGGCCAATCTTGGGAGGTCTCTGTATCTCCTCATGTTTGTACGGATTCTTAACTGCTCAGGGTCTGTCATCTAGAAGATGATTAAAATTTATTTGCTTAGTAAAAAGGTGAATAAATAAACAAAGGAAGAAAAATGAGAATATGAAAAAATGAAAATCTAAAAAAAAAAAAAGAAAGAAGAAAAATCAAAGAAAGAAAATCAATGGATGAATTTGGAATGTCTGTGCTTCTTCTTCAGAAGCCAATGGCAACAAAAGATATAAATCTGGGGGCCAGCAGGTGGTAAAGTGGTTAAGGAGCTGGTTTCCCATGTGGCTGGCTGTCCACGGTTTGAGTCCCCGACCTGGTGACTTGAAACTCATGCTCACATGTGTGTGTACCTGCCCAAAATCCTGAGAGGAGAATGGAGAAAAAGGGGTTGTAGGGTGGCCGGCTTCCCCCCGCTCTCCTAGGGGTGTGATTTCTTGCTTTCTGTCTGTCTTTCAGGCTAGCACACACCCTGTAACAAAAGTCTCTGGGGGAGAAGGGCCGGGGAATATACAGAATTCTGCCTTATGGCCAGCAGATGGCAGTAGACGCCATCCTTTAAAAATGCATTCACCACCACCCCTCCACCCCCCACCTACTTCTGGTAAGGTTCTTTACCAGTAACAGAGGAGTGAAAGTAGGGAGGAGGATGGAGCTCAAAAGTAAGTAAGAGATCATTCTGACTTTCAGCATTTCACATGTTGACCAGGACAGAAAGAATAACCGTAATATAAATCAGATTGTGGTAATTCTATTGAAGACATATAAATCAATGCTACAGTAAGTTAGGGTTGGATAAATTTTATGGGGTGGAAGTGGTTTTTGTAGAAGAAGTGGGGTTTCAACTAGAATATGAAAGATGAGTGTAGATTGGTCATACAGAGAAGGGGAGCTGGGCAAAGAGAGGAGGAAGCATACCAGGTAGAGGAGAGTACTCGGAGAACAGTAAATACTCTCTCAGGTGTAGCTACTTGTGGGATAGCTGAAGAAGATCATGGAAAATGCATGGAGAAGCTAAGCTTGCATCAAATGGTGGGCAATCTAAAACGAGGGTAAAGGGCTCGCCGATGGCCAGGCCCCAGCTGCAGTGCACTGTTTGGCTGGTGGGCTTCCTGTCCTGGGCCACCACTGCTGGATCAGCACCCAAAGATTCCAATGCTGCCATGTCCTCACAGGGGTGCTAAATGATTGCAGAGATTGGGCGGGTGCAGGTCAGATATAGCCCCTTCGAAAGGCCTGGATGAGCTCAGCCGTTACTGCTGGGCAGTGGCCTGGTATTTTTTAGATCTTCCAATTGTTTAAAAGAAGTCAGAAATACAAACGTGTAAAATTTTCTGATTTTTTTTTTCTTGAGGGGTTTTGCTATAGGGCACATGCGCTCGCCAGAAAGACAGAGAGAAACAGAAAGACAGACAGCAAGAAATCACCCCCCCAAGGGGGGAATGGGCACATTGCAAGGCACATTGCAATCCCTTCTCCTCCATTCTCCTCTCGGGATCTTGGGCACACATGCACACATGCCCAGCATAAGTTTAAACCACCAGGTCCAGGACTTGAACTGTAGTTGACTACATGGGAGTCCAGCAACATAGCCATTACGTCAACTGCTGGTCCCAATTTTCTGATTTTTAAAATACTGATATTGATCCATGTTTTGCAAAGCACCAGTGAACCAGTTGAAAGACACCTGTGTGGGAGCTGGAGTGGGCCCTTGGGCCATTACCTTGTGATCTCTATTCCAGAGAGTCATCCTGTCTGTTTTCTACCTTGGCTGAAATCCAGGCCTAATTGTCCTTTAAAGGATTTCTGTCTTCCAAATGTGGCAAGGTAACGGTGTCTCTGGGAGTGACACTTCCCAGCCAGCCCAATGAGCCTCCCACTTGCCCTCTCCTTTGGGAAGGGGCCACGGGCTGGCTGGGCAGAGCAGGGAGCTGGGTTCTAAGCATAATACTCTGGGGTTCTTATGTCTCAAATCCGTCTGTGTGAGCTTTCTCGGGACGTGAGGGTTCATTTGTGAAGAGAATACCACTTGGAACTTATTTTGGTTTTAAAAATTGATTTTTTAAATTCTTTAAAGGCTTCTTCAAGCTTTTAGGTGACATTTAAAATAGCATTATTCTACTTAAATGTCTGCATACAAATTTTATTACCTATATTTTAGTAGTTAGAACTAAGGAACAATTTGAATTTTGTATTTCTCTTGCACTTCTTTACAGCTATTCAGATCAAAGAAAAGGATGATCATTCTATATTCCTTGAGGCCACAGAGGCTGGCGATGTAACCCGAGGGCACTAGGGTGCCTGAGAAACGGCAGACAGAGGCAGGGATGCAGGCTCAGAACGGAGAAAGGAAGCTTCTCTCCCTCCTTTTGTCTCCTCTCCAGTGGTCAGTATTTCAGGTGGCATGATAAGTCAGAAATGGCCTGGCACTGTTGTATAGTGGTTAAGCACTGTGCATTGGGAGCTGGATCCCACACGGCCAACCCTGCGTGAGTTTTAAGCCACTGGGTCCAGGACTCGAACCGTGGTCGACTACATGGGAGTCTAGTGACATAGCCATTATGCTAACTGCTGGTCCCAGAGGACAGTTTCTGAAGTTCAGCTTCAACTCTTTACCTCACTGGCAAAGTGACTTTGAATACATTGCTTTGCCTTTCTGTGCCTTACTTTCCTCATCTGTGAAATGGGGAGATTAGTATACATTATCTCTGGGAGGGGCAGAGAAAGGGAAATTATTGATCGAAGGGTACAAAGTCTGACTGGTAGAAGATGTCTTAGAGACCTGTGGCACTGCATGGTGATCAGAGTACATAATGACGTATTGTATATTTCAAAATTGCTAACAGAATAGTTTTAACATTCTCCTCACAATAAGTTGATGAAGCGATGGCTATGTTAAGTGGCTTGATTAAATCTACAATGTGTACAAGGATAAAAATAGTACATTACACCCCATAAATATACACAGTACAAATATATCATCTATTTTGAAGATGAAATAAAATGTGTAGCCGAGTGTAAGCAGAAGGTAAATGGAGAGATATTTGTTTACTGTCTCTCTGATATGAATGTTCACATTGCATTTCTCTCTTTCTCTTTTGGTTTTGTTTATTTCACCCATAAGGAAGACCAAGAGGGAGGGGGAGACAGACATAGACACAGACAGAGAGATAGACATCTCAACAGGGTCCTCACACAGTGACCCACTTCAGTCTCAGCTGGCCTGGGTCACAGACATGGGCACCTGGTGTACTCAAAGGGTTCCAGGATGCAAACTCATGACCTTTCTCATGTGGATTCAGCTGTGCTACCACTGTGCCACCACCTGACCCCATTTAAAAATATATATATATTGTCCAGGGATAATGGGCACGCATGCACACACACCTGGTATGATTTTCAAGCCAATAGGTCTGAGACTTGAATTGGTTGGGCATCAGCAGTCCAGCGATGTAACTGCTATGCCATCTGCTGGCCCCTATATCTTAAGATAAATTATAGACAAAACCAATGAATCAACAAGATATCTTCAGGAATACCAGCTTCACTTATTCCCCTGGGACTGCAGCCCCTTCCAAGGTCCAGACCCTTTTTATTTTCATTCTGCTTCCAGTCCCAGTGTGAACTCTTAGCAAAGAAGTGGATTTTTCTCAGTCAGTTGCTCCCGCACCCCCGCCCCCCATAGTAATAGGGCTGAGGAGAAACAGAAGGAAAAGGGAGTGGTGAGGCCTCTTCTGGGAGCCTCTGATAAACTCACATTTGGTTAGTTGGTGCCTAAGCAGAGAGGAGGGGGTGCCGGGAGGGGGCAGACATGGGCTGACATCTGTGTCTGTTTCCTGTGTGTTGGTGTGCGGGTGCTTAGAAGTTGAACCAGTAGCTACTCGAGTGTCTGTTTTCTACAAATTTTCACCAGGTGGCAGCAGAATATTGTGAAGAGGAGTCACAGGGATTCAGAGTCAGCTCTGAGCCCTGGACAAAGAAAGGATGTTCCTTTCAGAACAGTTGTTACCATTCTGAAAGCTCATTAGGGTTGGTTAAGTCGAGCTCCAACATGAATTCAGCCATAGTATACCCTATAAAAACTAGCAAGACGAATAGAGACCAGTCAGTCACTCAGGAGGAGATTCTGTGTGAAGGGAGTGACTCCCAGAGCAGCGGACAGTTAACCAGCTCTACAGCCTGGAGAAGTCAACAGTGGGGTAACATGAATGAGCCCCATTAAGGGGTCACCTCAAAACTCAACTTGGGTATGAAATGCAGGGTCATTGGAGGTTGTGAAGGAGCGAGTCGCTTGTGTGGTTTAATTAGCAAAGTCCTGGATGTATCCCTTGCACAATTTATTCCAGTTTCATTATTATGGTTTGCATAAAGTCAGCTCTTATCTATAAAATGTTACCATTACTATTATAATTATTGCTAGAGGGCATGTGTGTTTGTGTGTGTGTGTATGCGAGAAAGAGAGAATCCTCAGTCTGCCCCCCACCGCAGTGGTATATGGGCAAGGCACAATCCTCCTTTCTCCATTTCTCTATCCCTTCCGAATTTTAGGCATGCATACACACATACCCAGTGTTTTTCAAGCTTTCAGGAGTGGGATTTGAGCTGCAGTTGGTCAGTGGAATTCAGCAGAATCCATCTTCCTATGCACAGTACTTGTTCTCTGCACTACAGGGGTGGTCCTAAAATGTCACTATTATAATGTGGGTGCATGACACTCCTTCAGCCCAGCCCATTGGGTACAGAATACCAACTCTTGTTAATTGAGAGTAGTTCTGATTAGTTTATGCCACTTGAAGGACTGAACTTTCCCAAGCAGAGAATGGAAAACAAATATTTTAAGTCAAAGGTGAGAGGAAAATTAAATGTTTATACTCAGGATTAAGACTTTTAAATAAAGGGGACCAGCAGACAATGTAATGGTTATGTCACTGGACTCTGCCATAGTTGACCATGGTTTGAGTCCTGGACCCGGTGGCTTATAACTCATGCTGGGCATGTGTGTGTTTGTGTGTGTGTGTGTGCCCAAAATCGTGAGAGGAGAATGAAGGAGAAGGGATTGCAGCATCTCCTCCTCTGGGGGATGGTGTTTGTCTCTCTGTCTCTTGCTTTTTGTCTCTCTGTCTCACTCTGTCTCTCTGGTAAGTGCAAGCAACCTATAGCAAAAAAAAAAAAAAAAAAAAAAAAAAAAAAAAAAAAAAAACCCTCTCTCTTAAAAAAAGAAAAGATTTTTAAATAAAGCTGCCCCCACCAGGAAGGAGATGGCCTCGTTCTATCTTCTAGACCTTGTTGTTGGGCTAGCCCTGCCCTCACAGCCAAGCCTCTTCCTGTTTAATAGAAACAGTTTCACAGATCACCAACTTCCGACAAGGCTATTCTATGGCCAGATAGAGCCAGACAAAAATATCCACTCCATGATTTTATCTGAGCACAGATGAAACTGAGCATTATCTAAAAACAATCTCAAAATGGAGTGTCCCATCCTAGTTAGATTGCTGCTGTTTTGGCAAGTAAAGTTCTAGTCTTGTTTCGTTCTTCACACCTTCTTGGTAAGAATTACTAAGATATGCAACCATAGAATTATGGTGTCCAGAGCCCTACTTCCTTACACCTCCATCCCTCTCCCATGTAAGTCACCTAACAAAGGTTTACCAAGAGAATACCAAGTGTTTAGAAAGAGGATGAAAACCAAGGGATGAACATGCCCAAGGAAAAGGGAGCAATGATGAAGTCAAATCCTGATCGTCTGTCATGTAAGGTCTCGGGAGGGCCCTGGCTTAAATGTATTTAGTGACCAGAGCCAAGAACTTTGCCTGCTCTTTCTGCTGGTATTTGCCCCCTGATCCAAGTCTCTGCTCAGCCTTAGAGCCTTAGGGTCCCACCGTGGGCTAGCTGCCTGGGACAGGGGATGAGATTGTTCAGCCCACTGCTTCTTCCCTTTCCTGAGCAGCTTACTTGTTCTGATGTGGTTTTGTGGTTATACAGTGAGCAGCCTCGCTCATGTGGACACAGTGTACTTTCGGTTTCTGCAAGTGAGTCATGTTGACTTTCCTCTTGGGAGTAAGAGTAACCCTTGTTTAATAGTAATTTGACTAGAAAGAAGAAACACCAGAGGTTCTCAGTCCCAGAAAGTTTACCACTGTAGGCAGTCACTAGTTCCTGGGGGCAGTTATGTGTATTGCTCTAAACAATGTAAAGTAGGAAGAGGGATTTGGTTTTGGATCTTTGAATGCTTGCCAGTGTTTGAAGTTATTTCTTTATTCTCACTCGTCATTGGGTCGGGTAATGTAAAGAGCTTAGGGTCTGCAAATGAACCCAGATAAATTCACATTTGGTCAGCTGGTGCATGATGAGGAAATTTCCAAGAGGATTATTTGCTATTATTGTGTTTTTAATTTTTGTGTCCATTAATGAGCTCATGATATTGAAGCATTCATCTAGGCCGTTAGAAATCATGGTAGGCCTGTGAGAACCGAAATTGAACCTGTAGACCAAGCTAATATAGCACAGCGGTATCACAGTGCCCTGCAAATCTAGAGACCACGTGACTAAGACCATGTGGCCAACCATGGGCTGAGATTCCCAGGTCAGACTGAAAATGTGCCAGGTGTGTATGTGGGTGCCCAGGATCCTGAGGAGCTCAAGGGCTGGGGAAAGGGAACTGTGCTATGACAAAACCCTGTTGATAGTGCTTCTTTCTCTTTTGTGTACATGTATGGGTTATCCTTAAAAAAAAAGAAAAATTGAGGCCAAGCCAATAGCCTATTGGTTTAAGAAGCTTGATCCCACATGCTGATCAGGGTTCACATCCCAGATATAGAGTCTTTAAAATCAGCCAGCGGTGTGAGCATGCATGTCTGTGTGTCCAAATTCCTGATGAAGCAGAAATATGGAGGAGAAGGAATTGCAGAGTGACTATGTCCCATTGAGGGGTGTACCCCACTTTTTTATCTCTGTCTCTCTTGGTGAGAACATATATCTTTGGCAATTTAAAAGAAATTGAACTTGTAAAGAATTAGTCAATAGACAGAAGAAGGGATTACTTGGAGTAAGTCTCCTTTATGATCTCATTTGGTTACTATTTCATGAAAAAAATGTAGAGCCCAGATGGATTAATTCATTGCTTTGTGCCCTTGACAAGTATTGTTAATAGTCAGATTTATTTATGCTGACTGGGGTGTAGCCTCAAAATACTTTTCATTCACTGTGCTCCAGGCAGCCACTACTATAGCAAGATTATCGTAGGCATATGAGATGAAGCCTATTTTTTTTTGGAGAGGTTTTTCGCTATAGGGCACATGTGCTCGCCAGACAGAGAGAGACAGAGAGACAGAAAGCGAGAAATCACCCCCCCATGGGGGATGGTCATGCCGCAATCCCTTCTCCTCCATTCTCCTCTTGGGATCTTGGGCATGCACGCACACGCACCCGGCGTGAGTTTTAAGCCACCGGGTCCGGGACGTGAACCACGGTCAACTACATGGGAATCCAGCGACATAGCCATTATGCTAACTGCTGGTTCCCAAGCCTATTTTTCATGTCTGTTCTAGAATCTTTTTTTTTTTTTTTGGAGAGATTTTCACTGTAGGGCGCGTGCGCTCGCCAGACAGACAGAGAGAGACATAGAGACAGAAAGCGAGAAATCACCCCCCAGGGGGGATGGTCACGCTGCAATCCCTTCTCCTCCATTCTCCTCTCGGGATCTTGGGCACGCACGCACATGCGCCCGGCGTGAGTTTTAAGCCACCGGGTCCGGGACACGAACCGCGGTCGACTACATGGGAGTCCAGCGACATAGCCATTACGCTAACTGCTGGTTCCCTGTTCTAGAATCTTGATTTAACTATGCTCTTGAGTATCCAATTCATGGGACTGCCACATCAAAGAGACTACATTTCTTTCCTCAGTAATTAAATCCATCTGGGTCCAAAACAAAGCAAATGGAATTATTCTCAAATGATAGATTATTGCTCTATTAGTCACTACTTATTCCTTGCTAAGTAACGGTAAGAAAAGTTTAGGCTGCCTAGCCCATGCCACACCTGTCTTTCATGACCTCCCTCCAGTTGCAGAACTAGAAAGACAGATCATTTTTCTTTTATCTTTTTTCTTTCTTTTGCTAATTTTTTTTACTCTTCTCCCCTCTCCTGCCTCCCCACCATAGGACAGGGGAATTACAAGCCTCTTAAGCAGACATCTCCATATGAAGCCCCTTAATGAATTCACACTTGTGTGGGACTTTTTCTTTCTTCCTCTTTTCTTTTCTCTCTTTCTTACACTTTACATTGTCATTTTGCTTCTCAGCCTCCACCCCCACAGTGACTAGACAGGTCTAGATCTATAGTATCCAAACATCTAAACATTGTGAGGCTCTGAGAAATCCTCACCTCCAACTGAATCACCAGCAAAAAGGGAGAAAATGTTCTTCAGGAATCTGAATTCAAAACTTTTTCTATGGATACCACATTGCAAATCACAGTAGAAGAAGACGTTGGCACAGAAGCAATTCACAGTAAAAGGGAAGCAAACAAGCTCACAGGGGCAGAAACCTTCTCCGAAGAGTTACCCAAAAGTGAATACATCACCAAATGACTACAAATTGGAGAAGAGCCTCAAGTATGAGAAAATTAGGAACTATTTCTTCATCAAGAGCATACAGTAACTTGTCTCCAACTATGGAAAAAAAAAAAGAAGAATTTACCAAAATATCAGAAAAATAATTCAGAACATTCATGGTGACAAAACCCTATGAGATGAAAGAGAAAAGAGACATTGAATTCCAGGAGATGAGAAAGTCATTTCATGACTTGAAGGAGGAGACAGACAACACAAAAAAATACACCAAATAAAACTTATAGAAATGAAAATTGTAATGCAGGATATCAAAACCTCCCTTGAAATTATTAAGTGCACACACACACAGAGAAGATAGATCTCTGATCTGGAAGACAAAATGTCTGACTTAGATAAAAACACCAAAAAGGATGGAAAAAATAATTTAAAAAAAGGGGGGAAAACATACAAAATACTAGACACCATTAAATACCCAAATATCTGAATAATAAGTATGTCAGAGGGCAAAGAATCAGATATAGGCATAAAAGATCTATTCCATAAAATACTTTCAGAAAACTTTCCAAATCTGGAGAAACATTCAAACATCCAGACCCAAGAAATTCAGGTAGAATCTCCATGGCACATCATAACCAAACTGCTAAAAATCACAGACAAGGCAAGATTCTGAAAATGGCAGGAGAGAAACGTCAAGTCACTTATAAAAGTTATCCTATTAGGCTACCTTAACACCTTTCATCCAAAACAATGCAGGTGAGAAAAATATGGGAAGACCTATTCAAAGCACTAAAATAGAAACAATTTCAACCAAGAGTACTGTACCCAGCAAGACCACCTTTCAAATGGGTAGAAAAAATAAAAATATTCTCAGATAAAGAAAACCTGAAAAAGTTTACCAACACTTGGCAGGGATGTGGTGAAAGGGGAACTCGCCTACACTGTTGGTGGGAATATAAATTGGTCCAGCCACTGTGGAAAACAACATTGAGATTCCTCAAAGATCTACAAATAGAACTACCATTTGATCCAGGAATTCCACTTCTGAGTATCTACCCAAAGGGCAGGAGAATGCTCAGTTGAAAAGCACTTGTACATCAATGTTTATTGCAGCATTATTCACAATTGCTACGACAAGGAACCAACCCAAATGTCCACAAACAGATGAATGGATTGAAAAAGTGTGGCACATATACTCTGTGGAATACTACTCAGCCATAAAAAAAAACAAAACAATAAGACCCTGGTATTTGATAGAAAGTGATCGAGTATGGGAGATTTATTGTTGAGCGAAGCAAGCCAAGCTATGAAAGAAAGATATTTTAACTATCCACTTAATATATACTGACTATGTATATTCTCAGGTAGAGATTAAAATATTGGAGGGCATAAAAGCAGTGAAAATAGTTATGAATGCTCAAGACAGTGTGAAATGGGGGAGGGGGAAATAGGATGAGTATAGAGAAGGAAAGTGGGAGAAAAAAGAGAGAGGCATGACATTTGTGGGACACAGAAATGGTTTATTATCTGTTGATAACATGTATAGTATTCACAACTGGACTGGTCTGAGAAGTATTTCATGTTAGGTAAATTCTCTTTATAAGCCAAATGATGTATAATGATTGAATGGTTAAAAAATAATAATGAGAATAAAAATAATAATCAACTGAAAAAAATGAAAAGCTATTTGATGGTGATGATGTGAATAGTAATGTCTTTAATGTCTTTGACCGATATGCAACAGCATAAGAAAAATATAAAGCATCATTAGAGAATACTATGAATTACTACATGCCAGACCTTGCTTGTTATGTATCTATTCAGGCTTTCTGTGTCTTCCTACTTCAATTTTGGTAGACATGTGTCTAGATTTATCTATCTCATTCAGTCTGGATAGATCCATAACAAGCAATGAGATTGAATCAGTAATAAATAACCTCCCAACAAATAAAAGCCCAGGTCCTGATAGCTTCACTTTTGAATTCTAAACTTTTAAAGAAGACCTAACTGCAATTCTATTCACTATTTCTAAAGATCACTGTAACTATTGTTTCTTTTGCTGTACAGAAGCTTCTTATTCTGACGTAATCCCCCTGTTTATTTTTGGGAATATTGCCTGTTCTTGGGGGTTTTATTTAAGAAATCTTCACCTACTCTGATGTCTCTGAGTTTTCCCTGCATTTTACACCAGTAGTTTTATAGTTTGAGATCTTAGGTTTAGATCTTTGATCCATTTTTAGTTGATTTTTGTTAATGGTGAGAGACAGGGGTGCAGTTTCATATTTCTGCAGGTGGATACCCAGTTTTTCTAACATCATTTTTCCCACTAGATTGACTGGTGCCCTATATCAAAAATCAGCTGGCTGGGGACCAGCAGATGGCATAATGGTTGTCACTGGGTTCCCACATTGTTGACTGCTATTCAAGTCCTGGACCCAGCAGCTTTGAACTCATGCTGGGCGCATGTGTGTACATGCCCAATATCCCAAGAGGAGAATGAAGGAGAAGGGACTGTGGCATGGCCATCCCCCTGGTGGTGAGTTCTCACTTACTGTCTGTCTGTATCTGTCTCTCTGGTGAGTGCACATGCCCTACAGCAAAAATCTCTTTTAAAAAAAATCAGCTGACTGTATGTTTTAGGGTTTATTTATGGGGGTCTCAATTCTGTCCCATTGTTCTATATGTCTGTTTTTGTTCCAGAACCATGTTGTTTTGATTATCACAGCTTTGTAAATACTTTGAGGTCAGAAAGTGAGATGTCTCCCACTTCACTCCCCTTGCATAGGACTGCCTTGGCAATATGGGGTCTTTTATGATTCCAAACAAGTTCTTTCATTTTTTTTTCTTTTAAAATTTGCAATAGGACATATGCATCACCCAGAGAAAAAGAGAGAGAAAGAGAGAAGGAAAGTGAGAAATCACCTCCTGGAGGGTATGGAAATGCCACAGTCCCTTATCCTCCATTCTTCTCTTGGGATTTTTGACAAATGTGTACACAACATCTGTGTCTTTCAAGTCTCTGGGTCTGGGACTCAAACTCTGCAGTTGACTATGTGGGATCCAGCCACCACAGTCTCCACACCACCAGCTGTTCCAAGATCCCATATGATTTCAATGGTTAAATTCCTACTATAGTCACCCTGAAACATGCTGGACAAGGGCACAAGTGCCCATGACCCAATGAGCTAGAGGACTGAAGGAAGCAGATCACAGCATGACTAGTGGAATGCGCTGACCTCTCCCTGTCTCTTAATTTCATGTGCATTTACACATGCTCTATCATAATTACAGTAAAAAAGATTGATGTATTAGAGGAAAGAAAGGAAAATATCTGTAATTTGGATTGGTGGCAAGGTTTCAATTACAGCTAATACTTTTTTTTATAGCCACTTAATATTGCATTGTGTACATATACCACAATTTTTTTCTTATTATTATTTTACTTTTTGTTTTAATTTAGTTACTGTACATCTTTGTAGCACAAAAATGAATTTTCCCAGCATGAATACACTATATACCAATCAAAGATATTACCATATACATTATCAACAGATAATTTTCCATTTTTGTGCTCATTAAATTTTTTCCCCTTGATTCCCTCCCTCCCACCTCCCCATTGCCCATTCTCCTCCCACATTATCTCTGGTATCCATAGTTGTTCTCCATGCATTTAAACCTTTCAATCTTTCAGCTTCTGCTATAGAGCACAGATACTTGGTTTATATTACATGGGGACATACAATGGCTCTCTTTCACTTTCTGGCTTGCTTCACTTTGCAGTAAATCTTCCATATTCATCCAATTCCTATCCAGTCACAGGGTCTCATTGTTTTTTATGGCTGAGAGTAGTATTCTGCAGTGTATATGTCACACTTTTCAATCTATTTATCTGTCCTTGGACATTTGGGTTGATACCATGTCTTAGCCATTGTGAATTATGCTACGATAAACATGGATGTGCAAATGTTTTTCTGAGTGTGTTTCTGTCCTTTGGGTAGATTTCTAGGAGTGGAATTGCTGGATCATATTCTATTTGTAGTTTTTGGAGGAACCTCCATATTGTTCTTTACGTGGCTATACTAATTTACATTCCCACCAACAGTGTAGGAGAGTCCCCTTTTCACGGAAGCCTCGCCAACACATCATTCTGTATTTTTTAAATCTTAGCCATTTTGACTGAGGTTATGTGATAAGTCATTGTGATTTTGATTTGCATGTTCCTTATGATAAGAAATGCTGAGCATTTTCTCATATGCTTTTTGGCAGTTTGTATGTCTTTCTTAGAGAATTGTCTGTTCATCTTATTTGCCCATCTTTTAATCGAATGGATTTTTTTTTCCCTTTGGTAAGCTGCTAGAGTTCCCTATACATTCTGGTTATCAGTCTCTAATCTGAGGCAAAATTTGAAAATATATTATCTTATTCTGAGAACTATCTCCTCACCCTGATTGTTGCTTCTTTTGCTATGCAGAAGCTTTTTTTTTTTTTTAAGAATTATTTAATTAATTTATTTACATTTTACCAGAGAAGGAGAGAGAGAAGGAAAGTGAGAAAGCAAGCCGCCAGGTCCGGGATTCAAACTGTGGTTGGCCATGTGGGAGTCCAGTACCCTTAACCTCCATGCCACCTGCTGGCCCCCGGTATGCAGATTTTTAACCTCGTGTAATCCCACTTGTCTATTTGGGGGATTATCTTTTTAACCTCGTGTAATCCCACTTGTTTATTTTGGGGATTATTGTCTGTGCTTTTGGAGTCTTATTTAAGAAGTCTGCTTATGTTGATGTCTCCAAGAGTTTCCCCTGTGTTTCCACCAGTAGTTTTATAGTTTGAGGTTTTATGTTTAGATCTTTGTTCCATTTTTAGTTGACTTTTGTTAAGGGAGAGAGATAGGGGTCTAGTTTCATCTTTCTGCAGGTGAATATCCAGTTTCTCCAGCACCATACAGCTAATACTATTGAGGTTAATGTATCACCTCCATTCTTAGCTGAAGGAAACCCTAAGTTTTAATTAGCAGTTGGTAAAAGTAATGGCATATACTGTTTTCCATTCAATTTCATAGATTCTCTTGCTTCTATTTATAAACTCCAAGTTAAAAAGAAAACCCTGTTTTGGATTGCAAACTTCTTGAAGGGAGGATTTGTATCTTACTGAGTTTTGAGCTTATGTTCTCTTCATTCATGTAACTTCTGTATGAATGAGCATTCCTCTAGTTGGTGCGATTATTTAACTGTTCATAAATGACATTTTCTTTTTTTTCTGAGCACTTTTGGAAATATCTGGAAACTGTGGTAACAGATTCCAAATATGGTGCAGATTACTATTCCAGATAGGTGATTCTTAGGTTATCCTTGAATGGGAAAGAATCCACTTACTTCATTCTACAGTCAGCACTCTTTTTATTTGTATTTGTTTTTTATTGATGAGAACATGTGCATGACAGAGAGAGATAGAGATATAGAGAGAAAGAAGCAGCCTTGTTTGGCCACAATCCCCTTTCCCTAGCCCTCCAGATCATCAGGCTCTTGGGTATGCTCATGCCCCTGCTGTGCTTCAAGTTGGCAGGGTAGGGTAACCAAACCACAGATGGCCTGGTGGCTTATAAGCACTGCAGTCCAGTTTGCTAGGAACTGAACTACAGAAGCTGGACCTGTAGTCATTACTTCTTACTCCTTCTCAGTCATGCCTATAAAACTCAACAGAGTTTCAAAATATCCCCTGGGATTCCACTTTAAGAACCATATGTTCTCCTGGATTGTATGGACAGGTATCTCCTCAATTTTATCCTCTGGAAGGATGCAGGTTGTTATTTTGTTGATATTTTTCTATTGATTTTTCTAAACACTATTTCACTTATTTCTGCTCTGATATTTATTATTTCCTCCCTTCTACTAATTTTGGCCTCTGTTCTTTTCCTTCCTACCTTCTTAAAGTGTGACATTAGGTTCTTTATTTGAGATCCTTTTTTTTAAAAAAAAATGTCATTTATTGCTATAAACTCCCTCTTATAAATGTTTTTGTTATATTCCACACTTTTTGGTATGTTTTGTTTCTATTTTCCTTTGTCTCAAGAAATTTTAGAATGTATCTTTTAATTTCTTCACTTACCCACTAGTTGTTTAGGAGCATAATGTTTAATTTCTATGTATTTGTAAATCTTTGAAAGTTCCTCCTATTATTGATTTCTAGTTTTATATAATTGTGGTCAGAAGAGATATTTGATATAATTTAAACGATTTTAAATTTGCTAAAATTTATTTTGTGGCCTAACACATGATCTATCCTGGAGAATGTTCCATGTGCAATTGAAAAGAATGTGTATTCTGTACTTATTGGATGGGATGTTCTGGATGTACTTTTTAGGCCTATTTGGCCTAGAGTGTAGTTTAAACCCAATGCTTTTGGACTGATTTTCTATCTGGATGATATTCTTATTATTAAAAGTAGGATGTTAAGTCCCCTGGTATTATGGTATTGCAATTGATCTCTCCCTTCAGATTTATTGATATTTGCTTTATACATTGGGTGCTCTAAGGTTGGGTACATTTATATTTACAATTATTATATTCTCTTCTTGGATTGACACCCCTTTATTATTATATAACGATCTTATTAATTTTTTTAGCTTTTTATTTAAGGCCTATTTTTTCCTTTATTCATGATAAAGTTCAGATATACACATAAGCAAGTGAGAGAGAGCGAGAGGAGTACCTTACACAGGGTCTGGTCAGACCACTATCCCCTTCTTCCTGTGACCCAGCCTTGTTGGATCTTGGGCACTTGTGCACATGCCTAGGTGTTTCAGGTTTTCTGGACTGGCAATTCAAATCACAGTTGTCATGTGGAATCCAGCTTCTTTTGAGCAATACATTGCCATTTCACCATGGAGTCAGTTCCTAAATGTCTGTTTTATCTGATATGATTATAGCTGCTCTTGTTCTCCTTTGTCTTCAATTTGCATGCACTCTTGTTCCATCCCTTCACTTTCACTCTAAGTGTGCTTTTACATGTGAAGTAAATATCTTATAGGCAGCATGTAGTGGGTTCTTGCTTATTTTTATTGTTTCAGCCATTCTATGTCTTTTGACTGAATAATTTAATCCATTTAAATTCAAGGTTCTTATTGATAGGTAAGGATTTGCTGCTGCCATTTTGTTTATTGCTTTCTAGTTATTTGTAAATTCTTTGCTTCTTTCTTCCTCTCTTACTGTCTTCCTTTGTGGTTAAGTGATTTCCTCTAGTGGTATGTTTTCATTCCTTGCTTTTACTTTTTGTATCTACTATAGGTTTTGCTTTGTGGTTGCCATGATACTTAAAAAGTCTAATAGTTCTAACAGGTAGTTTTAAGCCAATAACAACTTTATTTTGATCATACACACACAGAGCCTCTACTTTTATTCTCCCATACACATATTTTGAAAGTTTGATGTCACATCTATATTTTCATATTGCATATTCTTTTCTTTTTTTTTGGAGAGTTTTTTACTGTAGGGCGTGTATGCTCTCTAGACAGACAGAGACAGAGAGACAGAAAGCAAGAAATCACCCCCCAGGAAGATGGCCACACCGCAATCCCTTCTCCTCCATTCTTCTCTCGGGATCTTGGGCAGGCATGCACATGTGCCCGGCATGAGTTTTTAAGCCACCAGGTCCAGGATGCGAACCGTGGTCGACTATATGGGAGTCCAGTGACATAGCCATTACGCTAACTGCTGGTCCCTATATTGCATATTCTTTAACAAATTGTTGTAGTTAATATTTTTATTAGGATTGTCTTTTAACCTTCATACTAAAGATACAAGTGATTTACACATCACACTATAGTATTAGAGGATTCTGCTTTTGACTGTGTACTTATTTTTACAACTGAGTTTTATAATTCCAGAGATTTTTGTGCTACTCATCCTTTTTTTTTCACTTAAAGAACACACTTTAGGTCTAGCAGGTGGTGTAGTGGTTAATGTGTTAGATATCACATGGCCGGCTGTGTGGTTTGAGTTTCAGATCTGATGGCTTGAAAACATGCTGAACACATGTGTGCATGTCCAAAATCCCAGAAGGAGAATGCAGGAGAAGGCTATCCCCTCTGGGGAGGGGTGGGGGGTTGCTTTTTTACCTTCGTTCTCTTTCTCTCTATCTCCATCTGCCAAGCACAAACTCCCTATAGCAAATATTTAATTTTGTTTATTATTATTATTGTTATTTAATTTTCTATAGGGCAAGAGCACTCACTAGAGAGAGACAGAGAGGGAGAAAGTGAGAAAGCAAGCCACCAGGTTCAGGACTCGAATCGTAGATGGCCGTGTGGGAATCCAGTGACCTAATCACCACACCACCTGCATTTCTTATAAGACAGGTCTGGTGATGATGAATTCACTCAGGCTTTGTTCTTCTGGGAAAGTTCTTTATTTCTCCTTTATTTCCAGCTTTGCTGGATACAAAATTCTTAGTTGCCAGGTTTTTATTTTATTTTAGTTTCCGATACTTTGGATATACTATTCCACTCTCTTTTGGCCTATCAGGTTTCTGCTAATAAGTCTGCTGCTGGGTGTATTGGACTTCCCTTATATGTTACTTAATTATATTCTTCTGCCACTTTCAAGATCCTCTCTTTGATCTTTGACAATTTGATGATAATATGTCCGGGGCAGTACTATTTGGACTGAATTTTATTTGTGATCTTTCACCTAGATGTACCTGAATATTTATATCTTTCTCAGGTTTGAAAAGTTTTCAACTGTATTTCTTTTTCTCACTTTGTTTTGCTCTTCTCTGTCTTGAACTCCTTTGGCTTGGATATTTGTTCTTTGATGCTGTCTCAAAAATCCCACAAACTTTCAGTGTTTAAATTCATTTTTCTATTTTTCTTTTCTGAATGTGTATTTTCAAGAACCCATATAGATGGTAACAACAAAATCTTTGAGTTCAAAGATTTTTTTTCTGCTTGATCAATTCTGCTGTTGATGTTCTTTTGCGTTTTTGTTTTAAATGTATTTTATTATTATTATTTATTCATACAATCACTATACATCATTTAGCTTGTAGAGAGAATTTACCCAACATGAAATACACCTCAGACCAGTGCAGTTGAGAATACTATGTACTTTAGCATCAACAGATAATAAACCATTTTCGTGTCCCACAAATGTCTTACTTCTCTATTTTTCTCCCTAATTTCCTTCCCTATACTCCCTCTCCCACCCTCCTTCCGCACTGTCTCTAGTATGCATAACTATTTTCAATGATTTTATGCCCTCCTCTTGCATTTTTAAAAATTATGATTTCTGGGGAACCAGCAGTTAGCGTAATGGCTATGTCGCTGGACTCCCACGTAGTCGACCGCGGTTCGCGTCCCGGACCCGGTGGCTTGAAACTCACGCCGGGCGTGTGTGCGTACGTGCCCAAGATCCCGAGAGGAGAATGGAGGAGAAGGGATTGCGGCGTGACCATCACCCCTGGGGGGTGATTTCTCGCTTTCTGTCTCTATGTCTCTCTCTGTCTGTCTGGCGAGCGCACGCGCCCTATAGCGAAAAAACCTCTCAAAAAAAAAATTATGATTTCTGGTTTCCATATAATTAATATATCTTTGTGAGCTACACTATTTTTTTTTTTTAAGGTTTCTTCCATAAGGCATGTATACTTGCCAGAGAGAGATAGTGAGAAAAAGTGAGAAATCATCCCTCAGGGGGTATGGCTACACCACAATCCCTTCTCTGCCATTCTTTCAGTATTTTGGGCATGAATGCACACTTCCCAGAGTGATTTTCAAGCCACCAAGTCTAGGACTCAAACCGTGGTTGGCTATATGGGAGTCCAACGCCTTAACCACAAGAAGCCTCTGGCCCCACTATGTCCTTTTAAAAAAATTTTTTTAAGTTTAAGATTTATTTTAAAAATTTTAAATTAATTATTTTTTTTTAATTTGACCAGAGAGGGATAGAGAGAGAGAGAGAGAGAGAGAGAGAAAGCCTCCACGTCCCGGACTCGAACCACAGTTGGCCATGTGGGAGTCCAGTGCCCTTAACCACCATGCCACCTACCGGGCCCCTCCGGTATGATTTTTTTTTTTTAAAGGCAGGTATACAGTGCATAATAAACCAAGGGTAAACACACATCCATCCTCTTCAACACTGAATATTACATTTTGTTGTGCACATGTGGTGATAGTGCTACTGGTCTATTTTGAAATATATATTAATTGGCCTCTTTTTTTTTCTTTTTACTTTGCTGTGATACACCATCCCAGACCCTCTCTTATTTATTTACATGCATTTTCATGTCCATTAAAAAAATTTCTCGTGAAGCCCCCACCCAGGGTTCTCCCAACCTTCCAGACCCCCATGAGCTAGGGAAAAAAAAAAAAAAAAACAGAATATTTGCAGGCATCTCCATCTCTGTGTGTGCTGCCATCTTCAGAGCCTAGCATTATTGCTGCGAAGCCCCCAGCCAGCCCCCAAGCCCCACTCCAGACCTCAGAAGCTAGAAAAGGACAGAATATATGTAGGCATCTCCATCTCTGCATAGGCTGCCTTTTTCTGGGCCTAGCATCACTGCTGTGATGCCTCCCCACTCCAGACCCAGTGTTTTCTCCTTTTTTTATGATGTTTTTGTTTTGTTCTTTCTTTCTTTGTTCTTTCCTTTTTCTTCTTATTTCTGTTTTCTACTTTCTTTATCTTTTACCTTATTTTCTCATTTTGGTGCTTGGCTCTCACCCACTCCCTAGACAGTCTTAGGAGCATAGTAGCCAAACATCTGAATCGTGTGAAACTCAGAGAATCCCTTGCCCACACTGAACCAGCTGTAAAATGAGAGAAACTCCTCTTCATAAGTCTATCTCAAAACACCTCCTGTCTTTACCACACTGGAAGACATAGTAAATGGGAGAAATTAGCACATAATGTCACAGTAAAGGGAAACACGAAGTGAATACATTACCAAATGACTAAAAATTGGGGAAGAGCCTCAAGGATGAGAGAACCAAGTAATATGTCTCCAGCAAGGGAGCATAGTAATTTGTCTCCAATATGGAAAAATTAGAGGATATTACTGAAATGTCAGAAAAAGAATTTAGAATATCTATGGCAACAAAACTTTATGAGATACAAGAGAAAAGAGATACTGAACTCCAAGAGATGAGGAAGTCCTTCCATGATATGAAAGAAGAATTAGATATTATAAAGAAAGGATCAAACAGAACTGTTAGAGATGAAGGCTTTAATACAGGAAATCAAAACCTCCCTAGAAAGTATTAAAAGCAGATTAGATCATGCAGAAGATCCAGTCTCAGAGGTAGAAGACAAAAACCTCTGACCTAGAACAAATATATAAAAAATACTGAAAAACTAATGAAGAAAAATAATGACAATATACAAGAAACACTAGCTATCACTAAAGTATTTAGTGAAGAAAATAATAAGGGCATCGACACTCTATTTCTCAAAATCCTAGAAGAAAGCTTTCCAAGTCCAGAGAAGCACTCAAATATTCAGACCCAATAAATACAAAGAATCCCAAATAGAAGCAATCTAAGAAGTTCCTCTTGATATCACATCATAGCCAGATTGACCAAAACCCCAAAGAGAAAATATTAAAATTGGCAAGAGAGAAACATCAAGTCACTTACAAAGGTTTTTCCATCAGGCTAACACTGAACCTTTCTTCAGAAACAATGCAAGCAAGGAAAGAATGGGGAAATATATTAAATTATTAAAGGAATAGCAATTTCAACCAAGAATACTTTCTCTGGCAAGATTATCCTTCCTATGGGAAAAAAAGATAAAACTGTTCTCAGCTAAACAAAATCTGAAAGAATTTACCAACTCCAGACCAGCTCTTCAAGAAATTCTGAAAGGAGCACTACACCAAGAAAACTAAAGACAGACAGACAGCAATAAGAGAACAAAAAACAACCAAGAATATGGCCAACTTAATGGTAGGGACAAGTCTGGAAATATAAATAATAAAGTTGAATGTTAATAGATTAAATTCTCCAATCAAGAGACACAGACTGAATAGATTAAAAATCAGAAACTCTCCATCTATTGCCTACAAGAAACCCATCTCATGGATAAAGACATACATAGACTCAAAGCAAAGGGCTGGAAAAAGGTATTCCATGCCAATGGAAACCAAAAAAGAGCAGGAGTCACTATACTGATTTTGGACAAAATAGGCTTTAAGACAAAAACTGTAAGAATAGACAAAGAAGGGTATTTCATAGTTGTAAAAGGGCAAATTTATCAAGAAGATACAATCCTCATAAATATCTATGCACTCAACTCAGGAGCACCCAAATGTAAAGGGAAGACTGCTAGAACTAAAAGGAGAGATAAGATCTCAACATCCCATTATCTCCTTTAGACAGATCAGTGAGACCAAAAATAAGCAGAGATTCAGGACCTAAATGATACCATTAGTCAGATGGCCTTGACGGACATCTATAGAACTTATAACCCCCAAAACACAAAATAATACATTTTTCTCAGCCCTGCACGGTACCTTCTCAAAGACTGAGAGGGTACATGATAGGGCGCAAAATCAGCCTTTACAGATTTAAAGACATAGAAATTATATCCAGCATCTTCTTTGATCATAGTAGAATTAAACTTGATATTAATCTCAGAAAAAAACTTTGAAAATGCACAAACATATGAAAACTAAATAACCTACTTCTGAATGACCGACTTCATTTCTACGGAAGAAATTAAGACTAAAATCAAAAGATTCATGGAAACAAATGATAATGAGTGCATGAGCTGCCCTAATCTATGGGACACTGTAAAAGCAGTCATAAGAGAGAAATTCATAGCAATTAGTGTGCATAAGAATAAGATGGAAAGGTGGCCAAAGGACAACCAAACATCATGCCTTAGGAATTGGGAAAACAACAAAAAAATCCAAAAAATGCCAGGAGAAAATAAATAATAAAAATTCAAGCAGAAATAAATGAAACAGAAAATAAATGAGGGACCAGCAATTAGTGTAATCGCTATGTCACTGAACTCCCATGTAGTCAACTGCGGTTTGAGTCCCAGACCCAGTAGCTTAAACTCAAGCCGGGCGCGTCTGCGTTCGTGCCCAAGATCCCGAGAGGAGAATGGAGGAGAAGGGATTGTGGCATGGCCATCCCCCTGGGGGGGGTGATTTCTTGCTTTCTGTCTCTCTGTCTTTCAGGCAAGTGCACGTACCTATAGCAAAAACCTCTCAAAAAGAAAGAAAGAAAGAAAGAAAGAAAGAAAGAAAGAAAGAAAGAAAGAAAGAAAGAAAGAAAGAACTATGCAGAAATAAATGAAAGCAGAAGCTGGTTCTTTGAAAAGATAACAAGATTGACACACCATTAGCTAAAATAATTAAGAAGAAGAGAGAAAGGAGCCAGATAAATCAAATTCACAATGAAACAAGCAATATAACAACAGACATAATAGAAATACAAAACATCATTAGAGGATACTATGAGTGACTATACGCCAACAAACAAGAAAACTTGGATGAGATGGACAAATTCCTGGGCACACGTAATTGACCAAGATTGATTCAGGAGGACATAGAAAGCCTGAACAGACCAGTAATAAGCAATGAGATGGAATCAGTAATAAGTAACCTCCCAACAAAGAGAAGTCCAGGTCCTGATGGCTTTGCTTCTGAATTCTACAAAACTTTTAAAATAAAGGTAATCCCCATTCTACTCAAACTATTTCTGAAGGTACGAAAGGAAGGAACCCTCCCAAATCCATTCCACGAAGCCTCCATCACCTTCATTCCCCAAACTGATAAGGATACGATAAGAAAGGAAAACTACAGACATATATTTCTGATTAATATAGATGCAAAAATTCTCAACAAGATACTTGTAAATCGTATCCAACAGCATATAAAAAAGATTACTCATTATGACCAGGTAGGCTTTATTCCACGGATGCAAGGGTGGTTCAACATATGCAAAACCATAAATGTAATACACCACATTAACAGAAAGAAAGATAAAAACCATATGATTATTTCAACTGATGGAGAAAAAGCATTTAACAAAATACAACACTCCTTCATGATTAAGACTCTCAGTAAAATCAGCATAGAAGGATTGTTTCTCAGCATCATAAAAACCATCTAGTTTCCGGCCCCACACAGAGCAAAGCGAGAATCCATGTGCTTCTGAGGTGGACTCAGCTCTGTCCCTTTAAGCAGAAAGCCTAAGCCTCTGCCCCAAACCTCTCTTTCTGGCGGACACCTGAGCAAAGCAAGGTAGGAGGGTCTCTGTCTTCTTTCTAACTCCGTCTCTCTCTCTCCCTTTCTCTTGAAACTTTTCCTTTTATATATATATGTGTGTTTTTTAAAAATCCGTAAGTACTATCTCTTGTCCCTCTGACCTCTCCTTTCTCTTGCTAACTTCAGAATCCAAGTGCATCTGAGGTAGGCCCAGCCCTGCCCATTTTTTTTTTTCATTTTTTAAAAAAGAAATTTTTTTTTCACTTTTATTTTTTGCTGTTTTTTCCTTTTCTTTTACCTGACTTTCCCATGTTGCTTCTCAGCTTCCATACACTGAGTGTCTAGGCAGGTCTAGGTGCACAGTAGCGAAACATCTGAATTCTTTTACGGTCATGGAGAACCTCAACCCCCACTGAACTGCTAAAGAAAGGGAGAAACTCATCTTTGTACATTTGAATTCAAATCTCTTTGTGTGGGTAACACATTGTAAAAAACAGTAGTAGAGGAGAAATAGGCATAGGAGTACCTCACAGTAAAGTGAAGCATACAAGCTTACAGTAGCAGAAATCTCCGACAAATTAGCCACACATGAATATAC
This sequence comes from Tupaia belangeri chinensis, assembly GCF_000334495.1. Lineage (NCBI taxonomy): Eukaryota > Metazoa > Chordata > Mammalia > Scandentia > Tupaiidae > Tupaia > Tupaia belangeri. Next base: position 5,853,248 of record NW_006159534.1, on the reverse strand, counting down.
CACCAAATGGTTAAAAATCAGAGAAGAGAGTCTGCAAAGTGAGCAGCAGGGAGCAATAAAGAGCTGCAGGGAGTGTGGCTCATCTCCTCCCCCACGCCTCGGAATTCTCAGTTGAAACCCTGCAGCTCAACCCAGGTAAACCTATTCCCTAGAAACTGTGAGGCCTTTGTAATATCCAGTTCCATCGACAAAAGTGCTGATCATAGTAACACTACAAATTCAACAAAAGAGGGATTACATAAGACTGAACTGATGAAATAGACTTCCATGATTTTTGTCTAAGACATTACTGATTTTCTTTGATTTGTCTTCCAGATTTAAGGATTTGGTTTTCTTTTGAGTTGTTGATAGGTTCATCAATTTGTTAAAGAATATTATTTTTAATTGAAGAACTTTTCTCCCTTCCTGACACCTTTGCAATTGGAAAATATTTGTGAGCATTCTTATTTTGTCATAGAACGGTTATTTGCATACATTCAATAATACAAATAGAATCTGTTGCCTTGCATTAGAAATTGATAGGGCTTATGGGGCTTTCTGCAAATAACAGACCCAATTGAGATTAACTTATTTTTTTTAACAAATAAGTTAGTTTATACTTCTCTTTATTAAAAGGGGGAATGGAGAGAAAAATTTCAGTAGAAAATTACAGTGCACTTGTCACTAGATTCTAGCTTTGTCCATATTTTTAGTTTAAGATCTTTTGTGAATCAGTGAAATGTGGGGAAAAAGTTTAGTATGGAAGGGTGGAGGAGGGGAAAGGGGAAGGAAGAAACAAGTAAAAGTATGTCTAATTGAAAAAAAATGAGAAGCTATTTGTTGATAATAATGTATATAGTAATATTTTTATCTTGACTGATATACGTGATATTTGTGCTGGAAAAAGAAATGTACACTGTAAAGATATAATTTAATATAAGTAAATAAGAAAAAAATACTTAAAGGGCACAAAAATGAAAATAATCTGTTGATAATGTGTGTGATGATTTATTTAACTTAACTAATGTACAGTATATTCATGCCGGAAAAATTAATTTTGCATGCTGCAATGATATACAATGATATAATGTGTAAAAAATATTGAAAAAGGGGGACCAGCAGTTAGCGTAATGGCTGTCACTGCACTCCTATGTAGTTGACTGTGGTTCACGTCCCGGACCTGGTGGCTTAAAACTCACGCTGGGCGTGTGTGTGTGCGTGCCCAAGATCCCGAGAGGAGAATGGAGGAGAAGGGATTGCAGCGTGGCCATCCCCCCTGGGGGGTAATTTCTCGTTTTCTATCTCTCTGTCTCTCTCTGTCTGTCTGGCGAGCGCACACGCCCTATAGCAAAAACCTCCGCCCCCTCAAAAAATATATATATATTGAAAAAGATCTATGAAAAACCTATAGCTAACATTAAGCTGTTATAAGATGAGGTTGCCCATTCTATCTACTCCTATTCAATATAGTTCTGGAAGTCCTAGCCAATGTGATCAGACAAGAGAATGAAATAAAAGGCATTCGAAT
>NW_006159534.1:5835337-5851661 GCF_000334495.1 Tupaia belangeri chinensis | reverse complement strand
ATATAGTAAAATAGCAGTGTTTGAAATTAATTTTCAAAAATCTATAGCATTTCTATATACAAACAACAAACAGAGGTAGAACTGAAGAAAGTAGTCCCATTTACTATAGTCAAAAAAAGTATAAAATACCTAGTAATAAATCTAACCAAGGAAGTCAAAGACCTCTGCAAGAAAAACTATGAGAACCTTAAAAAAATGACAAAAAATAGTGGAAGGACATCCCATGTTCTTGGATTGGAAGAATTAATATAATCCAAATGGCGATTCTACCCAAATTAATCTACATATTTAATGCAATCTCTATAAAATTACAAGAGATATTCTTCACAGATCTAGAAAAGATAATCGTAGAATTCATCTAGAGTCATTAAAGACCTGTATTGCCAAAGCAATCCTACACAAGAAGAGTGGAATAGGTAGCATCTCACGTCTTGACCCCAAAATATATTACAGAGTTGTGATAATCAGAACAGTATTGTAATGGATCAGCAGATAGGATAACTGTTGTTTCACTGGACTCCAACATAGTTGACTTTGGTTTGAGTCCTGGATCTGGCAGCTTAAAACTCATGTCGGGGGGGGATCAACAGGTGGCATAATGGCTATGTTATTGGACTCTCATATAGTTTGAATCCCGGACCTGCTGGCTTAAACTCACACTGAGCACGTGTGCATGAGTGTCCAAGATCCCGAGAGGAGAATGGAGGAGAAGGGATTGTGGCATGGTCATCCCCTCCTGGGGGGTGATGTCTCACTTTCTGTATCTCTGTCTCTCTCTGTCTTTCTGGTGAGCACACACACTCTACAGAAAAAATATAAAAATAAATAAAATAAATAAAAAAAATAAAACACTGGACACATGTGCATATGTGCCCATGATCCCAAGAAGAAAATGGAAGAGAAGGGATTGTGGCATGGCCATTCTCCCTGGGGGATGATTTCTTGCTTTCTGTCTCCCTGTCTCTCTCTCTGGTGAGCGCATGTGCCTTACAGCAAAAATCTCCCTTAAAAAAAAAAAAAGAAAAAAAATAACAGCATGGTATTGACACAAAAACAGACATGAAGACCAGTGGAACAGAGTAGAGACCGCAGAAATAAACCTCAAAACATATAGCCAACTGATATTTGACAAAGGGTATCAGTCAATCCAGTGTGAAAAGAAAAGAAAAAACATCTTTAGCAAATGGTGCTGGGAAAACTGGGCATTCACCTGGAGAAAGATGAAGCTAAACCTTTATCTCTCACCATTAACAAAAACCAACTCAAAGTGGCTCAAAGATCTAAACCTAAGACCTCAAACTGTAGAACTACTGGTGGAAAACACTGGAAAAACCTTGGGAGACATTGGGGGTAGGCAAAGACTTCTTAAATAAGACTCCCAAAGCACAAACAATAATCCCCAAAATAGACAAGTGGGATTGCATCAAATTAAGAAGTTTCTGCACAGCAAAGGACACAATAATTAATGTGAATCAACAAGCTTCCAAATGGGAGAAAATTTTTATAAACTATACCTCAGATAAGAGACTGATAGCTAGAATACACAGGGAATTCAAGTGGTTTTCCAGGAAAAAATAATTAACCCAATTAAAAGATGGGAAAATGAGCTGAATAAACAACTCTCTAAGGAAGACATATCAACAGCCCAAAAGCATATGAAAAAAATACTCATTATCCCTCATCATAAGGGAGATCAATGCTGCAATGAGATACCACCTAACTCCAGTTAGAATGGTGATTAAAAAAACAAAAAATGATAAGTTCTAGTGGGGATGTGGTAAAAGGGAAACTCTCCTCCATTGTTGGTGGGAATGTAAATTGGTCTAGCCTCCATGGAGAACAATATGGAGGTTCTTCAAAGACCTTCCAGTAGAACTACTGTATGATCCAGCACTTCCACTCCTGGATATCTACCTAAAGGACAGGAGAATGCTCATTTGGAAAAGCATTTGCCCATCTATGTTTATTATTAATGAGTGTTAAGACATGGAATCAACTCAAATTTCTACAAACAGATGAGTGGATTGAAAAAGTGTGACACATATACTCCATGGAATACTATTCAGTTATAAAAACCAACAAGACCCTGGAATTTCATAGAAAGTAGACAAAGATAGAAGATTTATTGTTGAATGAAGCAAGTCAGGCTATGAAAGAGAGGCATTGTATGTCTCCACTTAACATATACTGACTGTCCTCTATTTTAGAGACTGAAAGACTGGTGGACATAAAAGCATTGAAAATTATTATGGATAGTAGGGACAAAGTGGAAAGAGAGTGGAAGAAGGGAAGAGTGGAGGGAAGGAAATTTGGGGAAAAAAATAGAAGATAGAAAGGGAAGACATTTGTGGGATATAGAAATGGTTTATTACCTATTGATGCTGTCTGTCTGGCGAGGGCACACGCCCTATAGCAAAAACCTCCGCCCCCTCAAAAAATATATATATATTGAAAAAGATCTATGAAAAACCTATAGCTAACATTAAGCTGTTATAAGATGAGGTTGCCCATTCTATCTACTCCTATTCAATATAGTTCTGGAAGTCCTAGCCAATGTGATCAGACAAGAGAATGAAATAAAAGGCATTCGAATAGGGAAATTTTTTTTCTCTGTTTGTTGTTTGCAGATGACATGATTGTATACATAGAAGACCCAATGGTATCCACGAAAAAACTTCTTGAAGTAATACATTCATATAGTAAAATAGCAGGGTTTGAAATTAATTTTCAAAAATCTATAGCATTTCTATATACAAACAACAAACAGAGGTAGAACTGAAGAAAGTAGTCCCATTTACTATAGTCAAAAAAAGTATAAAATACCTAGTAATAAATCTAACCAAGGAAGTCAAAGACCTCTGCAAGAAAAACTATGAGAACCTTAAAAAAATGACAAAAAATAGTGGAAGGACATCCCATGTTCTTGGATTGGAAGAATTAATATAATCCAAATGGCGATTCTACCCAAATTAATCTACATATTTAATGCAATCTCTATAAAATTACAAGAGATATTCTTCACAGATCTAGAAAAGATAATCGTAGAATTCATCTAGAGTCATTAAAGACCTGTATTGCCAAAGCAATCCTACACAAGAAGAGTGGAATAGGTAGCATCTCACGTCTTGACCCCAAAATATATTACAGAGTTGTGATAATCAGAACAGTATTGTAATGGATCAGCAGATAGGATAACTGTTGTTTCACTGGACTCCAACATAGTTGACTTTGGTTTGAGTCCTGGATCTGGCAGCTTAAAACTCATGTCGGGGGGGATCAACAGGTGGCATAATGGCTATGTTATTGGACTCTCATATAGTTTGAATCCCGGACCTGCTGGCTTAAACTCACACTGAGCACGTGTGCATGAGTGTCCAAGATCCCGAGAGGAGAATGGAGGAGAAGGGATTGTGGCATGGTCATCCCCTCCTGGGGGGGGATGTCTCACTTTCTGTATCTCTGTCTCTCTCTGTCTTTCTGGTGAGCACACACACTCTACAGAAAAAATATAAAAATAAATAAAATAAATAAAAAAAATAAAACACTGGACACATGTGCATATGTGCCCATGATCCCAAGAAGAAAATGGAAGAGAAGGGATTGTGGCATGGCCATTCTCCCTGGGGGATGATTTCTTGCTTTCTGTCTCCCTGTCTCTCTCTCTGGTGAGCGCATGTGCCTTACAACAAAAATCTACCTTACAAAAAAAAAAGAAAAAAAATAACAGCATGGTATTGACACAAAAACAGACATGAAGACCAGTGGAACAGAGTAGAGACCGCAGAAATAAACCTCAAAACATATAGCCAACTGATATTTGACAAAGGGTATCAGTCAATCCAGTGTGAAAAGAAAAGAAAAAACATCTTTAGCAAATGGTGCTGGGAAAACTGGGCATTCACCTGGAGAAAGATGAAGCTAAACCTTTATCTCTCACCATTAACAAAAACCAACTCAAAGTGGCTCAAAGATCTAAACCTAAGACCTCAAACTGTAGAACTACTGGTGGAAAACACTGGAAAAACCTTGGGAGACATTGGGGGTAGGCAAAGACTTCTTAAATAAGACTCCCAAAGCACAAACAATAATCCCCAAAATAGACAAGTGGGATTGCATCAAATTAAGAAGTTTCTGCACAGCAAAGGACACAATAATTAATGTGAATCAACAAGCTTCCAAATGGGAGAAAATTTTTATAAACTATACCTCAGATAAGAGACTGATAGCTAGAATACACAGGGAATTCAAGTGGTTTTCCAGGAAAAAATAATTAACCCAATTAAAAGATGGGAAAATGAGCTGAATAAACAACTCTCTAAGGAAGACATATCAACAGCCCAAAAGCATATGAAAAAAATACTCATTATCCCTCATCATAAGGGAGATCAATGCTGCAATGAGATACCACCTAACTCCAGTTAGAATGGTGATTAAAAAAACAAAAAATGATAAGTTCTAGTGGGGATGTGGTAAAAGGGAAACTCTCCTCCATTGTTGGTGGGAATGTAAATTGGTCTAGCCTCCATGGAGAACAATATGGAGGTTCTTCAAAGACCTTCCAGTAGAACTACTGTATGATCCAGCACTTCCACTCCTGGATATCTACCTAAAGGACAGGAGAATGCTCATTTGGAAAAGCATTTGCCCATCTATGTTTATTATTAATGAGTGTTAAGACATGGAATCAACTCAAATTTCTACAAACAGATGAGTGGATTGAAAAAGTGTGACACATATACTCCATGGAATACTATTCAGTTATAAAAACCAACAAGACCCTGGAATTTCATAGAAAGTAGACAAAGATAGAAGATTTATTGTTGAATGAAGCAAGTCAGGCTATGAAAGAGAGGCATTGTATGTCTCCACTTAACATATACTGACTGTTTTCTATTTTGGAGACTGAAAGACTGGTGGACATAAAAGCATTGAAAATTATTATGGATAGTAGGGACAAAGTGGAAAGAGAGTGGAAGAAGGGAAGAGTGGAGGGAAGGAAATTTGGGGAAAAAAATAGAAGATAGAAAGGGAAGACATTTGTGGGATATAGAAATGGTTTATTACCTATTACCTTTTTTTTTTTTTTTTTTTTTTTTTGCTATAGGGCATGTGCGCTTGCCAGAAAGACAGAGAGAGACAGAGAGATAGAAAATGAGAAATCACCCTCACACACACCCAGGGGGGATGGCCATATTGCAATCCCTTCTCCATTCTTCTTTCAGGATCTTGGGAATGCATGCACACAGACCTGGCATGAGTTTAAGTCACCAGGTCCAGGACTCGAACCGCAGTCGACTACATGGGAGTCCAGTGATATAGCCATTACACCAACTGATAGTCCCTGGTTTATTATCTATTGATGATGGCCAGTCCAGTTGAGAATACTGGACTGGTATGATGTGTATTTCATGTTGGGTAAATTCTCTTTACAATCTAAATGATGTATAGTAATTGAATGTATACATAATAATGATAATAAATAGAAAAAGCTCATGAATCCCCCCCATGGTATATACCATTACTCTTTATATTCTTAGTCTTGTGTCCTTCAGTTTCTGCCATAAAGTGTGGACATTTGATATATATTAAGTGGGGACATAAAGTATTTGTCTTTCATAATTTGAATTATTTAATTTAGCATTATATCTTCTACATTTGTCCACTTTGTGCCAAATAATAGTATTTTGTTGTTCTTTATGACTGAATAGTATTCCATTCCATATTTTACCAGTGCATGCATCAGTGTTTGGGTACTTAGAATGATTCTATGACTTAGTTATTGTGAATAATGTTGCAAAAAACATGGGTGTGCAAATGTCTCTCCCAAAGAGTGATTTCCTGTCCTTTGGGTATATACTTAGTGAGGTTATTGCTGGGTATATAGCCAATAGTGGGATTACTAGCTCATAAGTAATTCTATTTTAAAATTTTTGAAGCTGTCCCATAGTGTTTTCCATAGTGGCTTTATTAATTTACATTCTTACCAGCATTGCACAAGAGTTTCCTTTTCTCTGCAACCTCTCCAGCACTTGTTATGCTGGAGTGGTCAATGCCACTCTGACAGGGCTTAGGTGATATCTCATGATAGTTTGGATTTGCATTTTCCTTATAATGAGAGATGTTGAACATTTTTCATGTGCTTTTTAGTTATGCATGTTTTCCTTTGAGAGTTGTCTTTTCTGTTCAATTGTTCATTTTTGTTGCATTTTTTTGATTTTGTTCATTGTCAGCTCAAGGATTACTGTTTTGGTTTTAAAAATTATTTCATTCTCTTTGTTATTGTCTAGATCATTTACTATTTTCCTCATTTCTTTGAATCATTTTAATATATTTTCTTGATGTTCATTGAGTTTCCTTAAAACAGTTATTTTGAATCTTTTTCAGGTGGTTTATATATATTCATATCTTTACGGTTGGTCACAGGCTAACTTTGCTTTGTCTCTCTGGTGATATTATGTTTACCTTATGCCGACCTTTATGACCTTGCATTAATATCTGCACATTTCCTGTAGACCAGTTTTGTCTAGAAACACCTTTCAACAACAAGCCTATCCAGAAATTCTGGACAGACCATATGTTATGGCCCCTGTGCCTGGTACGATTATTACTACTGTGGTACTAGAGGGAACCCTAAGCTCAGAACCACTACAGCCTATATGACTCTGGGTTGAAATCCTATAGTTGCTGAGGCTAGCACATTGTTGGGGTATATTCAAATCCCTGTGGCTAGTGAACCCTACCTGCTCCCCTGGGCTTTTTCTCAATTCTAAAGCCACTGTAGTTAGCCAGTGGTGATACTCAGTGAAGATTGAGTTCGCCTTACAGAAACTCTGTGTTTTCACCTGATAAGAGAGAAGATCTAAAAGATCAGTCCATGTGTACTGACCTAGAGTCACAGACATTGAAAATCTGCCCAATCTTAGATTTTACGGTTAGAGGAGCTGGTATTAGGGTCCAAGACGAAGTCCTATGTTTATTACCCTCTCTTTTGTTCAAATGGTTGGTACCGCTCTCTGTAATGTGCTACCTAGCATTATAAAGGGGTGATATGGATCATGTAAAACTATTTTTTCTACTTCTTCAATGTGTGTTTTCTTATGCTAGGATCAGGTCATGTGATTGCTCATGTGATTTCCTTAGCTCTTGTGAGCATGGGTATTTATTCAAATTGATGTTTCTGTTCAGGCTGCAATTGCTCAAGAGTCCTATTCCTCTATTTGCTTTGCCATCTCTCTTACCCAATTGTCTTTATTTTTTTTTTTTTTTTTTTTTTGAGAGTTTTTTGCTATAGGGCGGGTGAGCTTGCCAGAAAGACAAAGAGAGACAGAGAGACAGAAAGTGAGAAATCAGCCCCCAGGGAGGATGGCTACTCTGCAGTCCCTTCTCCTCCATTCTCCTCTCGGGATCTTGGGCACGCACGCACATGCGCCTGGCATGAGTTTAAGCCACCGGGTCCAGGACTAGAACCGCGGCCAACTACATGAGTCCAGCGACATAGCCGTTACGCTAACTGCTGGTCCCCTACCCAATTGTCTTTTAAAAAAGGCATGTACAAGTTTATCTTCTTAGAAAAGTAACTTTTAAAGATAACTTCTTTATGGTCTTTTTTCTAAATACTCCCCTCCCCCCCCCAGACCCAAGTGTTTATTCACTGTGAGTTCATTTTTTTCCCCCTGGGAAAGCACTAGCCATCAGTTCTAATTTGGAAAGCTGAGTCTAAGCTTGCCCATCTTGGTCATTCTAGAGTAGCTGGTGCATGTTTTTGTTTTCCTCAATTAAAAATATAATTCTCTTCAACCTCATTGACTCCTCAAGGTATTCCTATATAACTTTGCTAACTATTTATTGAGCAGGCACTGCATATAGAGCTTTTAATATCTATTCAGAGGTCTAGGATATATATCTTAGGTCATTCCTTAGGGCTTTTGGACATCCTGGTTTTATTCCTGGGAAGGAATCTACAGAATTTCTAGACATTGTGATCCGGGGCACTTCCAAGACAAAGTACTTCTAAGATGTTGCCATGGAGGAAGAAAAAGTGACCTACTTTGTCTTCTAATTCATGTAAAAACACATTTTGATTCATTTCAATAACTATTTATGAGATAACAAGATGAACTGAATGTTTATCCTCTAGAAAGAATTATTTAAATGTAAAATAATGCCTCAGAAATCTACAAATAGAACTACCAAATGACCCAGTAATTCTACTCTTAGATATTTACCCAAAGGAGAGAAAAAAATTCTCAGTCAGAAAAAACTTGCAAATCCATGTTTATTACAGCACTATTTACAATTGCTAGGTCATGGACTCAACCCAAATGTCCAAAAATAGATGATTGGATTAAAAAATGTGGCACATGTACTATATAGAATACTGCTCAACCATTAAAAAAAAAAATGAGACCCTGACATTTGATACAAAGAGGATGAATATGGAAGACTTAATGCTAAAGGAAGTAAGCCAGACTATGAAAGACAGACTTTGTATGTCCCTTACTCAATGTATACTGACTATCTGTGCTCTATAGCAGAAACTGAAAGTTTGGAAGGTAAAGTAGCAGGGAGGGCAATGGTAGATACTAGAGATGGTCAGGATGGGATAGTAAAGGGTGGGCAGTAGAGGAAGGGAGGGAGGGGAATGGGAAGAAAAAAACCATGTTTAATTGACAAAGAGTAAAAAGTTATTTGCTCATGATAATGTATACAATAATGTCTTTGTCTTGACTGATATGCATGGTATCGTTCTGGCAAAAGCCATGTTGCACACTAAAAATATGTGATTAAATGTAAATTTAAATGAAAAGAATATAAAATAATTTTTCTTGTTTGCCTTTCTCCACTTCCTTTCTCCCTTGTTCTCTCTCATTATTTTATGTGTACTAAGAATATTTCTTGAGTCTCTGTATCAAGAAACAGAGATACATATGAGTAAAACATGGCTTTTTCCTGAAAGAGATAGACATGTCATAAATTACAATGTAATCTATTTTTCTGTAATGAGGATATCCATAAAATTCAACAGCATCATAAAGTGTGAGTGCCTAACTACTGGGGGTAGTTAGTGGTGGCTTAATATTGCAGGTGAATTCTGAGCAGGGTTACGGAGAATGAATAAAAATTTGATAGATTATTTATTCTTATACATTAAAAATTCAATGTACCTGGGACCGGCAGGTGGCATGCTGGTTAGGGATGCTGGACTTCCACATGGCCAACTAAGGTTCAAGTCCTGGACCTGGTGGCTTGCTTTTCTCATTCTCTCTCTCTCCCTCTCTCTCTCTTCCCCTCTCACTCTTTGTCCCTCTCTGGTCAAATTAAAGTAAATAAATAAATAAAGTTAAATAGCATAATTCTTAAAAATAAATTGATGTACCCTAAGAAATAAATGACAGAAGTAACATTGACTAACCTACTGATGATTTTAATTACACTTGAAGAAAAAGAAAACTTAGGCTGAGAACCAGAAAACAATAGAGAAACTTGACTTGAATGTTAAAATGTGGCCTTTAAGACTTAATGGTAGGGACAAGTTTGGGAAGATCAATAATAAGGTTGAATGCTAACTTCCAGAATTTAAATGGAAAGATCAGACCATAGTAACACTGCGAATTGAATAGAATAGAGATTAATTACATGAGACTGAACTGGTGAGATAGAAGTTTATGACTTTTGACTAAAACATTACTGATTTTCTTCTACGTTTTCCAGATTTAAGAATTTTTGTCTTCTCTTGAACTGTTGATATGTTCATCTACCTACTGTTTGAACTGAATTCTAATGCTTTCCCTGGCTTTAAGTCTTGAGCAAATTTCTCTTAACATTTTTTGATTTCGATCTATTAAAAATAAATCTGTCTTTCTTGAAATTAAAAAAAATGCATTAAAATATCTATTTAATGATAGCAGTAAGGTATATAGCCCCAGCTAGGTGTACATACGTTCATTCTACTTACTGAGGTTTATGCCTAAAGTCAGACATGTGTTAATAGATATGTATATATCAGCTGTGCTTGCTATTGAAAGTATTTAGACTAATTAAGATCTTTAGTGAATCAATAACATATGAAAAAAAAAAGGCATGGAAAGCAACTGTAGATACCAGAGACAGTGTGGGAGAAGGGTGGGAAATTGCAGAAAGTGAGAGGCAGGGAGTCAAGGGAGAAAAAAAAAAAAGAAGCAAAAAATATAAGAAACAAGAAATGGATAATTATTTGTTGATGAAAGCACGTATGGTAATATCCTTGATTGAGCCAATACACAGTGTATTCTGAATGGAAAATCTCATTTTGTATACTGTAATGGTGTACAGCAAATGAAAGTAAATGAACAAATTTAAAATAAATTTAAAAAATTGTCTAATTGAAAAAAAAGAAGAAGAAATTGACCAAGGTAGAAGCCAGGGGTTCTACTAGAACATTTCTACTTGTAGATGATCTGAGGACTCTGTTGGGAGCTCTTTAAAGCTAGTGTCTGTCTCTCCAATAAATACTGCTTTTCTTGCTTTTAGGGGGTCCCCAACAACTCAAAACTAAAATTGGTAGTTAAACCACAGCTTTAACTACTCAGCCCCCCAAGTCTTCAGTCATACTTGTTCATTACCCTTACTCCCACACAGAACATGCCCTTTTTTGCTGGGGATGCCAGTAAACCCACCGGGGTGAGGATCAGGCTATATGAAAAGCTCAAAAGCTTCTGAAATTTTCAGAATGTTTAATAAAGTGTTAAAGCATTTGTAAAGGGTAGCCCCCATAAGTGGGCTGATGTGACCTATACCCATCATAATTCCTCACATATACATGGCAGGTGTTTTTTTTTTTTTAAGTTCCATCGGAGCAATGGCTTATGAATAAGTATACAACCAAAAAGAACTATTCATTAGCTAAATTTCACTTTTAGGAGAAAGAGGTAAATGACAAATGAAACTCAAAGGTGATCAATTCAGATTCAGTTCAATTTCCTCAACCTTCTATTTCTCTGTCTATATTCCATTCCTACAGGTGATTATGGAAGATCAGTCTGATAACCTTGATTGTTGATCATTTTGTGTTTCTGAATTCCAGAAATATTTAGAGCAATTAAAATTAAAACAAAATGGGGACCAGCAGTTGGCATAATGGCTATGTCACTGGATTCCCATGTAGTGGACTGAGGTACAAGTCCCAGACCCAATGGATTAAACTCACATCGGGTGTGTGTGCGCGCTTGCCCAAGATCCCAAGAAGAGAATGGAGGAGAAGGGATTGCAGTGTGGCCATCCGCCTTGGGAGAGATTTCTTGCTCTTTCTATCTCTCTGTCTCTCTCTGTCTTTCCGGCAAACACCGTATAGCAAAAACCTCTCCAAAAAAAAAAAAATAAATAAAAATAAAACAAAGTGGAGGTAACTCCAAGATAATTGTAGAGTAAGCATAGAAATAACTTGGAAATTCTCTATGTGTTTGGGCTAATTGTTTTCTTATTGTAAAACTTCACATACTCTCATACACTTTCCTTAACTCACAAGGAGGTATTAGAAACACTTACATATCAAAAAAATTATTAAATAAAAAAACAGGAATCGTATCTTAATTTAAATTTAATTTTATTCATTGTCATTATCATAAAATAACTTTTGTTTTCTTGATTACTACGTAACCCCTTGTTTCAAAATGAATACAAAGTTAACAGCCACAGAAATAAATTCTCTCAGTCAGTAACAAATTCTATTTGCATTTTCCAGTGACTTTAGATGGAGATCGAAATCCAAATTACCCTCTTCTTTCTACTCCCTGCCATTTTTATATTCTGAGTCTGGGACCTGGACACATGTACAATATTCTGGAGATGCTTTTTTGCAAGGTAATACCAGTAAACTCATCTCTGACTAGGATCAGGCTATATGGGAGGCTCAAAGCTCAATAATGTTTTCAGAATACTGTCTAGACTTACTTATTTTGGAGATGCTTTCTAAATGGTTGTTATGCTTTTCCATTTTGAGGACTATTAATTTATATTTTTCTCTTTTCAATCTTTGCATTCTTTAGTTTATTTCATCCCAATTTGCTGCTTAATGTTTGAGCAAATTTCATTCCCCTGAATGAATGTATTATTTCACAGCTTTTGATTCCAATTGAGCACAGAGAATTCAGAGCCTAGCAGTACCTAGATGTCCAGCAGATCTCAGCCAGTTGTTTAGAATACAGAGTAGAGTTCTCTAGGATAGAAGTTCTCTGACAGAGGAGAAATGGAGATGCCTTTGGTACTTAGAGACTTGGATAGGACGGTGGTAGGCCGGGCACCTCGTGGGAATGCAGGAGCTGTGGGAGAGATATTACAGAGAGGCTGAGGAGGGCTGATTATTTTCTAGCTACCTCTGTTTTCAAGGACAAAGCAGAGGATAGTGATTCATAGGGTGTGGCTCTTGTTATTTTGCTTGTTGAGTTTTTGGTTACAAAGGAGAATTGATCTCACCAGGGCATGGTGGAATGAATTTTGGCTGTAGAAGGGACAGGCAGTTCCCAATGCAAATGATCGCACAAAGCGTAACTCTCAGTGGAATAGTGAATTGTAATCTCTCAATTCTTATCACTTTTTACCTACATAAAACTGAGAGCACCACCATGAATCCAGAAGACAACATCTATCATTAGTGAAGAACTAACTGCCCAAAGAAATGAGTCAGTCAAAAAGAGAACTCTTGAACTCAAATATTTCACTCCTGTAAAAGCATGATTTTCTAACTTGATTGCACTAGAAACCATGAAGTTGAAATTGGGTGTCATTTCAGTTTTGCTTCCAGCCTTGGAGGAATTTCCCCAGTGTCCCAGAGTCCCAGTGGGTTTCACTGCACACTTAGTTTGCAGCTTTCCAGGAGTTCTATTGCTTCCTCTTCTTTCTTCCCCGTTTTTATAAACATCATAACACAATGACTATCCCTCTCCTTTTATGAAACCACATAAAGTCATAACAAGCAAATGGCAATGCTCCAGCATGGACGTTGTAGTTATTTCCATTCTGTGTGTTTTGGGGGAGGGGCAAGTGACATTTGTCTCCAACTTGCTGTAGTTCTAGTTGGAGCTACGTAATCACTAGTCATATTCTCATTTTCTTTGGGTGTTGGGTATCGTAAAGATGATCAGTATCTGACCCCTAATAAGAGATTTGACAGATAAGGATGAAAGAAGATGAGGGTTTTCAAAAGAGGAATTTCTCTTTCTCTTTTAACCTCTTCAGAGAGGAACACATTTTCATTCTCATGATTGTGAAACAGAATGTGATTTCACTCCTTAAAAGCTCTAAGCTTTGAAATTTAATTCCTACTCACTTTGAGTTAGATAAAAATTGTAATTATCAGATTAACTATATATGAAAAAAAAGATATATTCATCACAAGCATTATTTTCATATTACAAATAGATTTTTTTTTCTTTTTGACAGATTTTTGCTATAAGGGTGCATGCGATCACAAGAGAGACAGAGAGACAGAAAGTGAGAAATCACTCCCCAGGGGATATGGTCATCCCTTCTCTTCCACTTTCCTCTTGGGATTTTTGGCATGTATGCACAAGCACCTGGTGTGAGTTTCAAGTTGCCTGGTCTGGGACTCGAACCAAGGTCAGTTATGTAAGAGTTCAGCAATGTAACAATTACGCTATCTGCTGGTCCCCAAATTACAAATAATTTTAAGGACCAGCAGGTGCCAAGGAGGTTAAGGTGGCTGAATTCTACATGGCTGAATGTGTGGTTTGAATCTTGGACTCCACAGCTTGAAAATCATGCCAGTTGCGCATGTGTACATGCCCAAAATCCCAAGAGAAGAATGGAGAAGGAATTGTGGTGTGGCCACAACCTCTGGGGAGTGATTTCCCACATTCCCTGTCTCTGGTGAGTGCACATGCCCTATAGCAAAAATTATATACACACCCACACGCACACACGCACGCAAACACACAAACACACACGTCTTAAGACGTTTCAACTGGAAAACACAGCCTCAAAGAACAAAGGTAAATTAAACTTTGCTAAAGTTTAGCAAAATGTCCAACAAGAACATGTTTATAGACTCAATTTTTGTGGGATTAGCTATTGAGCCTAGTAGACAGACTCTTTGGTAGCATATTTTTTCTTTTTTATTTAGACATTTTTTCAGGGCAGTTTGTGGTTTCTAGAAAAATTGAGCAGAAGGTACAGTGTTGCCATATTAACCCCCCTCTTCACATACATACCCCTACACAATTCCCCCAGTTATTAACACCTTGCCTTGGTATAGTATATTTGTTACAATTTATCCAATATTGATGTATTATTATTAAAGAAAGGCCATGTTATACATTAGGGTTCACTCATTTTGTTCTAGAGTTCTATGGCTTTTGAAAAATTCATGATGTTCTATATCATCATGACAGTATCATACAACTGCCCTAAAAATCCCAGTGTCCACCTCTGCTTCTTTCTCTCTTTCTTCTTGAATACTTGGCTCCAATTTATTTATTTATTTATGTATTTATTTATTTTTACTAACTCTACAACTTTGCCTTTTCCAGAATGTCATGTACCTGGATTTGTATAACTTTCTCAGATTGGCTTCTTTTACTTAGCAATATGCATTTAAGGTTCCTCTATGTCATTTCATGGCATGATAGCTCATTTCTATGTATTACTGAATGATATTTGACTTTATAATCATAATGTAGCTTGTTTTTCCATTCATCTATTGTAAGACAATTGGCTGCTTTACATTTTTGGCATTTATGAATAAAGCTGCTATAAACATTTATTTACAGGTTTTTGTATGGCTATAAGGCTCAAACTCATTTGGATAAACATCAAGAAGTACCACACAACATGGTATGACTATGTTTTTGCATTATATGATTCCTCTGAGCTGGGACCAGCAGTTAGCGTAATGGCTATGTTGCTGGACTCCCATGTAGTCGACCTTAGTTCGAGTCCCGGACCTGGTGGCTTAAACTCACACCGCGCGTGTGTGTACGTACCCAAGATCCCAAGACGAGAATGGAGGAGAAGGGATTGCAGCATGGCCATGTCCCTGGGGGGTGATTTCTCGCTTTCTGTCTCTGTCTTTCTGGCTACTGCTCACACCCTATAGCAAAAACCTCTCCAAAAAAAAAATAAAAAAGAAAGAAACCTCTGACTGTCTTCCAAAGTGGCTGTACCATTTTGCAGTCCTTTGAGCAAAATGTGTTCTCCAAGCATTTGGTGTTGTCTGTACTTTGGATTTTAGTCATTCTAATCAGAGTGTGGTGCTATCTGGTTGTTCATATTTGTACTTCCCTAAGAACACACGGCATTGAACATCTTTTCATATATTTATTTGCCATCTGTATCTCTTCTTTGGTAAAGTATCCGTTCAGATTTTTCTGTCCATTTTTAAACTGGGCTGTTTTCTTACTGTTGAATTTTAAGAGTTGTTTTATATTTCAAATATAATTTCTTTATCAGATATTGGACATATCAGAAAAATATACTGGTTTTACAAATATCTTTATATTCTCTATGGTTCGGCTCTTCATTTTCTTAAAGGAAGGAGTTATAGGGACCAGCAGTTAGCGTAATGGCTATGTCGCTGGACTCCCACGTAGTGGACCGAGGTTCAAGTCTCCGACCCGGTGGCTTAAAACTCATGCTGAGTGCGTGTGCGTGTGTGCCCAAGATCCCGAGAGGAGAATGGAGTAGAAGGGATTGCGGCGTGGCCAACCCCCCTGGGGGGTGATTTCTCGGTTTCTGTCTCTCTGTCTCTGTCTGTCTGGCGAGCGCAAGCACCCTATAGCAAAAACCTCTCGACCCAAACCCCCCAATAAAAAAAAACCCCCCCAAAAAAAAAAAAAAAAAAGGAGTTACACAAATGAGCAATTTTCTTGGCTTCCATGGAGCGCCCAGTTATAAAGTTATAAAGGCAGAAAACCAGGGAAATTAGGGGACCAGCAGTTAGCATAATACCTATGTCGCTGGACTTTCATATAGTCGACCTCGGGTCGAGTCCAGGACCCGGTGGCTTAAACGCATGCCCAAGATCCGGAGAGGAGAAGGGATTGCAGCATGGTCATCCACCCTGGGGGTGATTTCTCGCTTTCTGTCTCTATCTCTCTCTGTCTTTCTGGCGAGATTACGCGCATACCAAAAACCTCTCAAAAAAAAAAAGAAAGAAAAAAACCCCAGAAATTCAGGGAAATTAAAAAGTTTAGCACTCTTAACAATAAGAACTTAAAAAGAATTACCACAGGAACCAAGAAGAAGACTGCATTGTGAAATTTTGTGGGATACAGTGGGTATCATGAAAGTGATTGACGCCTTTTAAGCAACAGTCCTGCCCCCCCCGCCACCC
>NW_006159534.1:5796293-5835118 GCF_000334495.1 Tupaia belangeri chinensis | reverse complement strand
GTCGCTCTCCTCCCCTCAGCCTCAGCCTGGGGAGGCCTGGCGGCTGGCGGGAGCGGGGTCTGCTGCTCAAGGATGGCAACTCCTTTCTGGATATGGAGACTGCTCAGTGACCCGGAGTGCAAAGCTGCCCTTGCTGGGCTGAATAATGCAAGGAAAATGACCATCCTTTACCAGTTTTCTGTGAATGAAGTTGTAGACACCCCCTACAATAGGAAGTCATGTAGAAGACGTCGTGGTTAATACACGTTTCCTAACGTGGGATATTGGTGGCCGAGAATCTCTTCGTTTTTTTCCTGGAGCAATTACTATACTAACACAAAGTTTCTAAGAGTTGTTGTGGACAGCACAAACACCAGGCAACTCTGAAATGTTAGCATATGAAGACCCAAGGAAAACCAGACTGCTGATTTTTGCTAATAAACAAGACATTAAAAAAATGCATGACTGTAGCAGAAATCTCCCAGTTTTTGAAACTAACTTCTATTAAAGATGACCAGTGGCATATCCAGGCATGCTGTGCTCTTACTGGCAAGGGATTGTGCCAAGGACTTGAATGGATGGTGTCATGATTTAAGATTTGATGATCTCTGTTGACCTCATAGACTATGCAAATGAAGGGCTGGACTTTTCCTGAAAGATGCAAAATGAATGATTTAGATAATTTATAACAAACTGGTTTAGAGTTCTTCTATAAGAAGGAAAATACAGACCATTTATTTGAAAACAAAGATGAAGCTTCACCTTCCGATTTGCTTTCTCATTAGTTCCTTACAAAGTAAGTTATTAAAGCTGTGATAGACTTTTGTCTTTTCATAATGAATCCTCTCAGGACATTGTGTACCCTGTGGTAATTACGAAGGAAGAGACAGACATTTTAAACTTTAAGAGCTTTATTAGCAGTATTACCCTTCCTAGTTGAATGTTCTCTTCTTGTTCCATTAAGTCAAAATACAAATCAGCACAGATATTCAGTTTACAATATTTTAAAATGTATTTTAAATGTATTTAAAAAGTATTTTGCATAAGGTTGTGTATGTTTTGTGTATATACCTCAACGGGTTTGATTTATGTTTTAACAAAAAGCAAATAACTTAAAAATTAATATCTTTAGTTTTAACCGCAATGACACGCCTTGGCGTGAAGGGCCATTTTGTATTTTCCCCCTGTGTTCTCTGTATTATACTGACCAACCCTCCAAATCATTGAGCTGCTCTTAAGGAAAAAAAAAAAAAGATAAAAGAAAAAGCTTGACATTGTGAACCTATTTTTTTGTTGATCAGTCACAGACATGGAAACATGTGATTCAGTTGAGTAAATCCAGTTTTGATCTTGGTATGGCTAATAGGCAGAATTGCACAGTTACAATGATCAGATTATTCCTTTTATTGATCTTTGTGCCATCTAAATTACTTTATAAATTGTTAATCCGTCCATCAGTTCAATCACAAATTGATTACAATTATCAAGTGTTTTTTTTTCACAATTATCTGAAAACTATTGTATGAAACATGTGTACCCAGAGAAGTAATACTCTATCAATATTAGATAATTTAGCTATAGTCTTTTTAAGTATTAAATTATATGTCAAGCAGTTAAAGAGTAAAACTAAAGCATTTTTTTCCAAGCATCGCTGATAATTTCTTAATTTGAAAATTTCTTATTTTTTATTTTAAGAGTTGGAATAGTTTTGAGATTTTTCATTTCTTATATCATTCACAATATAAATATATTATTTGACAGTCATAAAATGCAAATTTTTTAATGCTTTAAGAATTTATTTATTTATTTTGGAGACATTTTTGCTAAAGGGCACATGTGCTCCCCAGACAGACAGAGAGAGACAAAGAGACAGAAAGTAAGAAATCATCCCCCAGGGGGATGGCCATGCCGCAATCCCTTTTCCTCTGTGCTCCTCTCAGGATCTTGGGTACGCATGCGCACGTGCCCGGCGTGAGTTTTAAGCCACCAGGTCCGGGATGCGAACTGCGGTTCACTACATGAGAGTCCAGCGACATAGCCATTACACTAACTGCTGGTCCCAAGAATTTATTTTAAAAATGAACACAAACTATTATTTGTACTAATAATTAACTTGACTCAAAGTACTTTTTACATTTGCTTAGGGTATTTTCTTCAATATCTGAAAGGTATTTCTGAAGGTATTTCCATCATAACTGTAAACAAACTTATTTTAAATACATTGAAACATATTCTTACTCTGTCTGTCCTTCATGCCCTGAAAATCTGAAGGCTAATCTAGCAAGTTTTAGAATATTCAAGAAAAAAAATAACTGCTTTTGATACCTGTCTCTTAAACTTCACTACAATTTTGTTGTAGAATAATAGCACATACTATAAGTATTGATAAAACTTTGCAAGTTCGGGAACCAGCAGTTAGCGTAATGGCTATGTCGCTAGACTCCCACGTAGTCGACCGCGGTTCGTGTCCCGGACCCGGTGGCTTAAAACTCATGCCGGGCGCGTGTGTGTGCGTGCCCAAGATCCCGAGAGGAGAATGGAGGAGAAGGGATTGCGGCGTGACCATCCCCCCTGGGGGGTGATTTCTCGCTTTCTGTCTCTATGTCTCTCCCTGTCTGTCTGGCGAGTGCACGTGCCCTACAGTGAAAATCTCTCCAAAAAAACAAAAAACAAAACAAAACAAAAAAACTTTGCAAGTTCCAGGACCAGCAGATGGTGTAATGGCTATGCTACTGGACTCCCATGTAGTTGACCATGGTTCGAGTCCCGGACCCAGTGGCTTAAACTCACGCCGGGTGTGTGTGCTTGTGTGCCCAAGATCCCGAGAGGAGAATGGAGGAGAAGGAATTTTGGTGTGGCCAATCTCCCTTGGGAGGGATTTCTTGCTTTCTGTCTCTCTGTCTTTCTGGTGAGCGCATGTGCCCTATAGCAAAAAACTTCTCAAAAAAAACCACAAAACTTTAAAATTTCTTTAGAACTAGACATTCTAAGGAAGCCTGAAGCCATAAGCTTGTGTTCTAACTGTATTTGACCTTTAAACTCACTGTCCAGCACTGAAATCTCTCTCATTTATGTATCTTATTTCCCTGTGTAGATCATCCATCTGAAGGGAAGAGCCACCCAGGTGACCACTGCCCAAGTCTTGACAAAAAGGAATACCACTTAGCTAAAGGAGATCAGAGCAATGAGCAGTGGGTTGACAGTGAAGGATGACAAGAGAATGAGGTATGAATGGAGTTGGGTGGGAGGAGGGTAGTGATGGAGGATTCTTGAAAGAAGTTGCCCTCTTGAGTGGAAGAGAACCTGGCCATGAAGCTCTGAAACAGAAGAGCTCCCTCTCTCCTCTCCATGCCCCCTTTTCTTGTCAGCTTAGTCAGTTTTATGGCCATGGCCATGTATCTAGTGAGAATTGTGCAGGACTTTTAACCATGTAATTGTTAAGTGAGTGTTTTTTTTTATACCCCACTTCATTGCAAAGAACATTTAAGAAAGCTTACAAAAATGGGAACAGCAGATGGTATAGTGGTTATGTCATTGGACTCCCACACAGCTGTTGGTGGTTTGAATACTAGGCCTAGCAGCTTGAAACTCACGCTGGGTGCAAGTGTATACATGCCCAAAATCCTGACAGGAGACTGGAGGGAAAGGGATGGCAGAGTAGCCATCACAGAGACAGATTTGTCACTTTCTGTCTGTTTCTCTAGCAAATACATGTGCCTTATAGTAAAATCTCTTTCTAAAAAAGAAATGAAAGCTTATAAAACTTAGTAAAAGGGGAAAAAAAAGAATATGAAAAAATCAGTCAATGAGAAAATGAAAGTGGAGACATGAGGTGAATCCAGTGTGAAGTCAGAACACAAAGGTTTCCACAGAATTTATTTCACTTGTTGGAGATGGGCCTGTTTAGGGATTGATAAGAAAAGTGAATACATTTATTTATAAAATTTCTAGAATTCAGTAGGTAACAATCTGTAGTATAGGAGAAAAGTCACCATTCCTGACCCTAAAGCCATGGAAAACTTTTTCCCTAGGGTTTTCATAGATCAAAGATCCTGAATTTAGAAACTTGATTTTGACTCTTACAATAACTTCATTGCAGGAAGGAAGGAGAAGAATATTTACTAACCAGAAATCATAGTACTCAGTTTCAAGGTTTCTTTTCTACTTGAATATACCCAAGACAGACCCCTCCAGGATTTCTTTGTGGTTGACAGGGCCAAAGAGGACACTTTGTGATATTCAGGAAGGGAATATGACATATCTTGGTACACAACCTCAAAAATTGTTCCCTCTCTTCCTTATCTTCTGCTATGGGTTGAACTGTTTCCTCCTAGGTTCATATGTTGAAGCTCTACTCCCTAGAACCTTAGAGTGAAAGTCTATTTCGATATAGGGCCTTTAAAGAGGTAATTAAACAAAAATGAGGCTGCTACAGTGGTCCTTAGTACAATATGAGACTGGTGTTCCAGTAAGAGGAGGTGACACAGACAGAAACCCTGGACATATGTAAACACAAAGACAGCAGGTGAATATAGAGCAGAAGGCAGATATCTGCAAGCCAAGGAGAGAGACCTCAGAAGAAACCAAGTAAACCTTTGTCTTATATTTCCAGCCTCCAAAACTGCAAGAAAATAAATTTCTGTTGTTTAAACCTCCCAATCTGTGGTGTTTTGTTATAGCAGTCCTGGCAAATTAATATACCTTCCACTTCGTCTTGTAAGCCACTACAAGATTCCCCTTATTTAAGTTTACCTTGATCTTCTTTTCAAACACTGAAGATTTACACTTCTAGTTTTCATGACCTTTGAAAATCTGGCACCAATCTGCCTTTCCTCATGGAAGTCACACTGTAATAAATTTCTGTAGCAAAATTGTTCAATACATTATGCCTAAGGCATGCTTTGTGTTTTATAGGTTTATGTCTTTGTTTATCCTACCTGGAACACTATAATTTCTGTCTGTTGGGATCTCACCAGTCCCTCTGTGTTCATCTCAAATACATACTCTTTTACAAAGCATGTGATTATCTTAACTAGCAATTCTTCTTCTGAGTTCTTATAACATTTTGTCATTGTTTAGTCATGTCTTATACCCCTGAATGTAAGATCCTAGAGGGCATGAGCCAGGTTTTTATACCTATGCATGAAGTTCCTAGCAGAACACCTTCCAAAGAGAAGGTGCTTCATTCATTCATTTATTCATCCTTACATTGCTATGAGCCTCATACTGTATTAATTTGTGGGGATCTGACAGAGAACAACTCAGATGAGTTTTTGCCGTGTTGAATTTGCATTCCATTGGCGGTACAGATAAATCAGTAATCAGTAATCAAGCCCTTACCTTATGTTATTAGTATCTCAGTAGAGAATAAATAACGTGTGATCTTCCAACTGTGTGTTCAGAGACCTTCTGAGGATGTGCCATTGAGCTGGAACATGCTTAACAAAAAAAAGCAACTCTGGAAAGGGGTAAACCAGTGCTAAGCTCCTGGGGTAGGGGAAAGGTCAATGTTCTCCAAACTAGTGTATTTAGTGCCAGTGAGTAAGTGGGAGAGCAGTGGGAGGTTATAGCAGAGAGGAAGGTGAGGGCCAGGTCCTGCAGGGCCTTGGGAAGGGACTTGGGTTTTATTGAGGCTTCCAAAGAGTATTAAAGAGAGAATGTCATGACACAATATTTTTTAAGAGAGATTTTTGCTGTAGGATGTGTGCACTTGCTGGAGAGGCAGAGACAGAAAGTGAAAAATCACCCCCCCCCGGGGTGGGGGGAGATGGCCATACTGCAATCCCTTCTCCTCCATTCTCTTCTTGGAATTTTGGGCATGCACACACACACATGCCAGCATGAGTTTCAAGCCACTGGGTCCAGGACTTGAGCCACGGTTGACTACATAGGAGTCTAGCAACATAACCCTTATGCCATCTGCTGGTACTTATGACACAATTTTAAAGTCACTCTGGTATATAGAGAATGATTTATAAGAGTGAAAACATGGGGACTCATTAGGAGGCTATTGTAGTACCTGAGTTAGAAGTAATGGGTCATAAATGAAGATGGTAATAGTAAAGAAGGAGAGAAGTGGATGGGTTGTGATATTCTAGAGGTAAAACTTGCAGATGGATAGGATGTGACGAAAGAGATATCAAGGATTACCCAAAATTTCTGTCTTCATTAGCAATGGATTTTTTTTTTTTGAAATTTTAAAAGTTGATTAATCTCTTCATTCCATGAACAAGAGAGACACAGAAAGATATCCTTACTAGGCTCTCACATGCCAATCTACCTCCAGATTCATCAGTCCCAACTCATGGGCATGTGTGTATTCACCCAGTGTGTTCAAGGAGTTCTCTGGACATGAACCCAAAACACTCCCATGTGAGTCAGCCTTGCAGAGCATTGTGATAGGGCTTTGCCACGGTCTGAACTCCTTTTCTTCTTTTTTAAAATTGCAATATAACCTGAAAACAATCTTGGCTCACAAACACAAATGCACACAAAGCTCCTCCTTGCCAAGAGATTAATAATTGTTTGGGACCAGCAGGTGGTGTAATGGCTATGTCGCTGGACTCTCATGTAGTTGACCGCAGTTCGAGTCCTGGACCCAGTGGCTTAAGCTCACACCGGGCATGTGTGCGTGCATGTCCAAGATACCAAGAGGAGAAGGAAGGAGAAGGGATTGTAGTGTGGCCTTCCCCCCTGGGGGGTGAGTTCTTGCTCTCTGTCTCTCTGTCTCTCTCTGTCTTACTGATGAACGCATGCACCCTATAGCAAAAACCTCTCCAAAAAAAAAAAAAATAGTAATCGTTTTAACTAGTTGAGTATATATATTCTTCCAGGATAACTTTTTCTTTCTTTCCCTTTATTTTTAATTTTTAAATGATTTTTAAAAAAATTTAGTGGAAATAAGAGTGTAGGAAGAAGAGAGAAAGAAAAAGAGAGTTTCTCACTCCTAGGGGCTTAAGGCCTTAACAGGTCAGTTCAGAGGTGGTTTCTAGCCTGATATGAAAGTTGCCCATACCAAGAGTTATCAATCCCACCTCAGTTAGCCCTCTTTGGCCAAGAGACTAAATGGAAATGAAGATGAAAATGACAAAGAGGTTAAGGAACAAAGTAGAGGGGGTCCCCAGTTAGGCACTTACCTCCTAGCTTGGCTTGCCATTAATATGTGTTGTAGGATGGCTTCTGTGATGATATCCAGGTTCTTGGTGTTTTGGACAAAGAATGGAATGAAATATGCCAATAGTGAGTGGAAAAGGTAGTTTATTAAGTAAAAGCGAAAGTACACTCCTGAGAGGTAGAAGTGGGTCTGAGTAGACAGAGAAAGAGTGGCTCAAAAGGCCTCTTTCATAATATTTAAATCTGTATGTGTGTGTGTGTGTGTGTGTGTGTGTGTAGACAATGAAAAGAAAAAGACATTATTTAAAACATAAAACAACTACACGTAGGGCAGCTAGGTGGTGTGTTGGTTAAGATGGCTGGATCTCACATAGCCAACTGCACAGTATGAGTCCCAGACCAGGCAGCTTGAGAAACTTGCCAGGCACATGTGCACGTGTGCTCAAAGTTCCAACAGGAGAGTGGAGAAGGCATCGCTATGTGATCATCTCCCTTGAATGGTGACTTCTCACTTTCTCTCCCTCTCCCCACTCCCTCCATGAGTGCACATGCCCTATGGCAAACAAAACAAAACAACTACAGCCCTTTCTTTCTTTTTTTAAAAAAAAATTAATAGGTTTATGCCTTGGGGTGCATGCACTCACCAGAGAGAGACAGTGAGAGAGAAAGTGAGAAATCACCACCCCCTGTGAAGTGGGGGGGATGACCATGCCACAATCCCTTATCCTCTATTCTCCTCACAGGATCTTGGGCACACGCACGCACGTACCTGGTATGATTTTTCAAGCCACCAGGTCTGGGACTCAAACCGTGATCAGTCCTGTGGGAATCCAGTGATGTAATTGCTACACCATCTGCTGTCTCCAAGGTTACAGCCATTTCCACCTTTCATAGATATAGCATATATCCATCTCAAGAAAATAGTGTTTTGCTTAGAAAAAAATCATCTTGATGAATCTTTTTGATGAGCAGGCTGGTGAGAGAGGGGAAAAGAAAATGAGAGGTGAATTACCTTTGCATAATAAAATGAGAGTACTAAATATTTCCTTATGGGAAGCCCTGGAGAAAGATTCCATGAATGAAAGCTGGAGCACATACATGGAGGCAATGTCCAATAAGGTTCTGAGATAATCCTTGGCTAGAGTGACATCATCTGTGGGGGAGCTGGTCAAGGAACTTCAGAACAGCAATGACTATTATTTCTGTAAGTTTCTCAGCTTCAATATATTTCTCCCTAAACTTCCATTAATGTTCTGTTTCACACAACAACTTTAAGCTAGTGATGCTTTAGGGAATAAAGAGAATGTTAGAACCTAGTGTGGCTGCGTGTTGAAAACCAGATAGTCATGGAGAACCATATTGCAAAATGGACTGATGAAAGGGAAATAGACATCACTCCAGTTCCCTGTTCTATGAGAGGTTCCCTCAGTTTGGAACTTGTGGTTTGGGTACTTGTGTCATCTTCTCTAGTACATAAAATGTTTATCCCAGAAGGTCAGCCTGCTTAGGGATATCCAGGCAGCAGAATGTTAGTGTGTGTGTGTATGCCATATATATATATATAATATATATATATTATATATATATATGTTTTTTTAAAAAAAAATCATTTGAGAGCTTTCTCATACATCTTCAGGATATCTCAGCTGTAGATAACTATATCTGTAATTGAACACATTTTTTGAATATGGCATACTAGGTTTCTAGATATACAATGAAATTCTTAAGAGAGATTTCTGGGTTGTAGAATCATTGTTCTTTCATCATTTAAGATGTATCTACATCCTTGGTAAGGTGTGGTAATGCTGCTAAAAACAACAGGGAATTGCTGATATTTCCGGTTCAGATGCTTCATAAATAAGAATTGGGAAAATTGTTGGATGGATTTTAAATAAGTTTTGTCAATTATAGCAACTTCTGCACTTAATTACTCTATATTTGAAAGGTCACTGGAAACCAAAAGTTTAAAAAAAGTAGTGTTGAAACTGAGAAAATAAAGTTTAATCAATTTCCATTCAAACTAAGATCCCTTCTTGCATTTGTTTCCCTTTGGGGAGATAATGGGGTAGAGAGAGGTTATGGGGAACCAGGTGGTTATTGTTTTTGTGAAACTTTTTGGTTTTGACTCTGACCTTTATCTTATAGTAGAAGGTAGGATGTTCTCGATTAAATGGAAGAAACTTGTGGTAAGGGAGTAGAAAAACCGTAATTGGGGAAGCTGAGATATGATTAACAGAGACCCCCATCTTGGCTAGGGGTAGTCACTTAGCAGCAATGCGTAAGCTCTGAGTGGAACAATAAGGTGACTTGCAGTTAAATTCTAAAACTCAGTATCCCAGGGACATTTCATAAACTTGAGAAATCTAGTTTGTTTTGTCAGTCTTGTTCAATACCATCCTTTCTCCTTCAAGCTACACCCATAACTCCTTTTGCTTCCTACCCCACTATTCAGGAAAATGTTAGCATCTTCAGAAGCCTTCGGATAAACTAAGCAGGCTTCCTTAAGTCCATCCATAGCCACGCCCTCAAAACTATGCCAATTTTTCATAAGATCTTAAGGTGGGAAGATATGAGAGGTCTAGCATCAAGATCAGCCTTTAGTATTTCCCAGGCTTATAATATGCATAAATTATAAAAACGGGGTTCTCTTCTTGGTTCTTTGGTTGACCTTGGAAAATTTATAAAGAACCAAGGTTCTTTTTTTTTTTTTTTTTTTTTTTTTTTTTTTTTTTTTTTTTTTTTTTTTTTTTTTTTTTTTTTTAAATAACGCACTCACTGGTATTGTAAGGACTAAACTAATATGAAGCTTTTCTGTAATATTAGTTCGATATATTGTTGCTTTCAACATTATAGTTTTTTGTTCTAATTTCTGTACATATATGCCGATTATTTCGGCTGATTATTTCAGCTCTTTTTTTGGTTTTCGGGAAGATTCTTGCTTTGTAGTTTGATTTGTCATTCTTTAGGGTGCTATACAGTTGCACAATTGCTGTGGGGCAGCATATTTCTCATGAAAGTAATGATTCTGGCAACTTATCAAAAGGGAAAACCAAATAACCAAGTGAAAAATCTGTTTTTCCCTTTCCTTCAAGCTCAATTTGTATCTATCCCACAGAACCTGTAAGATTCTGTAAGATTTCAGAAGGTGCTGTCCCTGATCCAGGCTGGGGAATTCCTTGGTTCTTTCCAACAATTATGGTTTACCAAGAACTGTTTTTACTCTTGCTGTACTCTTGAGCATCTGTAGCACCATGCTTGTTTAAGAAGTTGCCTGCTCACTGCCTCGTCTGCCTACCATATTCAGAGCTCTTTGAAGACCAGGATAGTATCCTATTAATCTGTTCACCTCCAGAACTGGTACAATGTACAGGAAGACTATTTGTCTAGGATGCCCAGGAGTTTAATTTACTTCTTCACTTCGGGAAATTGACCATTGTGAGGATATTGTCTGCATAAGGATTTCTTGGGTTAACAAGGGAAAGGCATTTTGGGATTAATATTTCTGAATAGAGTTTAGGTAAAGAAAACAACTCTCAGAAGGTAGGAGGAGGTGTCTCAGGTGATGGACAGGCAGTGCCACTGAAGTGAAGGTTTTGGTGTCTGGGATGCTAGTCCAAAATTGGGAGGATTACTTTTGGATTAATTATGACCTAGTCCTTAGAAATATGTCCCTGGTTCTTTGTAAAGAACACTATCAATTAAAATACTAAGTCTCCTTTAGGATTTTACTCAGACTTGCTGCAGAAAATCTACAATGGCAGAGGTAGGCGAGGGTGTCATAATGGTGAGGTTTGCACATGTTCTGGAATGTTGTCTTAGCTCTGTGAAAGGAGTGACTCAGAGCCAAGTGGTATTGAGCAGATCAATAGCTGTAAGGGTAGAGCCCACAGTGAGAGAGATCTGCATACATTCAGTGGAACAGAAAACACTGGGCTATCAGGGAAGCAATGAGACTTGGGGACTTGGAACCCATGTCAACATGAGCTTAGGGGTAGAGATCAAAGAAACTGTAGTTGCTACCCAGTATGGTCTAGGAACCTGGGTTACAGCTAAACCTCTTGAGTCCTTCAGTTGCTTTGATAAAGCAGATGCAGATGCAGTCAGCTTTCTTCATAAGTCCACAGTTCCACCCTTTTAGTGAGAGGCAAACAATTTGATAGTTCCCAAGGGAAAATCATGCTCTTGGGCAAAGATGCCATTTTCCCATGAAGGAGCTATGTTTGAGCAAGTGTGTTCTCTGCATGAAAAGCCTCTTCAGATTAGATCAGATGTGCAGTTGGGGTTTGCGTAGGGGCAACCCACGGGTGAGAAGCATCTCACTTGCTTTGTGTTTGAGTGGGCTGAACGAATGGGGAAAGTGGGGAGGAGTCAAATCAGCTTCAGAACGTCAGTTTCGGTCCTGTGTGACTGGTTGGCTGGCTGCCCACCTGCTTCTCTGTCTCTAGCAAAGTTTAACGTCTACTCTTTGAAATGTTCTCGCATGTAGATCCTGTTTATGTAAGTTTGGTCAAACACCCACGATCACTCAAGTGCTTTAATTACGTACTGGAAGGGTATCCTCTCATTCCACCTGTGGCCCGATACACAGAGCAGAGATTCTTCTCTGTTTTTTAGACCCTGAATTCCTAAAGTAGAATCACCTCACACAAAACTGTTCATCTCTCAGTGGGCACTGCTCTGGTCAGCTGAGCTACTTGGCTTGCATTGCTGGAGGGTTGGGGTTACTGATTAAAAGTAATAATAATCATAAATTGCTTACTTTTCTATGTTAGATTTCTTCCATTCACTAACTCTCCTTCCTCTTGTCTATCCATATCTCCATGCACTATTCCTCTTTAGTTAGCCAGAATGAAATGTACAACACACTTGTTATTTCAACTATGAGACATCTTTTTGTTTTTTTCATTGTTAGCCTTAATTGCGACACATTTTCTTTTTAAGCTCTCTCACTTAAGTTGCTCAAAACTTCCAGGGTTTATTTGGTACAGAGAAGGACTCAGTCTTTTACCGGTGCTTGATATACAGAGAAGTAGGGTTTGGTCAGTCCACTGCCACCATGACTTGGGGATGCTACTGAGACAAAGCCTGCCCAGCTCTCCCTCAGTGCTCATTCACTGCAGCAGCAATGCTGTGGATGGTCCAGAATGAACCATTTTCTGTAGCAGAAAGCTCTTTTGATTGATACACACAGGCACACCCTGGGCCCAAAGTGTCCAACACTACGAACAAAGACTAGAGCCAATACTCCATTCTTTCTAATGACTACAAGTACCTGTCCTTTTAAAGCCACTCACAATTCAACATGTCTTTTAGTTCCCTCTGCAAAACACAAAGTGTCTTATTGTGGCAGATAAAATGTTCCTGATACCATTTTATTTTCCTCCTGGTCACATAAAAGACCTCATTTTATAGCCATCCAGGTGGAAACTGTTATGAAATATGCAGAGAGACTATGGGCCCACATGTCCTGGCCTTCACAGGCCTTGCTGTAGAACCTTTTCTATTAGATCTCTCAATGAACTCTTTCTTTTAACTATGTGACTGGGAATAAAGCTTCCAGAATGGTAGCATCACAAGTTGGGACCAGCCTGATTCCTTAGCCACCGCTTTAAGGAGCGCTATCCATGACAGTAGCCAATCTGCACTGATCTTGTGTGCATGAGAAACAAACTTATTTTGTGAGTTTCTGAGTTTTGGGGATCTATTATTTTAACAGAGTCTATTCTTCCTTAACCAATACACTTATTACACAGGCATTTTGACTTCTCCAAATAACATCATTGAACTTCTCTTTGCATAACAAAAAGAGGAGTCTTTTACAAGTATAACCTGAACAAAAATTTTTACTTCATATACATTTGCTTACCAACTCCTGGTCATTAGCGTTTGGCACTTCTAGTACCACATCTATGAATATATCAATTTGCTTGACTAAATTATGCTGTTATAATTAATGAGCCCCCAATCCAAATGATTATAGCAATACAGTTTCATTTCTTCCTCAGGTGTTCTATTCTGTTATAACAGAGATATCTGAGCTTCAGTAATTTAAGAGAATAGAGATTTATTCAGCTCATGATTTGGAGGTACAAGGTCGAGGGGTCGCATCTGGTGAGGGTTTTCTGGCTGAATTACAACATGGCAAAGAGCAGGAGAAAATCCATTCGTGTCTCTGTTTCCACTGGTCCCGTTCCCTCTCCTTTTAAATCCACCATGACTCAAACATGAAGGCCCCAGTTTGGTGCTAATTCTATCCCAAAGATCCCACCATTTAATCTATAGCTAGATTAAGTCTTTGCCTTCTTATCATCATTTACAATGGCTCACCAAATTTTAACACATGTCTTTTTAGAAGACATATTTAGACCATAGCATCAAGTTACATGCCCATCACTGGCCAGCTGAGGTTCTGCTCCATATAATTTTCATTGTGAGACTGAAAATAATGGTGTTGCCTCTAATTGGGGCTTTGCCAGACTTATGGGAGAAGGAAGTAGAGCCTAGTAACAACATCCTATCTCTTAAAGCTTTGGGTTGTAAGTGAACAAATTATTTATGGTTGCATGTAATGGATCAAAGGAAGTCACATGACTAAATCTGATGTCAAGGAGGATAATATCCTCCTACAAGGAAGGGCAACAGAAAGAGGAATTGGAGTACTGGAAAAAATAGTAATGCCATATTTTATGATCCTCAAAAGACACCTTTCTCGATTTCTGTCTAGATACTTACCTAGGTGTTTTGTTTTGTTTTGTTTGTTTTTACTTTTATTGCCAGAAAGACATTCAGTTCCCAAAGAGGGAGAGAGAGAAAGTCTCTGCAATGGAGCATGATCATTCCACGATCCCTTCTCCCCTATTTTTCCATCCTATTGGGATTAGGGGCATGCTCATGTGTGTGTTCAGTGTGTTTTTCAAGCCACTGGGGCCAGGATTTGAGCTGTGCTTGGCCCTGTGGGATCCAGCTCTTGTAACCACTAGTCTATGGGACCAGCCATGTAGTTATTATTTTTAAGGTAGAATATAAGTTGCTGGTAGAACTTTGCTTAGTCTAAATACATTGGAAATATATCCCTTCCTAGGATTGAGTCTAGAGATAAGCAAACATGTGAATGAAAAGACAAGAATGCTAACAAACCCCAAACTCAGTGCTCCTCAAATAACATCAAGTAAAGGTTAATCAGTTACCTCATGTCCCCTTCTCTAGTCAGCTTCTCTTTTTGTTAGCCACATGATATAACTTTCTTGGGCTGTATTAGTTTCTACTGTTGCTATAATGAATTACTACAAATCTAGCAGCTTAAAATAATTTCCATTTATTATCTTACAATTCTGCAGCTCAGAGATCAAGGCACAGTACCCAAGACTGCTTTGAGCCTCTTGAGGCTGAAATTAAAATGCCAGCAAGCATCTGAAAGCTCTGGGAATGAACTTCTTCTAGGCTCACTTGAGATTTGGGCCAGATTCAGTTCCATGTGGTTACATTCCCTGACTCATGTCCTCTCCTTCCATTTTTCAAAGCCAGCAACACTAGGTAGAATCCTTTCCATCTTTCACCTCTCTTTGACCTTCCTTTCTTTATCATCATTCCTTCCCCTACCTCTTCTTCTGAATATCTCAGATTGAGTCTTCTACCTCAGCTTCTGCTTTTAAGGGCTTATGAGATTACAGTGGGCTCATCCAGATAATCCAAGATCATCTCCCTATTTTAAGGTCAGCTGAGGTAACTTTAATTCCATATGCAAAATCTCTTCACAGCAACACAGATGAATGTCTGATTGAACAGTGAAGGTCATGAGAATCTTGAAGAGATATCTTTATAATTTTGTCTGCCATATGGGTTTTAGTTATATCTGTGCACCAGGTAATTATTTAGAAAACTGCCTTAAACCTTTTTATCTCGTAGTAAAGACCAGTGACTTCTCTCTTATAAAAATAAATTCTCTTGAAAAGAAAGCTCTACAAGCAAGGATAGTTCTGGGCATGATGATTTTCCTGAATAGACATTGAAGGTGGGGAGAGAACCTTGCACCCTTTCCCATACCAGCACCTCATACAATGTCCAGTGCTCAATTGATTGTCCATGGCTGTTACAGCTATTGCTACTGCTATTCTGGCTATGGCTGTGATGAACAAAGCAGGCCCAGCCTACTAAAGATTCAAGCAAGTTCTCAGGGCCTGTACCACATTTAGTCTTTCTAAATACCCGCATTCTTTTAAGTTCATGGAAATGGCCACCTCAAGATGACTCAAAATCTTTTCCCATTCATCACGCTCAGTCTATCATGCAGCATCAGCTTACTGAGGAAGGAGGTGAAGATTTTTGCATGTCATTTATTAGTAGAAAACCTGAAAGTGTGATGATTTCTGAAATTAATAATAGAAAATTTAGGTGGATTCTGACGGGAAGACTTTTCTTCCCCACCCATATTCCTTTGTGGCCCATATAAAAAGAAGTGCCACCTACCCTTCCATCCTTTCTGGGAAGTACCTGAGGGGGGTTTCTGTGTGTCTTCTCACCTCTCACATGTTCCTCTCCCAGGGAGGAGGAGTTAACCTGATGGTAGCAGTATGTTATCTTCTGAGAAGGGTCCAGTATCCTAGAGCATAAGATTTACTTTAAAAGAAGAAATAGACTTTATACTTTGTCTCCTGTACTGACCACGGGATGGATAAGTGATGAAAATGTGCTCTTGCCTTTCCCTTATGGACAAGAGTTGCAGCTGGGTCAGGGCTGGAGCTTGCTTACCTTCAGGCAGGTCTGGAGGTACCTCACTCTCTTGGAATTTCATGGCTGTCCAATCTACTATTGATAGGCAGTATAGAAGTTAGATGTGTAACACTCCAAGTCATCTCCTGGAAGGCCTGATGTTCCCAAGCTCTGACCTTAGGAAAGTCCCATTTGGGCCTCAAGTCCAAGTTGAGTGTTTTAGCAGAGTACTCTGTATGATGCAAGTTACTGAGACTTTGCTAATATATATTTGCTCTCTATTTGGCTCAATGGTTACAGCCCAGAAAATAATTAAACACAGTTATTAAGCCCTCGCCTTCATCATTATGAATGTTCCTATAATCCTACAATGACAAAGGATTCTTTTGCATGACACTAAATTCAGATCCATAGAGGAAAAAATGGCTGGGTTTGACTACCACATCTTCTAGGTGGTTAATATTCTTAATATGAAAATAATCCTTAAAATAATACAGAAAAATGAAAATTGCACATAGAAAAATGAGTAAAGGATTGGTAATTCATTAAAGAGGAAATAAGTGAAGAAAATGACCCCTTCTTTTCACTGACTCCAAGTTATCCCTAGATAATCTTACATAATCTTGTGGCTGTAGTACCATCTCTAGTCTGATGATTCTCTCATTTTTATCTCTAGTTCTAACTTCCTCAGAAAGCTTCATATTCACATAGACAGCTGCACATTAGTATATTTTCTTCAAATAGTCATTTTAAACTTACCATGGCTAAAACAACTCTTAATTCCTTATCAGGCTCAAATCTGCGTCACTTCTCATTCTGAGAAATTGCAGTACCATTCATCCAATTGTTTAAAACACAAGGTAGGACATATCCATAATCCCACCTTTTTTCCTTGCCCCAACATATCAGCAAGTTCTGTAACACACAGAAGTTTATAGTCATGAGTAATAGCATTAAGAGAAGCTAAAGAATTAATAATCAATGGTAGAGTAAGGTCTACAAAAAAGATAGGAGAAACTAAGATCAGAAGGGGCCCCCCTTTTCTAGAGACTGGAGGAAAGGAAAGGAGATGATGCAGTTGTAGATGTAGGATAAGAGATTTGGGAAGCCCACAATAGCCTCAGTTCCTCATATAACAACATGTGTTCAGAATTTGTTATTGGTGCTGAAACAGAAGATGTCCTCCCTCACCTACTTTTCTACCTTCTACCCCCCAAAAAAGCTAATATTTGGTCTTGCTCATGTAAAAATCTTTTCAAATATTATCATAATTACTGCTATGATTAAGACATTAATCACCTTTTTTGATGTCCATTTTAGGCATCACTGTCCTGTATTTTTACCAACCTAATTTTCTTCAAATCTCTGGAGCAGAAACTTATTTTATGCATTTATGTCTTCTGCTTACCTTTCACAAATGTGGGGTGCTAAAACATTGTGGAATGACTAGTGTATCACAGGCAGCATCACAGTCTACCCACTATGGAGAATTCAATGAATTGCATTATTATAGCTTGAAGAATGCTAGTGATGCAGGAGATTGGGGTGAATGGGCCCAACACCCTATGCAGGAACAGCAGCACACCTGATTCTTTGTCTCATGCTCCTGAGGAGCGAGAGACGCAGACACAGAGAAGGAATAGTGGAGAATTTATTAAGAGAGAGAAGAAAGATCAGAGCTTCCAGGCAGGGTGTGGGTCCAGGAAAATGGGTTGCCAGTGGAGAACTGAGGTTTTTATCTGTGTCAGAGAGGCTTTGTTGTGCTTCTTGTTTTTATTTAGGCTTGTTCAGTCACTGAGAAGCTGACTTTATGTGAAAAGAAAAAAGCAGCTTGCAGAAAGACTGGCTATCATTTTGAGAAGAAATGCCAGTTCATTGACAAGCTTAGTGCTGTTCCAAAGGAGCTTGCAGGGAGTGAGTTGTCTGTAGGGAGTGGTATTATAGGATGGGTAAGTTGAGACGCATTGTGTGAAATCCTAGGTTCTTTGGGTCTAGATCTCTAAGACTAGAGATCTGTTGAGATGTAGAACAAAAAACCACAAACATGTATAAAGTAGGAAAAGAGAAGTTTTAATAGAAAAGAAATACACCCCCATGCCTGAAAGGCATGTAGGTGGGCAGCTGCTAGAAAATTGCATTGGGTGTGAGGCTCAGTTTAACTTCTGTCTTGAGGGTTGGTAATGAATATTTAGCAGGGGAAGGTCTGTCATATTACCTGGCCTCTTTGTTTTGTTCTGCTTTTTCCTGCACTTTTGCATCTCTCTCAGGTGATGAATTTAATTATCTAATCAGGCATGCCCAGGTTGGTCTTTGAAGGAATGAATATCCATCCATATCCGTATGCACTGCCCGATTAGTTTGTTGCCCCAGTGGGAATCAGGATGTTGACTTAGGGTTCTATCCTGGTGGTAAATTTTTATGTGCCTGTCTGGGATGGCAAGAAGGATGATAACAATCTTTCTGCACCAAGAGAAGTTGAGAGGAAGATGTGGGAGGAAGGAATTTTCAGAGCATTTGGTTGTATTTCCTGATAGGCTGTGATTGATCAAACAAGCTGTAAAACAGCTCTGGTTATAAGCAGCTCTCTGTCTGAGCAATCAGTCAGAGCTAATACTTGATTTCTAGTGAGAGTAGTGAACAACCCTTCTCAAAATCTTGACCAGAGTGACTCCATTCTTTTTTTTGTGAGAGGTTTTAGCTACAGAGTGTGTGTACTTGCCAGAAAGACAGAGAGAGAGAGAGAGACATAGAAAGCAAGAAATCACCCCCACCCCAGGGGGGATGGCCACACCACAATCCCTTTTCCTCCATTCTCCTTTTGGGATCTTGAGCACATATGCACACGTGCCCAGCATGAGTTTAAGCCTCCTGTTCTGGGACTCAAAACGCGATCCGCTACATGGGAGTCCAGTCACATAGCCATTATGCCTTCTACTGGTCTCCAGAGTGACTCCATTTTACAAGTTGGCTTTATCTTAATGTGTTGTGTCCATCACCTAACACAGTGACTCTTTCTGGAAGTCCCTGCCCTATTTATATACTCATTGAGTCTAATTCCTGTCTCATTAGCACAAGATTGTCATTACACAATTCAATTCAGTTTTGTATGCTTTCAGTAAGAAATCCTACATCAAGATTTCTCCTGATCTGGTTTCTTGCCATGAAGTTTTCACTATCTATTTTCAGTTCAGTTCATTTAACCCCAGAAGGTTCTACCCAGTTGTTTC
This sequence comes from Tupaia belangeri chinensis, assembly GCF_000334495.1. NCBI lineage: Eukaryota > Metazoa > Chordata > Mammalia > Scandentia > Tupaiidae > Tupaia > Tupaia belangeri. The sequence goes on along the minus strand of NW_006159534.1, from coordinate 5,816,090 downwards.
ACAGTGTGACGTATTTGTAGTTCTGTGTGAAAAGCATACACCAAAGTGCAAGGCACATAATTAAGCTTTGTAAATGGTATTTATCATTATCATTATAACAGATTTAACCACTGACCTTCAGTATCAAGGTTATAAGGCTATTTCTCAATTTTTCAGGGACTGTTCTAGCTCTTGCTCTTTCTCTCTCCACATTTTTGTTCATAATTTTTCCCCTTAAGAACTATTTAGTCCTTTTTATGTACCCTATCTTCTTAATGTTTTACCACCATTTTATTTATTCAGTATATTTACTTACTTAATACACATATTTACACCCAAATTTTTCTCTCCCCAATGTTTTTCTTATCTTTCATTTCTCTTCATTGTAAGCACTCCAAAATATCACTATTTTTTTCCTTTCTCCTACAATTATCAGTTGCCAACAAGAAGCCTGAGTGTCACCTTCTTTTTCCTCTTGGTTACTCCACACATATTTATTTGTTGGGCATTTACATGTACCAATGACTGTTCATGGCACCAAAGTTACAAACATGGTAAATAAAGAAGTCACTGTCTTTATAGAGCTTATATCCTAATAAAGAACATAGATAATAAGCAAGTAAAGATTAAATAATTCATAACCTTGTGAACACTGGTTTCCCAAGTAGATCATGAAATAGTAGAACACTAACTTACAGGGAATATGTGGCTCGGGCAGAAAATATTTTTGAAGCACAGATTACAGGCAAGCTGTATATATCTGAAATGCAAACTGAAGAAGGGAAGGAAGTTCATCAGTCAACAGAACAGCTCAAGTCCACCCAGATTCACAAGGGAAACATCCCAAATGTGGTTAACTAGGCAACTATGGGTGATAGTGGATCCCTTTTTAGAGTTGTAACCATTTTGGTTAATGCATCACTGTTTTCTGAAAGCAGCTGAACTAAAAGTCATTCCTAGTAACCCTTCAGGGATCTGAGTCTGTTTTTGTTTTGGTCAGTCAACTCCAGTGGAAGGTAGGCATGAAGCGTACTCTGTGATTTTGATCTTCTGTTTAAGTTTTTGTTTGTTTGTTTGTTTTTGAGAAAGATTTTTGCTATAGGACATGTACGTTTGGCAGAGAGACAGAAAGACACAAAGTGAGATATTACCTCCAGCCCCCCCCCAGGAGAGATGGCCATGCCACAACCTCTTCTCTTCCTTTCTCCTCTCAGGATTTGGGACACTCACATACACTCACCCAGCATGACTTTTAAGCTGCTGGGTCCGGGACTTGAACTGTGGTTGACTACATTGGAGTTCAGCAATGTAACCATTGCCCCATTTGCTGGTCTCCTGCCTAAATTTTTAAAGAGACCAGCAATTGCCATCATACAGACAAAACCTCATTTACTAAGTAATGCCAGAACTTTACCATAATAGGACAATCTGTTTTGAAAATAATTGGTATAATTATGGAGAGATTGAGTTTTTGGTGTTTATGGAATCTTTAGTAAGAAATAGTACTCTAATAGATAGACCTAGAGTTTAAAAGGGGGATCAGGAATGGAGACAAATGTTCGGTATCATCTTATCCAATGAGAATGAATGAGATTTGCCCAGGAAAAGTGTTCTGCAGTTTTTTGTTTGTTTGTTTTTGAAAGGTTTTCACCTTAGGGCATGTGCACTCACCAGACAGAGACAGTGAGAGGAAAAATAAGAAATCCCCCCCTCTGGTGTGGAGAATGGCCATGCCACCATCCCTTCTCCTCCATCCTCCTTCCAGGATCTCAGGCATGCACACACATGCTCCTGGCATGATTTTGGAGCCACTGGGTTGGGGACTCCAACCAAGGTCGTTCATGTGGGAGTCCAGCAATGTAACTGCTATGCCATCTGTTGGCCACAGTGTTATGCAATTTTAAACAATTAGAGCAGAGTGCCAGGTAGGGAAGAAAGTAACAGTGGATGAGGGATAACTGGGAAAAGGTTGAGGGATCATTGGGTCGACAGAACTGATAAAGAACAGACATAAGAAGAACAGCTGAGTCAAAGAGATGGAAAAGTAAATTTATTGTGTTCAGAAAATAGGATGACTGAATTTAACCTATTAAATCCAGAATGATTCTGGTGGTATAGTTATGGACATGCCTAAGGGGCCACAAGGTGAGGAGAGCCTTTTGGGAAGGATTGTGGGGGTGGGGGGATGGTACAGTGGAGAGGAAGTGCAGAGCACTGATAGCAGTGAAAGTACAGAAGAGCTAAATCAAGGAGGGGCTTAGATGTCAGGAGGTGAGTGAGAATGCCAGAAATGTGAGGCATGGAAAACTGCACTATTGAGAAACAATGGCCCTGGCTGCACCCTGAGGAAATGACTATGGGGTGGGGACACATAGATTCTTCTAGAACTAGTCATACCTTGGATAGGCTGCATTTTTGAGATTATATTACTTGTTGAGGTGTGGCAACTCAGAGCTCTATGGTTTCTATTACATTTGTTCTGAGGTCAAAGTTGTTGGTGTTCAACTTTGTACTAGGTTGCTGAGTGGAAGTCCATGTTTTGAGGGGTCTATACCCCATGCATTGTACACAATGCAATTTAAAGACTCCATATTAGCTATTAGCCCTGAACCCCTTCATATGTGCCATCTTAAGGGATTTTCTGAAAGCCCAGATCAGAGCAGGGAAAATGGGGCTACATCCAAGTCATCCCTGTGTGTCCTATAGAGTGAGTAGAAATAAGGATTTGAAAATAGAGCATAGAGGCTATTTGGGACATCATGTGCTGAGCTGAAGGATTGGGCAGAGAGCGAATGAGTAACAGAAACGAGGTCAGAGATAGGTGAAGAACCTGAAGTCACTTCCCAAATCACTAAACCAAGGAGGTAAAATGAGAAGATTAGAATATCACTTGTATCTCAGAGATAAGAGAATATGGTCAGCTATGGAATGTTTTGTTTGTTTGTTTATTTGTTTAGAAAGGGCCTAGTTATTAGGGTAAAAGTAAAGGGAATCAGGCATAATATATAGTTTGGCATAAGTAGTGTCACTTCCTTTGCAGAAGCTATAGAATTTCCTTTTTTTTTTTTTTTTTTCCGGAAAGGTTTTTGTGATAGGGCACTTGCGTTTGCCAGAAAGGCAGAGAGAGACAGAGAGCCAGAAAGTGAGAAATCACCCCCAGGGGGGATGGCCACGCTCCACGTTGCAATCCCTTCTCCTCCACTCTCCTCTCAGGATCTTGGGCATGCACGCACACACACCTGGCATGAGTTTAAGCCACTGGGTCCAGGACTCAAACCATAGTTGACTATACGGGAGTCTAGCGACATAGCCATTACACCAACTACTGGTCCCAGAAGCTATAGAATTTAAAAACAAACAAACAAACGAACAAACAAACGAAACAAAACTCCAAATCAAAAAACATGACTAAATTGGACAATTAACTGTTGGCAACTTTTAACCAGTAAGGTTATAAACTATCTCTTAAAGTTGATGCTCCTCTGTCTTCTCATCTGTAAAAATTAAGCTCCTAGGTCAGGTTATTGCTGAAGTTTCTGATAACTATGATCTGTATCACTTATTTTTCTCTCATCAGATCCCAACTGTCCTCCCCCAACCCACTGGACCCCCTTTAGGACCTCAAATCACACAGTTTTCAGACAAAGACCTGTATATTTGATGTTTGGGGTTGAATTAACTGGGGAGAGATAGCTCACATTTTCCTGGAAACTGAAGAATGACCTAACTTCTCTAGAATGAAACAGGATCACATTGTTTATATTTTATTTCTTTGTTACTAAGCAATCAATATGGATTCTGTTGGAATACAATAGTGTATTTTGTACCTTACCACAATGATAGAAGAGTGCGAAGGGTGCTTTGGGGAGTGGAGGGGGTTGAAAAGGCAAAGAATGAAGATGGAGAAACAAAATGGCCATGGCAGAAAGAAACAGGGAAGAGAGAAGGTCTGGGTGGTGCAGAGAAGGAACAGAGAGACGTTTCTGCTTTTTATGGGCTGCGGATGGCAGAACCCAGCTAATGACAACAGGAGCACCCGGATCCAGAAATAACAGATCATATGTCAGCCCACTCCTTCAAAATGGTAAGCTTCATGAATATTCTCATTTACTTGTTGTGATTCTTGCCTGCCTTGCCAGGTGTATTCCACAAGTGCTTCTTGGTGGGAGCTAACCTAATCTAAGTGAGGGCAACGTCTTTGAGAAGAGGACGTTGATCACGTGCTGCCTATATACCTTTATTTGAGGAGCTACTATGGGAGGATTTGGATGAGGGATTAAAGGTTGCATTGTTTGTTTCTCTCCTGAATTGTAGGAATTGATTTGTACCATGCAAACGATTTTCTTCTTATTTCTTTATTACCACATGTAATGTGTGTCAGGAAGCTGCTACTTGGCAATTGACTGGCTCAAGAAAAGATATAATGTCCTATAGGAAGGAGGAGCAGAGCCATAGCAAACTTAAATATGGTGTGATACCACAGTGTCTCTCAATGGTCATCTGATAATAGATATTTCTACACACACACACACACACACACACACACACACACATACACACTGCTTTTTAGTAACTCACTACATATGAGGAGATTATGGATTCTCTTCTCTTCCATTTATCTCATTTCCTTCATCCTAATAGGATGAATTTGGTGTAACAGTGTCAGAAGGAAGCAAGGTTGAACCTAATTTGTTATTTTAGGGACATACAAATACATGTGTATTTAAAAGAAGAAAATTTAATTTCCAACTTTATGCATATAGCAATGAGCAGCAATTACTTTTATGGGTATCAGGGAGGCTGGCTGTATATTCCTGTCAGAGGTCTCTTCTGACACTAAAATTGCTGTATCTGTGATTATTTTGTGACTTTGGAAATGAAGTGACTGAGGAGTGACTACAATCTGCAGGGTTAAAGAAATAAGAGAATACATGAATTTGGCAGACAGCTTTGGGAAGATGAAATAATCTAGTGAAGGGACTATAGTTTTAGAGTTTAGCTCAAGTTGAATTTTCTAGATCTGATATATCTTTCTAATTTTATTAGTTTCTATCCTCTGCATCATATCTAGTAAATTGTTAATATTCCATGATGCTTTCTATAATATAATAAAAAATAGTCCAAAATCCTCTTCCTTTTTTCCCAAGTGGAAATGATTATAGAAAAGGAAGAAAGAGCTTAAAAAAAGTGATGTGAGAAATGATTTTCAGGACCAGAGATGGCCTAATGGTTATGTTGCTGGACTCACACATGGCGGACCACAGTTTGAGTTCTGGACCCAGCAGCTTGAAACTTACGCTGGGTGCATGTGCATGTGTGCCCCAAATCCTGAGAGAATGGAGGAGAAGGGATTAAAGTGTGGTCATCCCCGCTGGGGGCCAATTTCTTGCTTTGTGTCTCTCTGGCACATGCATGTGCCCTAAAGCAAAAATCTCCCCCTTCCCCCCCAAAATGAAATGATTCTCAGTCAGAGTTGGTTACTTAACAACTATCAAAGTAAGCTTTAGAGAACTTAACTAGTTGCCATGCGGGTAGAATGAATAAATTCCACATATATTCAGTACAGATCTATTAGCAGATGATGTTGCACAAATACTTTTTCATTTTAGAATTACTGACAACTATCTCATGATTAGTATACTGGGTTAGGGATTAATCGATCTGAAATTTGGATAAATAAGATAGATAAACAAAGTGAAGTATCCAGAACTCTGATCAAGAAAGTTTTAAAACAGTTGCTTACTTTCCTTAATTCAACTTAGTAACCTTTACTGTCCTCAAACTTAGAAAAAAAAATGACTTATTTTATTTTCCTTCCTGTTCTACTCTACCCCTTCCATTTGTTGTACTTGTATTTCAAATTTTTCAGTGACAACTTCAGCAATAGTTCATATACTCACGTATTTTTTAAGTAATTATTTTAACTTTATTTACTCATTTATTTTAAATTTAACCAGAGCGGAACAGAGCAAGGAGGGGGAAGTGAGAAAGCAAGCCGCCAGTTCCAGGACTTGAACCACAGTCAGCTGGGTGGGAGTTCAGCACCCTTAACTACCACACCACCTGCCGGCCCCCATCTACTTAACATCTTTTTGTATACAATGGAATCATGTCTCTATGTGTAGGAATTAGTACGGGTACGGTGAGACAGACATAAAAATAGCTCTCAAGCCTCCGAGGAAGTCCCTGAGGATCCCAGATTCCTGCGGAAAACTCACATGTGATTTTTGAGGCCCTTTTTTGCTGAAAACTCACATGTGATTTTTCAGGCCTGGTCATAGGCAATTATAATGGTTTTCCCTGGCAGGCCTTGTGTGGAAAGCTGCCCTGCCCACACCAGACCTCGCACACAGTCAATGCACTGAGTCTCTGAAGCGAGCTTCCATCAGGCGCTTGGGTCCCCTGGCCGGTCATACTGTTCCACATATTTACGTCCCAGCTCAGTTACCTTCACTCCAACGTCTCTTTATCTGAGACACTGGGTGGAAGTCTTCTTTAGTCTCCTCAGCTGAAATGTCCTGGGGGCAAGATAGAGGGAAGGGGGGCCTTGAGTACACTTTTCCATAACATTCAGCACTTTCTCATTCCTTTTGCTTTCTTTTTACCTTAACTTACACCTTTTGTTCTGGACTTCCTCAACAGTCAGACAGCCTCCCATGTCTGTGATGATCCATCTGACTCGCCATAGGTGTGCCTTTCTGTGGGCAAGGGAAGTTACTGTTTCCTGCAATGTTAGTCCCTTGCTGATACCATTGGAGTATGTGACGGAAGCTGAACTCTCATTCTTCACTTAATGAGCTGCTCTGGTGCCTGCAGCTCAGGTCTCTTTCCCAGCTCAGTGGTGCCTCTTTCAGTCCCAGCTTTGCTTCTTACTGGTTGTGTGACCTTGGGCAAATCATTTAACTTTCTAGTTTCATTTTATCATCTGTGAAATTAGGACAATAATACTTATTCCATGAAGTTTTTTTTTTTTTTTTTGAGAGATTTTCACTGTAGGGCGCGTGCGCTCGCCAGACAGACAGAGAGAGACATAGAGACAGAAAGCGAGAAATCACCCCCCAGGGGGGATGGTCACGCCGCAATCCCTTCTCCTCCATTCTCCTCTCGGGATCCTGGGCACGCACGCACACGCGCCCGGCGTGAGTTTTAAGCCACTGGGTCCGGGACACGAACCGCAGTCGACTACGTGGGAGTCCAGCGACATAGCCATTACGCTAACTGCTGGTTCCCCCATGAAGTTTTTATGAGGGCTATGTAAGGTGCTTGTGAAAAATATTTTACCTAATAGGGACCAGCAGTTAGCGAAATGGCTATGTCGCTGGACTCCCACGTAGTCGACTGCGGTTCGTGTCCCGGACCCAGTGGCTTAAAACTCACGCCGGGCGCGTGTGCGTGCGTGCCCAGGATCCCGAGAGGAGAATGGAGGAGAAGGAATTGCGGTGTGGCCATCCCCCCTTGGGGGGTGATTTCTCACTTTCTGTCTCTCCGTCTCTCTCTGTCTGTCTGGCCAGCGCACGCGCCGTATCGCAAAAACCTCTCCAAAAAAAGAAAAAAAAATTTTACCTAATAGATTAGACTACTCCTCAGTTCTCGATTAATTAGATATAGAAACTGGAACAGAGATATGTGGTCCTCCAGGCAGAACTCAAACTTACATATTTTCCTGAAATGCCTTTTATTACTTCGTATGGCAAAGTTCTTTTATGTGTGAAGAACTACCTGTGGGTGTAATCACTTGTTGGCATCTAGTTACTTTCTTTGTTACCATTTTCTGGCTAATTCTAGGAGGGAAAATTTTCTGTCTTCCTGGCAGCGGTTTTCTTTTATTTTGATGCTTTCTGTCAGATACCTTTCCCCCTAAAAGCTGACATTTATATAGTATTGTAGATACCTTAAGTGACAATGAGATACTGCAATAAGATGAGAGTTCCACATGAAGTAAATAAATGTCAGTCTTCAAACAGAAACTAGTGTAGGTTCAAAAAATAAAGCCTTAAGATTCTCAGCTTTATTCTCAGTTATGTTATTAGAATAAACAGGCGCTCATAGTTGAAGGGGCTTCAGATAAGGGTCTATAGGTGATTGTGTGCTAAAAATTACCAAAACACCTAATAAGGTAATGTTTCCCACGACTCTAAATTGTCTCTGAAAAATGCTAGAAATGGAAAATTTATAACCCCAAGTCATTCTTTGAATCTCAGATTTCAGCGGAAAAAGCCAAGGTCAGAAACTCAGATTGTGCGCCTATTTGTCAGGCAAAGTTAATATGTATCTAGAAAACATTGGTCAAGTGGGGATAAGTCATGTTACTTTTAAAGTCTAACATCCTTAACGTGTTTTTTATTTCCCTAGTTCATTGTTAGATTTATTCTATGAGGAGTTTATTTGCAAATGAAATACTTGAATTGGGTTTGAATTATATATACTTAAGTACTTGTCTTAGTGTCTACTATTGGGGAACCCAAACTAAGAACAACTAAAAAAAAAAGTCCTTGACGGAGACCAGCAGGTGGTGTGGTGGTTAAGGCACAAAACTCCCACATGGAGTCCTAGACCTGGCAGCTTGAAAATCATGCCCGGACTATATGTTCGTGTGCTCAGAGTTCCAGGAAAAGAATGAAGAAGGGATTGCAGCATGGTCATCCCCTTTGGGAGGTCATATCTCACTTTTTCTATCTCTTTGTCTCTGGTGAGTATAAGCACCCTATAGTAAAAAAAGGAAAAAAAAATCCTTGAGGGACAAAAATTCAACATAAAAATGTATTAATATGACTTGAAAACAAAAACTATTCACATTTTCATGATAAATAAGCCCCAATCAAATATATATCCTAAATGGTTGTCAAATTACACATGTGTGCAAGTGTGCGTATATACACATACACACACTACACTCGGATTGCTCCAAACAAATAGAAAAATACCTTGAATGAGAAAGGAAAGAATTTGCTGAAACACAAATACAAAACATAGAAAAAATTCTCCATATCATGAATAAAGCACAGAAGTTGTGGTAAACCACAGCCAAGAATAAGACCAAAGAAAAGAAATAAGATGCATTGGAATCTAGGGAGATTTCAGACAACCAGTAATGAATACAATCAGAATGAGCTAACACAGTTAGCGTTTGGTATATGACAATGACATAACACGTGTACTTTGTAAATTGTAAATTGAAACTCATGGGATTGCTGACAGATTGCCAATAGGAGTAATTGTCAATGAAGTGGATGATTGTGGAGAAATGATATGGCATTAAAAGCACTCTAGGGGGCCAGCAGATGGTATTGTATTTATATCACTGGACTCCCACATGGCCGACTGCAGTTCGAGTCCTGGACCAGGCAGCTTAAAAATCATACATGGAACATATGTGTCTATCCTTACATCTTGGGAAGAGAATGGAAGAGAAGAGATTGTAGTGTGATCATCTCCCTGGGGGGTGATTTCTCACTTTCCCTTTCATTGTCCCTGTCTCTCTTTCTCTTTGGCAAGTACATATGCTCTACGACAGAAACTTATTAAAAAAAAAAAAGCCCTCTGGGTGTTTTGTCTTAGCGTCCTTAAACTTTTTCACATTTAGCAAGTCAATTAATTTCTCTGAGTGTATGTTGCCTAGCCCTATCCCATCAGGTCAGTATGGACTCAGACTGGAATATGACTGAATTATGAGTCTAAAAGACTTTGAAAATATAAAATTGTATACAAATACAAGAGCTAATTATTGAAAAAGAGGTGGGATATGATAGTTAATGTTTACTTCTTTAAACTTCATTTGGGCCTCAAAAATGTTGAATACACCCCAAAGGAGTAGAACTTTATCCAGACCAAAGTTTTGTGGATGATATTTCCCATTCAACAGGTATAGATATCTTAGTTTATACCTTTAATTAGAATTCTTGTGCAATTAAATGTCCTATTTGAAGAATCTGGTGTCATATTCCCTTTCCTTACAGTAAACCTTAAACACAGACCTAATTCTATCTCAGAATTGCTCAACGAGCCAACAGCTTACACTCTTAAAAACTTGGAAACATTCCGAACTATCTTGAGTGTTCTGAGGAATTGAATGTATACTTTTTATGGAATCTATTTTTCGTAATTCTTCTAGGGCATTCTTTATTGTGGCTAATATGCCCAGAATTGCGAAATATATAATGGATTATGGAACAGAATTATGAAGCAGTTTCTTCCCTTAAGGAGTTTATAGTCTAGGTGGGGGAGCAAAGTGTATCCATAAAACTAATAGAAAGAAATCCAATCATCGTTAATCCAGACACCTATTGAAAACCTCCCATAGGCATGCTTCTAGGTATTTTAGAGGACAAGTATTCCACTCTTGTCTTTGATTACTACATTACAGTAATTCAATCAATTCTGGGGGCAGGAACTTTCGACTTTATTGAGTGGTGTCCTTTGAAATGATTTTATCCATCATTTGGTAAAGTGGAAAGGTGAATGTCACAAGTAATTACCCTTCTTCATTCTTCTTTTTCCTCCATACCCCAGCAAGGAAAAACCCTTCTCTTGAATGCTCACACACACACACACACACACACACACACACACACACAGTGAAATAACCCAGTGATATTTCTAAGATTAGTGGCCCAACTACTGCATGACTGAGCATTTCTAAATCACTTACAAGATCAAGGTCAATTCTACATCTAGGTCAGTGTGTGGTTTCCTATAGCATGACCACTCTGGGGAGAGAAAGCGGGACTGTTTTCTCATTGTCGGAAAGACTGGGTAGAGATGGTGGGCTAGGAAAACCTAAAGGTCATTTTATTCATCTGGAAATTCTCTTGTTGGTCACTGTCCCTTCCAGGCTGTCCCTCTTGTTCTGAGTGAGCTGTTCCTATTATAGATGAACAGGGCCAGGTCAGGAAGGATGGTGTGGTATGGTGGGAGGGAGGTGGTCAGCCTATGTGGGCAGGATGCTTGTTTCTCAGTGTCCCTTACATGAATAGCATCATGAGTTGTTGCTAAGAGATCCTTGAGTACTGAGAGAAAAGGAAAGAGATTTTCACGGAATATCTTGACGGATTGGAAGAGAAAGTTTGGAAGGAGGGTGGGAAATCAGGACATGGTGACTACTATGGGGAAGTTTTCTGAATATCAGTCCTTGATGGGTAGGTCCTAGGATATCATATTGGGACATCTCATATCAGAATATTATTTCTCATAGTCAATTTAGGAGAGGGGCTGATTTTCAAGAAAGAACCTGGTAATTTTCCATACTACTTTATGTTTAGAAGAGATATTAGTTTATATCCTATTAATTAATTTCTCCTACACTAAGGCAGTACAAAGTAATGGCTGAAAAATTGGAATCTTGAGGCAGATAGAGCAATTTACAGATCCATTGCCTGGGTCAGCCAGTGGCATGGTAGTTATGGTTGCTGGATTTCGTATGGCTGACAGCTTGAATCCTGGGCCTAGAAGTCTAAAAAACATGCTGGGCATATGTGTTTGTGTTTGTACCTGAAATTATGAAAGAAGGGAGAAATAGAAGAGAGGAGATTGCAGCATGACTGTTCCCCATGGGGGGGTGCTTTCTCCCTTTCTTTTTAACTCTCTCTCTAGCAAACACATGCACCCTCTGGCAAAAATCCTAAAAAAACAATATCCAGTTCTATTACTTAGCAGCATGACCGTTCCCCATGGGGGGTGCTTTCTCCCTTTTTTTTTTAACTCTCTCTAGCAAACACATGCACCCTCTGGCAAAAATCCTAAAAAAAACAATATCCAGTTCTATTACTTAGTAGCTGTATGACCTTGAGATATTTACTTACCCTCTTTGAGCCTCAGCTCCCACATCTATATGATGGAGATAATAAGAGTACCTTTCTTATAGGCTATTACAAGGATTAAGTGATTTAAAAGATATAAAATGATTAGCACACGGTCAACCCACAATAATGGTTTCCCATGGAAACTATGTACAAACTGACCTCCAGACTGAGCTGTACAGCCTAGTGATGCAACACATGAATTTTGTTATCACCTCAGATGCGCCTTATTTGCCATGTGATCTGAGACAAGTTATTTAATGTTTTCCACCTGTAAATTGGGACAATAGCGGCATTTACCTTACAGTTTGTCCTAAGAAATGAATGAGATAATACACATTAGGATTTTGATTTATTCATTTATTCTGAGAGAGAAAAAGAGAGAGAGAGACAGGCACCTCCAACATGCATCAGGGTCTCATGCTATGATCCTCCCCAAGTCCTCCTAGACAGCCAGGATCATGGGCATGCATGTGCAACCAGCATATGTTGGTCAATCCAGATCCTGAATCCATATGGCCCCACCATTGTGAAGGAGTATGCTACCACTGCACCACCATGGCTGGCCGATATATGTAAGATTCTTGATGCAGTGTCTGGCATACATAAACTGCAACTGCTTTCACACACTAGCACACACACACCTGCACATGTATGCACACACACACACACACACACACACACACACACACTGATTCTTTCATCTTAGATGATCGATCCTTCCCCCTTAACAAGGAAAGTTGTAAACCCGCATCCTCCCTAGGGAGGAAGAGAATTAAGACCCTGAATGGATTACTTAGGAACCTGGGAAAATCTATCCTTCTTGGTTCTCTCCCCTCTATCCTACATTTCACAAGCAGAAGACCTGTTGCAAAACCTAGGAGGGGAGGGAGAGGAGGACCAGCATGAACTTAGCACATGCCCCCTCTGCACACAGGTGACTGCCAGCCCAGACCTGCTGTATAATTCATGGGACTTTGTGCAAAATCAAAATGCAGAGCCCCCAGCACATAAAACCATCAAGGATGTCAAGATAGTGTCAGCAGAGCATTAAAGCAAACATGATGTCATTCTAAGCACATGGCCCTCTGACTGCACACATCGTGTGCCTTGCTGCCAGCCGTGGAGAAGCAGAAGATGACAAATTAAGCTTCTTCTGTTGTTGCTAAGAAGACAACCTGTCTGTTTTTTCATCCCAGAGTCCCGTTAAATCATGTAGGTTTACTCTTGGGAACCTGGAGACTGAGAATATGAGATGTCAGAGACAGCCCTACCCCAACTCCTGGGGGGAAAATTGGAGAGAAATTGGGTTAGAACTGTTCTAACCTAATTGATCAAATCAATCAATTTGATTAATTCTTAGGAAACTGTCACAATTATAAGAAGGAAGCTTGAACACACACAAATCCTAATAATCCTAGTCATTGGAATGTGGTGTGTGTATATGAGAGAAAGAGATAATTATACAAAATGTTAGCTTTCATGGTCTAAATGTCAGTTAATTTCTTATTCTTAACCAAATTTGTTAGCTACTATTATGTTACTTGTGGATATTAGGGGAAAGATGAGACATGTACAAGGAATGAGGAAGCTTCAGAAGCTAACAATGCATATTAAAAAGTCTATGGCTATCCTTATCCATTATATACCCTGCAGGAAAATTGGATAATTGACTTTCATTCCACTGCACGGTGATCCTTGTCTAAACATTGTTTTCTATTGCTGGATATGAGAGATGGGCCTGGGGATGCATCAGCAGGGGCACCTGGAGGGGCTGTAGAGAGGCATGGCAGAGGGAAGAGGTTCAGAGGGAAGCTACTGGAGTCAGAGGGAAAAAAAATGTGGTTAGACACTGGGCACGTATGCGTGCATGCTCAAGATCCCGAGGAGAATGGAGAAGGGAAGATGCATGGCCACGGCCTGCTCCGCCCCCGCCCGGGTGTGAGTCTGTGTGTGTGTGTGTGTGTGTGCGTGCGTGTGTATTCAAGTGATTTTTTGCTTTCTGTCTCTCTGGTGAGCACATGCGCCCTACAACAAAAATCTCTCTTAAAAAAATGACAAAAAGAAAAGTGGTTAGGGCAAGGAGTAGAAGAATATTTGGGGAGAAAGGAAAGCAATGGGGTGGGGGGCATTGGGGAAAAAGAAGGAGAACCCATGCAAAAGGAAATCTCAACTGAAAGGTCCAGAAGTTCATTCTGTGGTTAGGAAGTCCCAGGCAAGGAGGCCAATCCCAGAGGTTTCTGAGGTCCTGTAGCTAGCTAGCCCTTTCCCTTCATGGGCGAATAGGAAGCACTGAGAGGCCAGAAAGCCCTGCTCATTGCAGGTCCCCTGGCGCTATCACTCCTTGATTCCCTGGCCTTGGCTGAGTTAGCGCTCCTCTCCATAATCTGGAGTTCTCATAGCAAAGCAAGGAGATGCAGCAGGGTTTCATTCCAGGAGTCAAAGTGAGTGGGAAGGAGGTCAAAGGTCAGAGAATGAGAAAAAAGAAGTACAGCTTGAACAAGAAAGAGCACAAAAAAAGCGGTTCAGAGAATACAGGGCAAGAGCAGGGAATCGGCAGGGCAGGGGATGGGGAGGTGGTAAATGTGGTCATTTGTGCCTGTTATATTTTTCTTAATTGCTTTGTCCGCAACAGATTTACATGTCTTAAAATCTATTTTTTTGTAGTACACAATTCAGTGTTTTTTAGTATACTGCCAGCTGTGTGACTATCACTACTATCCAATTCTAGACCGTTTTCATCACCCCAAAGGAAATCCTGTCCCCAACAGCAGTCACTCTCCATTTTCTCCTCCCCCAGTCCCTGGAAACCACACATCTGCTTTTTGTCCCCGTTGATTTGCTTGTTCTGGACATTTCACATGAGTGAAATCATATAATTTGTGTGCTTTTTTTCCCACTTAGCTTTTTAAATTTTGCATTATGTTCTCATAGTTCACCCATGTTATAACATGTGTCACTACATCATTTCCTTTTAGTTGACAAATATTTTGTTGTACAGATATATCAAATTTTGTTTTTCCATTCACCAGGTCATATGCAATTGGATTGTTTCCACTTTTTGGCTATAACAAATTAATGGTGAATTGTTATACTGAAATGGTGCGTGTGTGGCATATGTCACATGGTCATTCTATGCTTAGTGTCTTGAGGAATTGCCAAACAATTTGCCAAAATTACTGAACCATTTTACAATCTCACCAGCAATGCATGAGTGCTCCAATTTCTCTAGTCCTTGCCAACACTTGTCATTTTCTGCCTTTTTGCTTAGTTATCTTAGGGGGAATAAAATGTTATGTCACAGTGGCTTTATTATTGGTGCTACCTATGAAAGAAAAGCAATGCAGAGCAGTCTCTCAACCACAAGGTTCATTTACATTTTTAAGTTCAGAGTAGCTTGAGATTTGGTTGTGCTCCACACCCATCAAGACATGTTTCTGTTTACTGTACACAAACTGTGATACTAAAGATTTTTCAGTGTGATTCCCCCACCCTTTATCTCAGAGTTCTTGAGTTCATGATGTAAGGAATTAGATGTAGTGATTAGTTGTGTGCATTTTTATTATTATTTTAATTTCCATAGGTTATGTGTACTTGTTAGAGGGATAGAAAGAGAGAGAGAGGGAGAAAACATCTCCCGGGGGTGTGTGTTACTGCCCCAATCTCTTCTCTTCCATTTCTCTGTCATGTTGGGATCATGGGCATACATGCATGCATGCATGTTTCTCAAACAACTGGAGCCGGGACTTGAACCAAGGTTGACCATGTGGGATCCAACTCCATAAATCACTGGGCTATGGAGCCAACCTGCATTATTTAAAACAGACTGAGGTAAACTCTTGAGAAACTACATGTAACCACCTCCCTTCTTCTTCCTTTTCTCTTTGTTATATAAGCCAGATTTCTTGGTTGCCATTTTGATGAGCATATGTCTGGGAAACCAGAATTGCCCCTCCGGGCAATTCATCCTAAACCCTGGCTCAAATAAACCACTTTTATTTCCATTATTACACCAAAGCCTTCTTTTTAGATTGATATATCTTTTTTTTTTAAGTTAGTCAAACCACTAAGGCATAGAGAGGGTGGCATGTCTGGAAGAGGGCATGAAAATTCCACATCTTGGGGGACCAGCAGTTAGTGTAATGGCTATGTTGCTGAACTCCCATGAAGTCGACCGCAGTTCGAGTCCCAGACCTGGTGGCTTAAACTCACACCGGGCGCGTGTGCATGCGTGCCCAAGATCCCAAGAGAATGGAGGAGAAGGGATTGTGGTGTTGCCATCCCTGGGGGGGTGATTTCTTGCTTTCTGTCTGTCTCTCTCTGTCTTTCTGGCAAGCGCATGAACCCTATAGCAAAAACCTCTCAAAAACAAAAAAAACTTCGGGTCCATTCTCAAATGCCTTGTCATATGCATGTCTTCCATTCAGTGGTATCCTTTTTATAAGCTGATAATTCAGTATGTAAACTGAGTTCTGTGAGCTGTTCTAGCTAATAATCCTGAGAAGAGAGTTGTAGGAAACTCTTGATTTACAGCTGGTCAGTCAGAGTATGGGAGGCCCAGACTTGCCATTGGTGACTAAAATGGAGAAGGGGCAATCTTAAAGTGGAGTGAGATGGAGCCCTTCAACATCTGGAATCTGTACCAACTCCAGGTAGGGAGTGCCAGAACTGAATTATATGACACCTAGTCGTCTATAGAGAACTGAGGAGATGTTTGGTGTGAAAATCCACACATTTGGTATCAGAAGTTCTGTGAGTACAGAAAAACTTTTTTTTTCAGTTAGTCAGAAAATATACTTCTTATTATTTTAACCTTTTAAATTTATTGAGGTTTGTTTGTTTTATACACTATCATATTGTCTAGCCTAGACAGTATTCCATTTGGACTTGAGTAAAATATGTATTCTGTGGTTGATATAGAAAAGGCAAGGATGATTTATACCATTATTATAGATGATTTATACCATTATTCAAGTTTTCTAATTGCTTATTTTTCTTTTTGTCTAATTACTATATCCATTAATAAATAAGGACATTAAAATTTTCAGCTACAATTGTTCAATTTTAAATATTTTACCCTTCAGTTAATTTTTTTGTACACTGTACTTTGCTTATTGTATTCTGTTGCTAAGTGCATTTATATTTATAATTATTATAAACATAACAATGTTACTATTGTTATGTTAAATCTCTAATTGCAAGAATGGTTACTATTTATTTGCATGGTGTGTCTTTTTCCATTTATTTACTTTCAAACTGTTTGTGTTTTTTAATCTAAAATGTCTCTTGTACATCATATATTCTTCCAGTATATGCTTTTTAAATTAGAATGGATATCCATTTACATATAATGCAATTATTGATAGGGTAGAATTTACATCTGCAATTTTGTTATTTGTTTTATGTCTGGTATTTTCTAGGGTACCACTTTATTTCTCTTGTTGTTTCTTTGACTGTATATTTTCAAGTTGTTTTCTTAGAGGTTTTCCCAAGGCTTATTAACATCTTAACTTAAAACAATGTATTTAAAATTTGTTGCACTCTAGTTCCATTCTCTTTATCCTCTTTTGTGCTCTTATTATTATATGAATTACATTGCTCTATATCATAAACCTATCAACATAGTCTTGTAATTATTGCTTTGTGTGTTCGCCTTTTAAATCTTTGTATATCTTTTAAATTTGGGTGAATACTGGACATTTAAAATAACATAGCAATTCTGAAAATCAGACTTTCCCCCACCCCCATTTTTTTGTTATTGTTGTTGCTGCTGCTACTATTTATTAACTTTTCTAGATTATTCTATAAAGTCTGCATTATTTGTGATGTGAAGTCACTGAAATTTCTCCTCATTTAGCTTAGTGACCAGTTAAGGACTGGACAGAAATTTTCTCAAATGTCTTCTATCAATAAACCTCTTTATTGAGAGGGTTTTTGTGTGTGTTTGTTGGGACAGTCATCTGACACTCGAGCAAGTTTACAACTACGGCTTTGCTGTTTCTTGCTTCTTGTACAGAACTTCTGGTTTAGTCAGAGAGGAGGGATCGGGTCTTTTTATATCTTTGAAGCTTTTCAAAGCCTTCTATGGACATCTTATCCCCCAGATTTCCCCAGTAAGTTTTATGGCCAGTTGTTTGCCCCAACTGGCGTCAATGCCACAGACCACTGCAAAGGGACTAGATTGTTTACAACAAATGCTCCGGAGACAGGGATTTCTTTACTCTGTGAGTTCTGACTCAGGTTAAATGATTCTATGAACAGGGCTTTTCCAGGGAGCTGCCAGACAGGTCATATAGTAATGATTCTCTGGGATGGGTTTTTTGGGGGTACATCAGAATCACTCTGCTCCCCCCGGTGGCTGCAAGGTTACTGGTTTCACAGTGCTCTCTATTCTAAGATTGCTGGATATCAACGCTGTTGTGGAGCTTATGAAAAGGAGATGCAAATCGGACAAGTTCAAATGCCACGATACACATTCATTTTACTGAGATCCAGCTGTTTTTCTTGAATAAATGTCCATTTACTTGTTGTAAATGTTTGGTTGATTTCCAGAGTTCTGGAAATTTTATTTTGATAGTGTTTTTCAAGTACTCACATTGCTTTTGTGGGAAAGCAGAGTTTTGGAGGTCCTTTCCCTGCCATTCTGGAAATATTCCCCTTTATTAATATTTCAAACCTTTTTATCTCCTGATTATAGAAGAAAATTTAGAAAATAAATGAAAGTACACAGAAGTAAAAATAAGTCACATGTAAGTGACTTTTAGTGTATCATTATCCTTTTAAACAGCTTTTCCCTTGGATTTTATTCTATACATTTCCAGAATATTCATTAATTCTTTTTCTGACTGTAGTAGTCATGCAGTTTAAAGAGAAGAAAAGAATTTGGGAAAAGGAGAATATTCTGTTTGGTAGATAAGTATAAGATAGAATGAAGGAAGAATAAATCCCAATTAGAAGATACAAAATAAAAATTAGGACAAAATAAAAATCAGGACAAAAATTAAAACTCTTTATAGTATTATTCTCCAGAAACAAATATTGGTGATATATTGGGGTGACTTTTCTTTTTCTGTTTCTATGAATATGTCTAAATTATATATACCTTGTATGTATACACACACATGACATACACATATATATATATTTAATTTAATATATTTTAAATTTTACCAGAGGGC
This sequence comes from Tupaia belangeri chinensis, assembly GCF_000334495.1. Classification (NCBI taxonomy): domain Eukaryota; kingdom Metazoa; phylum Chordata; class Mammalia; order Scandentia; family Tupaiidae; genus Tupaia; species Tupaia belangeri. The sequence goes on along the minus strand of NW_006159534.1, from coordinate 5,797,138 downwards.
ACATATACTCACTCGAGAGAGACAAAGAGATAGAAAGTACATCCCCAGTCGGATGTGGTCATATCACAATCCCTTATTCTCCATTTCTCCATCTTACTGGGATTTGGGGCATGAACACACACACATGCCTGTCATGTTCTTGAGTCACTCACTGGGCTGGGATTCAAACCGTGTGGTCAGCTATGTGGGATCCATTTCCTTAACCACCAGGTCACAGGCTAGTCCTGTGTGAGTATGTTTTTAAACAAATTACTACTGTGTGGTAGTTTATGCTTTTCTGCTAACATTGTACAATGAACATTTTCTCATGTCTTTATATGTTATTTGAAAACATGAAATTCCATCAAATTGATGTATATTAATAAGCCAGTATCCTCATATGAAGCAGTTATGCTATTTCCAGTTTTTTAATTATAAATAATACTTCCTCAAATGTCTTTGTGTATCCCTCCATCTGCATCTCCAATTAAATTGTTAGGGTAAATTGCTAAAAGCTTTATTTTATAATTTTAAGCATTAAAATCTATAACACATATTTGTATCTTATACAATGGTGATGGCTGAGTTGGAGAACAGGGATGTCCAAACATTTTTCTTCTTTTTCTACTATTTCATGTAAAATTTTTGCAGAATATATATTAGATACAGAAATCATAGACTTGATGAATTTTGCCCAAATTAATACACTAGTATAACCATCACCAAGACCAAGGCAATGACGATGATGACAATGACAACAGTAATGCAGTATGATACTGTGCCAGGTGCAACGGAAGAAACAAAACACGGAAAAGAGCCTCTTCTTTACATAAAAATGTGTACATTTTTAGTGTATTATTCCTGCT